>NC_135801.1:59753507-60117880 GCF_964213995.1 Mustelus asterias
CTCCCCTCCCCCCCCCTCCTCCCCCCGCTTCCCCCCCCTCCTCCCCTCCTCCCCTCCCCCGCTACCCCCCCTCCTCCCCTCCCCTCCCCTCCCCTCCCCCCTCCTCCGGATGGTCTCCGCTGCTCTGTGATATTGAGCAGAGTGCCACACACCATGGTGATGGGTGAGGCCCGCACGGGGCCGTGTTGGAGGGCACCCGCCGAGCGGTGCTGGTACTGGAACCATATTTTCAGCAGGCCTGGGCACCGCTCCTTAATGCCCCGGGTGGCATCGTGAGCCTCATTATAACAGGTCCCCGCCTCGGGCCTCCGCACTGGCACCATCGGCCATGACCTCAGTGGGTGGCTCCCTGGGTGCTGTGCCCACACCTGCATAATGGTCAGTCTGTGGTCACAGACCATCTGCACATTGGGGGAGTGGAAGCCATTCCTGTTTATAAATGGTTGTCCCTCACCTCGCAGGGACCACAGGGCGATGTGCGTCCCATCCACAGCCCCCTCCACATGCAGGCGGAGCCGACGCCTCAGACAGTCCCTGAAAGGATCTCCTTCTCCTGTCCTGCCTCTGTCTCCACATCCTCCTTCTCCCCCCCGCCCCCCACCCCCCGCCGCGGGAGACTGCGCTCCCACTTCCTGGGCCTCCCGGGCAGCCCCCTGCCCTCCTTCTGCAGGTTCTGCCACTGGCTGCTCCTGCACTGGCCATGCAACTCCCTCCACCTCCTGAGCCGCCTCCTCCTCCCCCTCAGCAGCTGCCACCATGATGGGCAGCTCCAGACCCTATCTGTCCGAATCCCATCTGCACGGTGCGGACAGAGATAGAGAGAAACTATCCCAGCATCCCCCCCACTTCCTCACTGGGACCGTGCTCCCACTTGTGGATTCTGGCAACACAGCACAATCTGGGCTGCCACGCCTCACCTGATTAGGTTGCCTGCCATTGGCATCGTGGCTGGCAGGGAGAGCTTACAGGTTGGTGGTGCGGGCGTGCCCATTGCACACCCATGAACTATTGCCATGGGTGCTAATACAGCATTCCCGTCCAGGCATGTGCTGCAGGTCAGGCACACGGGGCAGGAACAGACTCCTGATTCTCACAAGCTGGGTTCCCATTCACTGCAGAGTCCATATAGTTTGAGTGTCTGTGTTAACCTGAGCTCCCCTGCTCGGAGCACCAGCTGCCTGAACTGATGATCCCTCAAGCAGCACATGGTGCCCTTCTCCCTGACCCCACCCGAAAACCCCAGCACTCAGAGCAGTCCCTCACCTCACCCCACTGCCAGAACAATGCAACATTCCTGGGCCTGGGGACAGCAGCCCCCCCACCATCCCCAGCACTCAGTAAACCCCCCCCCTCCCACAGAGACAATAATGGAACATGCCTGGGGACAGCAGCATCCCCTCATCCCCTCCCCCTCCCCCCCAGTACTCAATTAACTTCCCCACCCACCCAGAAAGTTTCCAGCCCCAGCGTCCACCCTATCCCTGCACTCTGAGAGCTGCAGCTCCATAACTCTAACCTCCTTATTCCTGTTCAGTGCTGCCACGGCAGCTCCCGACTCTTATAGAGCAGCTGTTAGCACCGCCAGTGTGATGACATGCCAGAGAGGGGGGAGACGTGAGCAAGGTTGTGGGGAGCGGGGTGGGGGGTAGAATTCAGTCACGGACCAGCGAATGATATGGTAACGCCTGCAAATTGCCACCACGCTGATTTTAAGCACTGAAAAACTTAGGCCGCGAGACGCGGAGGTCCAGTCACCGAGCGGGAACCCGTCAAAACGGTTGCCGCTGATGTCTCCCGGTCCACTCTGCTGGGAGGCTGAGCGGGCTGGGAGAATCGCACCCCAGATTATCAATCTGCACTGGATTCTGCAACACCTATCAGAGAGATAGTTCACATCAACTTACAGGAGACTTGCATAAAGCAATTCAAATAACCAAGCTGCATATTTCCCACTGTAAATGTAAAACTTATTTCAATCTTTATCCTAGTAGGATTCTAAGGATTAACACTGGGATTAAATTGGGACATACAACACTGCTTAAAATAGGGAGCAAAATCCAAATGAACTTTTGCTGAAAATTATTACAGACAATTCAATTTCAGTTTGTTACATATCAAAGTATTTTTTAATGGAATTAACAGAATTCAGAACAAAGTTGTAAACAAACAAAAAATTATGGGCGGAATTTTCTCAAACAACTGAGTGTCGTCACAGCGAGAAAACGGGTTTCCGCTGCGCCGGTCCTTTCGCCGCGCCCCGCACCGCAATCCTCCGACACTTTGTGCAGTGAAAGAGCCTCCATGTGATTCACGGTGGAATGGAGGCTCCAGGCGCGAGACTCACCCAAAGCGGTCACAGCTGTGCGCCGTTAAGCAGCGGGAGCTCCATTTAAACACTAACGATGCACACACGGTCACACCAGGAAGATGGCACCTCGTAAAACTGCTCCACAGTTTACAGAGGGGGAGCTGGGACGGCTATTGGACTCTGTGGAGGAGAGGAGAGTAATCTTCTTCCTCAGAGACTGGAGGTGGGGTTCCCAAGGAGAGTATCCTCAAGTGATGTGATGTCCCAGTGTGGGGGGAACATACGGCGGGGAAGCCCCCATCCCAGCTTGTTCAGTCTTTCCTGATCATTATAACTTCTGATGTCAGAACTGAGGGATTATCACATCTCCCATCTCATTATTTCCATCCTTTTTCACTCACAACCCTGCATCACAACAGACTCTGAATGAAGGAATTCATTGGCTGCCACTTGCAAAATCCTGAGATGGTGATAGGTTTTCTGGAAATGAAAATCCTTTGTCTTTTCTCTTCAGCGCTGTATTAACACGGAGCCCCCGTTGTCTTAACACTTTGCTCTTTGTTTCCTGACTTGTGTCGCTAAATTGGGGAATTCTGGAAGCTGGTGACATCACACTGTCGGATATGAGGCTATTGTGACATAGTCCTGTGATGTCACCATGTTTGTGACATCATCCTGCTTACTCGTTTCCATAGTGACCAAGTTTAAATGCTGTTGACAGAATGTTTACCATTGATTTGGTGTTCTACCTGCCAACTGTTCATACACCAAACAGATATTGTCAGTGCGCATTGGACACCCCAGAGTCAACAACGATCGTCACAACGTGGATCATTCATTGTTGAGGGTTTGAAAAGTTAAACGGACCAATGCGTTCCATTCTCACCATAAAAACAGTGAATGAAGCGGAAATGCCGATTAATAACGAAAATGACCAAGGAGGAAATCTGCTGCAATTTAACACCACAGATTCCTCAGCTGTCATTGTGTCGGCTCAACCAGCCCTAAAGAGTGGGAAGGTGGAAGATCCCATCGAAGAATCGGAACTTGGAGAAGAAGAGGAGCTGAGTCTCCACAGTCTGTTGACAGACATTAAAAATCAGCTGCCTGGGAGGGTGGAGAACCTGGAAGAGATCATTCAGCGTTGGGAAAAGAGCCGAGAACACCAACCAGAAAACAGGGAAGGTGTGAGGCACGACAGGATGCTGGAGTGGGCGCCGATGGCAGCTCAACCAGTGGTGGAGTCTCCTGCTGCAATTATGAGTCCGACTGATGTTGAAGGTCGATTAGAAATGGACGACCTCAGTCTGGATGGCAGTGTCTATGGAATAGAAACATCCACTGGGGAAGTCTCCTCCATCTACCAGAATCCAGATCTAATGGAGGAACACGATTCTCTGATGAGTGACATTGAAACACTCTCAATGGACAGTGAGATCCTAAACAGTGTCCATGAATATTTCCCCAGTGACGATGAGGTGGACATCATTGAAATCAAAACTAACTCAGGCACAGAGAGCTTCAAATCCATCAGACTCGCATGGATGCCTGACTCGAGTAGCAATGAGAATGCGCAGACAATTGCAGCCACACCATCAGCAAAGAGACTATTTTTGAAGAAATCTATGCAGCGACTCCGATCTTGGATGCATTCCAGGCCATCATGGCAGGGAGGACGAGGAGAGGGGAAGGGACAAGTCCCTGCAGCCATCGTGCGCTTCCTCCAGCGCTCCGCTGTGCGGTTGAAGAACTGGAAGTCAAGGATGGGAGCCAAGTTACGCAGATGGCTGGGAAAACTTCCACCCGTTTAAAGAGACACTGGCCCAGACTGGAAAGGCTGAAAGCCCAACAGAGGGAAGTTAACGTTAAATATCACTTTTATGTTTTTTCTTCATTCTTAACAGTTTATTGTGTTTGTCTAATTATCATAAACATTTCACTATAAAACGCATGCGGAATACTTTGTGCTGCCGGGGAATGTAACAGGAAACAGAGTCCGGTTAATTCATTTTGAGGAGTGAATGTCTTTGTTGGTGAGCAAAAGCATAATGAGAGAAGGTCTTTCCCACAGCGAGTAGTTAAGGACTGGAATGAATTGTCTGAGAGTGTGGGGACGCAGCTTCAAGCAAGGAATTTAAAAAGGGAACTGGATTGTTATTTGAAAAGCAGCAATGTGCCAAGTTATGGGGAGAAGGCAGGAGAATGGCATTAATTGAAAGGCTCATTGGGAGAGCTGGTGCAGACACAATGGGCCAAATGGCCTTCTTCTGCATTGTAACAATGTGATTGTGTGGTACCACCGCCAATGCAAGTCTATACTTCCTTAAATATCCCAAATCCATGAGCCCTTATTTTGCCTTTTGACCTTTTCTGTAGCATCTTTTCAGCTGCCTTTTGGAAATCCAGGTACTCTACATCTACTGTTCCCCTTTATCTCCCCTACTAGTTACATCCTTAAACAACTCGAATCAATTTGACTCTCAGGAATTCCCTTTCGTAAAACTATACTGATTTGCTCTGATCATGAGATACTACATGGATTGATAAGAAATCCTTAATGATAGACCATGGCACATGTTACTGGTGAGATGTTAGTCCCTATGGTGAGAGAGCGATTCGCTGCCGAGTCCTGCTCGATCGCAAAGCGAAACGCTATGAGTCCATCCTAGCGCATCGGCTCAGTCAGGCCCTGTCCATTGCCCAGGGAGCTTCCGCCTCCACCTCTGTGTGGTCACCCTCCCCGTCCTCCACAACATCCTCCACATCCAAGGAGATGTAGCACTCCTCCATCTCCTCCAAGTCCAGGTGGCCTCCCCTCTGCAGCGTCAAGTTGTGGAGAGTACAGCAGACTGCAGTGATGCGGGAGACCCTCCAGGGGTGTATTGTAGGGCAAAACCCCCAACAGGTCCAGGAACCTGAACCACATCCTCAGCAGGTCAATCGCTTCCCTGCCAGAACCTGTGTTGCAGTTTAAGCCACGTTTTAATGTGAGTTTGCTGGTGTTTGTGGCCTCCGAATGGATACACCCTGTCCCCAAGGAGTCATCCCTTCAGCCGCTGCTCTCCCTCAAAGACAGCTGGGATCTGACAGCACCCCAAGATGTAGCTGTCATGGACACTCCCCGGGAAAGGGGCAAACACCAGAATGAAGCACATCGTGTGGTTACAGGCGAGCTGCACATTGAGGGGGTGTATCCCTTACGGGTTCATGAATGGTATTGTGTGTCACCCTGGAGCGTGCAGGGCCATGTGGGTACAGCCAAGCACACCGTGCGCCTTGGGGGAAGTCTGCTAAGGTGGCGATGCCCATGGCCCTGGCATCTTGGCTCAGCTGGTCCCGGTCCAAGTTAATATACATGTCAACCCTCGCATAAAGGACATGTGTGACTTCCTGTCTGCATTTGTGTGTGTCTGACTGGGAGATGCCACACAGGCCGCCCGTGCTGTCCTGGAATGAGCCACTTGCATAGAAACTCAGAGCGGCTGTGAGTTTACGGCAGTGGGTGTCCTCCCATTCCATGTGGTGCCAGCTCTTGCAGGGTCAGGCAGAGCTGCTCCCCCATCCCCTGAAACAGACGAGTCTTTCTGCGACACTGCATCCCTGACATCTGTAGGTACAGTGACTGACATCAGAATACCCTTGGCCAGTAGCTACGTCTGCGGTGCTGCTCCCGGAACAGCGACAGGCCCACTCTCTGCCTCCTTTGCAGGGACACTGGTCCTGGCCTGGTGCCAGGGCGCGGTGGTATTGCTGCCACTGCTCTATGGCAATGGGTAGGATAGCCAACTCGACAGGTTCCATAATCCACTAGACCATGCACTGTAAAGAAGAGAAAACCACATTGAGCTAAACGTTTCGGAAGGGATACCTGACCCTCCTCCCTCAATTCATCTGTGTTGTAGGGAAAAATCCCTTCTACCGGTGCATTCAAGAGGTTGAGTCTCAAGGCAAGGTTCAAAGTGTTTTTCTTTATTGTACAATTACTGTGATCCCAGGGAGACCCACGTAGCCAGCTCAGAAACAGTGGCTTGGCCACAATGATCTCAACAGTTACACATTCGCTCTGGATATTTATAGGAATCCAAATTCGAGCGGGAACATTTGCTCATACATTTTTACAATTCCTAAAACGTGGCGGGATTCTTTAATTGCTGCCCTGAAGATTTGGCGGGCAGTTTCGATTCGAACAGATTAACACTAAGAATATGTATCCTATCTGGTCAGGAAGTTCCCTGGTAGACTTTGTCAATTTGCACCTGTATGGTGTGTGTCCGTGTTAATGGGACGGTCTGTTCTTGCCCCGGTGTTTAATGTGTTTCCCATTATCCTCTCGATGTGTCCCCTTATCTAAATCGACCTCCGATGTTTGTGTCTGTATTCTATGCTTGTGAGATTAGGTGTTAGTGTCATTTTGTCCTGCTATGTGTCGGGGGATTTAATCTAATCTTTTATTCTTTTTATCCTGGTTTATTAAGTTCTTTGCCTGCCTTGGCCATTTTATTCCCATAATATTTTATTTCCAGTACAGTTGTGCCATATATCCCACTCCCAGGTCTTGACTCGCAGATATCCCGATCTTCTGGCCAAGGGCCGTTTTAAAATGCAGCTTCGTGCTGTTGCTGGGCAGAATAAGGAACTTCCATCGGCTTTGAATTAAAGGTCTCTCAGCTGTGCAGAGGGGGATTTAAACGAATGTCCATTCGGGTGTTCCCCTCTGCATTGTGGGCACGCTATGAATGGTGCCAATCAGTCCAAAAAATGAATATGTTTAATGAGGTGAATATTGATGAGATAATAAAAATATGGCTTTGGAAAATGGCCTACTTCAATCTGGAACTAACATCCAATGGCAGCACACTCAGTAGATGCCTCAATGCCATCACTCACCCCTCCACTCGGACACATAGACACATTTCCACATTGGTCCCTGTCAACTCCAGCAGGATGCAGTGTGGACCCTCCTGGGTCTCAGTGGTACCAAATGCCCACATTCCCCCAGCCCGCAAACCCTCTCAAAGAAAACTGAGGTCATGTTAGAGGGCAATCGAGTGGCTGCACGTGACCAGTGTTTGCATCCTGAAGGGGGACTTCGCCGATGCACTCTGTCATGACATTGAATGAACACTGACACTCCCCACAATGCCTCAGCTTTCAAGGGGATTCGCTGTTCCATTACAGTTTTGCCGCCAATCCTTGGTTCCAACTAATCCAGGATGGATTTGTTCTCAAACCCCCCGAAACTGGCCCTGCTGCCATTAGGTGTTTTTATTCTGGATTGTTTCTTGTTCTTCTCCAGTGATTATCTAACTCTAACATGTTCTTATTTTTATTGTTCCCTAAGTGATGCGGAGACCAGCAGGAAGGAATAAAAGAGCGGCAACAGCAGCTCTTCATCGGATGGAAGAGCAGCCGCCATCATCTGCTGCGACTAACAAGCCAGACAATGCACTCGGCAGCTTCACCTTCAGCACTCGTGGAGGAAGCTGCTTCTGAAGAATTGGCTTCACAGCCACCCAATGAAGAAGCTGCTCCGAAATGGATTGTTTGTTGTGTGTCCATCCTCTCCCGTAGATAGAAAGATGCCGACTCAAATGTTCCCCGACTGACATTATTAAACTAACTGATCAGAAACAATCTTCGGAGCTGAAACAAAATCTTCACCAGCTGTCCACCAATCAGCTCCTTGCTTTGTGCTGGTGCCACCATCAATGGGCAGAATTTTCTCAGAAAAATCCTAAGTGTTGAATAGAACATAGAACATAGAACAGTACAGCACAGAACAGGCCCTTTGGCCCACGATGTTGTGCCGAGGTTTATCTGAAACCAAGATCAAGCTATCCCACTCCCTATCATCCTGGTGTGCTCCATGTGCCTATCCAATAACCGCTTAAATGTTCCTAAAGTGTCTGACTCCACTATCACTGCAGGCAGTCCATTCCACACCCCAACCACTCTCTGCGTAAAGAACCTACCTCTGATATCCTTCCTATATCTCCCACCATGAACCCTATAGTTATGCCCCCTTGTAATAGCTCCATCCACCCGAGGAAATAGTCTTTGAACGTTCACTCTATCTATCCCCTTCATCATTTTATAAACCTCTATTAAGTCTCCCCTCAGCCTCCTCCGCTCCAGAGAGAACAGCCCTAGCTCCCTCAACCTTTCCTCATAAGACCTACCCTCCAAACCAGGCAGCATCCTGGTAAATCTCCTCTGCACTCTTTCCAGCGCTTCCACATCCTTCTTATAGTGAGGTGACCAGAACTGCACACAATATTCCAAATGTGGTCTCACCAAGGTCCTGTACAGTTGCAGCATAACCCCACGGCTCTTAAACTCCAACCCCCTGTTAATAAAAGCTAACACACTATAGGCCTTCTTCACAGCTCTATCCACTTGAGTGGCAACCTTTAGAGATCTGTGGATATGGACCCCAAGATCTCTCTGTTCCTCCACAGTCTTCAGAACCCTACCTTTGACCCTGTAATCCACATTTAAATTTGTCCTACCAAAATGAATCACCTCACATTTATCAGGGTTAAACTCCATTTGCCATTTTCCAGCCCAGCTTTGCATCCTATCTATGTCTCTTTGCAGCCTACAACAGCCCTCCACCTCATCCACTACTCCACCAATCTTGGTGTCATCAGCAAATTTACTGATCCACCCTTCAGCCCCCTCCTCTAAGTAATTAATAACAATCACAAAGAGCAGAGGACCAAGCACTGATCCCTGTGGCACTCCGCTAGCAACCTGCCTCCAGTCCGAAAATTTTCCATCCACCACCACCCTCTGTCTTCGATCAGATAGCCAGTTACCTATCCAATCGGCCAACTTTCCCTCTATCCCACACCTCCTTACTTTCATCATAAGCCGACCATGGGGGACCTTATCAAACGCCTTACTAAAATCCATGTAGATGACATCAACTGCCCTATCTTCATCAACACACTTAGTTACCTCCTCAAAAAATTCTATCAAATTTGTGAGGCATGACTTGCCCTTCACGAATCTGTGCTGACTATCCCGGATTAATCCGCATCTTTCTAAATGGTCGTAAATCCCATCCCTGAGGACCTTTTCCAGCAATTTACCAACCACCAAAGTAAGACTAACCGGTCTATAATTACCAGGGTCATTTCTATTCCCTTTCTTAAACAGAGGAACAACATTCGCCACTCTCCAGTCCTCTGGCACCATCCCCGTGGACAGTGAGGACCCAAAGATCAAAGCCAAAGGCTCTGCAATCTCATCCCTTGCCTCCCAAAGAATCCTCAGATACATTTCATCAGGCCCAGGGGACTTATCGACCTTCAGTTTATTCAAAACTGCTAGTACATCCTCCCTCCGAACATCTATTTCCTCCAGCCTATTAGCCTGTAACACCTTCTCTTCCTCAAAACCATGGCCTCTCTCCCTGGTGAACACTGAAGAAAAGTATTCATTCATCACCTCGCCTCTCTACTGACTCCATACACAAGTTCCCATTACTGTCCTTGACCGGCCCTAACCTCACCCTGGTCATTCTTTTATTCCTCACATAAGAGTAAAAAGCCTTGGGGTTTTCCTTGATCCAACCCGCCAAGGACTTCTCATGTCCCCTCCGAGCTCTCCTAAGCCCCTTTTTCAGCTCGTTCCTTGCTAACTTGTAACCCTCAATCGAGCCATCCGAACCTTGTTTCCTCATCCCTACATAAGCTTCCCTCTTCCTTTTCACAAGACATTCCACCTCTTTCGTGAACCATGGTTCCCTCACTTGGCCATTTCCTCCCTGCCTGACAGGTACATACCTATCAAGGACACCCAGTATTTGTTCCTTGAAAAAGTTCCACTTTTCATCAGTGCCTTTCCCTGGCAGTTTCTGTTCCCATCTTATGCCCCCTAATTCTTGCCTAATCGCATCATAATTACCTCTCCCCCAATTGTAAACCTTGCCCTGCCGTACGGCCCTATCCCTCTCCATTGCAATAACAAAAGACACCGAATTGTGGTCACTATCTCCAAAGTGCTCTCCCACAACTCAATCTAACACTTGGCCCGGTTCATTTCCCAATACCAAATCCAATTTTTAATTGGTTTAACACAGATATCAGAAGGACATATTTTACACAGAGGGTCGTGGGGGCCTGGAATGTGTTGCCGGGCAAGGTGGTGGAGGCGGACACACTGGGAACGTTTAAGACTTATCTAGACAGCTATATGAACGGAGTGGGAATGGAGGGATACAAAAGAGTGGTCTAGTTTGGACCAGGGAGCGGCGCGGGCTAATTGTTCTTTGTTTCTCGTTTCAAGGCTTCATTCTATGATCATCTTGCTGGTGCCATACAGAGCGAGACTGCGGATAGTTGGGAACCTGTCTCGGGGGCAGGGAATTCAGATGGTGTTCGTAAAGCAGAAGTGGAAATGAATAGGGTTGGGAAGCATTTTCTGATCAGGGCCAGTGTGATCCCCTGGACTCGTTTCGATCGCCTCAGGGGGTCGGAGAGGAATTTCCCAGATTTTCTTTTCCCCATATTGGCCCTGGGGGTTTCACTCTGGGTTTTCGCCTCTCCCTGGAGATCACATGGTCTGGAATGGGGGGGTGGGGGTGAGTTAATAGGTTGTGATGAACAAAGCATCGTAGCTGTGAGGGACAGCTCGGTGGATAGGATATTAGGATGTAGATAGGCTGGAAAATTGGGCGGGGATCCTGGATTCAGGATTCAATCCTGGACCGGGGAGCGGCGCGGGCTTGGAGGGCCGAAGGGCCTGTTCCTGTGCTGTATTGTTCTTTGTTCTTTGTTTAATGTGGCCTCACCTCTTGTCGGCCTATCCACATACTGTGTCAGGAAACCCTCCTGCACACACTGCACAAAAACTGCCCCATTCGAACTATTTGACCTACAAAGGTTCCAATCAATATTTGGAAAGTTAAAGTCCCCCATGACAACTACCCTGTGACCCCCACACCTATCCATAATCTGCTTAGCAATTTCTTCCTCCACATCTCTATTACTATTTGGGGGCCTATAGTAAACTCCTAACAACGTGACCGCTCCTTTCCTATTTCGAACCTCAGCCCATATTACCTCAGTATGCAGATCCCCCTCGAAGTGCCTTTCCGCAGCCGTTAAACTATCCTTGATTAACAATGCTACTCCTCCTCCTCTTTTACCAGCTTCCCTACACTTACTGAAACATCTATACCCCGGAACGTCCAACAACCATTCCTGTCCTTGTTCTACCCACGTCTCCGTAATGGCCACAACATCGTAGTCCCAAGTACCAATCCACGCCCCAAGTTCATCTACCTTGTTCCGGATGCTCCTTGCATTGAAGTAGACACACTTCAACCACCTTCCTGTCTACCGGTACCCACCCTTGACGTTGACACCTTCCCCAATACCTCACCACCTTCAACACTGACTTCTGGACTACAACTCCTTTTCCCACTCCCCTGACAAATTAGTTTAAACCCCCCTGAAGAGCCGTATCAAATTTCCCTCCCAGGATATTGGTGCCCCTCTGGTTCAGATGAACCCCGTCCTGTTTGTACAGGTCCCACCTTCCCCAGAATGTGTTCCAATTATCCATGTATCTGAAACCCTCCCTCCTACACCATCCCTGCAACCACATGTTTAACTGCACTCTCTCCCTGTTCCTCAACTCGCTATCACTGGGGGAGAAAATGGGAGATATTCTCATCCGTTTTCCCAGCGAGGTAAGTATCGTGAGTTCATGGAACTCTGTGCAATACAGAAGCCATACACTGATTCCCGCCAGTCGTGGGCCGGGGCCTATTCAGGCCAGGAAGCCGGCTGCAGAATGCTAGGGGTGCTATTGCGCATGTGCCCTGATCTCCCAGTATGCTGTGTACAAGTGTACACAGTATACTGGGGCTCTAGCAAACCCCTCACACAGACATCACCCACCCAATCCCCCATGGACCATCCCCGATCGCCAATCCCCTCGATCAACACCCACCCCCACACGCACCCCTAACCCGATCGCCGACCCTCCGTGATCACCGGTACCCCAAATGTTGGCCTGCTGAACATCAGCCCCAATCCCTGATCTCCGGCCTCAACACCCAATCAGCAGCCACAACCCCTGATCAGCGGTCTCACACGACCAGCCCCCAGCCCCAATGCTGAAACCCCCCTTCAATCCCCTCCTTCCGACCTCCCTCCCTCATCCCTTTTGGCTCCTCCTCTGTCAGAATTCACTCCCATCATTCCCTGCTCTTACCAGGCCACACCCCCAATCAGGATCTGCCCCCTTGGCACTGCCCAGGTTCCCAGGGTGGCAGTAAAGGGGCACTGCCCAGCCCTGCCCCCGACCACCTGGGGACTTCAGTGGACACTGGTCCCATCAGCGGGCCATCAGTCCTAGTCCCCATTGGCGAGGACCATCTGTGATCCTTGCTGGTGTGGACCTCCATCAATGAGATCGGAAGGCTGAGTGAGCCTGGATTCTTACGTCCCAGGCACATTAATGTTAAAATGTCCTTATTAATATTGAAATCAGCCTCGCGCCCGGGCCGGCTGATTTTGCGGCAATATCGGGAGAGGCGAGAAATGGAGCCCGAGCCCAATCTTTCACCTCTCGCTCATATTTCCCGTCCCACTGCACCACTCGATTAGCGCAGCGGGACGGAATAATCCCACCTAATGTCTTTATTCACCTCTCTCCCTAAAGCTTGAACTCTCTAATTCAACACAGCTTCTTTTAGAGTTTTTAAACTAATGTCTTCATTTGGTGACGTTTTATGTCGACCAACTTAAAACTTTTACCTTCACGGTATGCAATGTGTGAGATAAGAATTTTTCAGGTTATGTATTTTATCAAGTTGTCTTAATTGTTAATTTTTTATGAATTAGTTGATCTAAGTTTATATTGTATTAAATTATTATATGATGTTATATTAAATGTTTAGCTGCAAACTTTGCCCTACACGCCTCCTTGTGTTATGATGATGGGATGTGAAGGTTCACACCAGCTCCATTTACAGACTCACAGAGAGAGGAAAAAGTGAAAGTGAGAGAGAGCATGAAAGAGAGAGCGCAAGAGTGAGAATGACACTGGAGATGAGTGGCAGAGCAAAGTGTGCAGAGGACGCTGAAAGTCTGCAAAGGGATATAGATAGACTGAGTGAGTGGGCGAGGGTCTGGCAGATGGAGTACAATGTTGGTAAATGTGAGGTCATCCATTTTGGTCGGAATAACAGCAAAATGGACTATTATTTAAATGGTAAAAAATTGCAGCATGCTGCTGTGCAGAGGGACCTGGGTGTCCTTGTGCAGGAATCTCAAGGAATTGGTTGGCAGGTGCATCAGGTAATAAAGAAGGCAAATGGAATTTTGTCCTTCATTGCTAGAGGGATGGAGTTTAAAAACAGCGAGGTTATGTTGCAGCTGTATAAGGTGCTGGTGAGGCCACACCTGGAGTACTGTGTACAGTTTTGGTCTCCTTACTTGAGAAAGGATATACTGGCACTGGAGGGGGTGCAGAGGAGATTCACTAGGTTGAATCCGGAGTTGAGAGGGTTGGCTTATGAGGAGAGACTGAATAGACCAGGGCTATACTCATTGGAATTCAGAAGAATGAGGGGAGACCTTACAGAAACATATAAGATTATGAAGGGAATAGATAAGAAAGAAGCAGGGAAGTTGTTTCCATTGGCGGGTGAAACTAGAACTAGGGGGCATAGCCTGAAAATAAGGGGCAGCAGATTTCGGACTGAGTTGAGGAGGAACTTCTTCACCCAAAGTGTTGTGAATCTGTGGAATTCCCTGCCCAGTGAAGCAGTTGAGGCGACCTCGTAGAATGATTTTAAGGCAAGGATAGATAAATTTTTGAACAATAAAGGAATTAGGGGTTATGGTGAGCGGGCGGGTAAGTGGAGCTGAGTCCACAAAAAGATCAGCCATTGAATGGCAAAGCAGGCTCGAGGGGCCAAATGGCCTCGTTCTTATGTTCTTGTGTTATTGTGAATGAAGGAGTGAGAAAGAAAGTGAGAAAAAGAGAGAGAGGAAGAGAGAGATAGAATGAATGAACAAGAAAGAGTGATTGGGAGAGAGATGTTACTCCACGCACGGCCTCAGCCTTTGTGAACAGAACACTCTGCTCATGGCCTCGGTCTCCGTGACTGTTCCGCTCAGTCTCTCCCTCTTTGATGGCATCGCTCAGACTCAGTCTCTGTGATCGCGCCGCTCTCAGAGCAATCTCAGCGAGATGACAGCAGTGAGAACATTGTGGGGCTGAAGGATTTTACAGGAGATAGAGAGGTTGTAGTAGCTGGAGGAGGTTAGACAGATAGGGAGAGTTGTACAGCCTGTAGGTTTGTAGGATCTGGGGGGTTTTCTGAGATGGGGGTGGAAATTTACGGCCTCGATTGTGCGAAAACCAGAACATCCTGCCAGGGATCAATGGACCTTTTCATGGTCTGCCTGGTCCCCACTCTGATGCCCCTGGCAGGCGGGGCTGTACAATTCCAGCCTGGATGTCTTATCTCAGAGGAGAGCTACAAGAGGATACTCATAGGAGGCCAGAGTAGCTACAAAACACTGAGGGTGTTCTAATGGGTGTTACTGAGGTTGGGAGGATTGTTCAGGTTTGTTTTGTATTCATTCATGGGACATGGGCGTCGCTGGCTGGCCCATCATTTGTTGCCCATCCCTAGTTGTAGGAAGTTGGAGGCAACACCCAGCACAGCAGCACCCAGCACAGCGACAACCAGCACAGCGACACCCAGCACAGCAGCACCCAGCACAGCGACACCCAGCACCGCGGCACCCAGCACAGCGACACCCAGCACAGCAGCACCCAGCACAGCGACACCCAGCACAGCAACACCCAGCACAGCAACACCCAGCACAGCAGCACCCAGCACAGCAACACCCAGCACAGCGACACCCAGCACAGCAACACCCAGCACAGCGACACCCAGCACAGCAGCACCCAGCACAGCAGCACCCAGCACAGCAGCACCCAGCACAGCAGCACCCAGCACAGCAGCACTCCTGTGCTGCACGATACTGGCCCCTCGGCTAAACGTCACAGACCGCCTGCCCTGCTTTCCCCAACATCCACCAGACCCTCTGTCAACCACCGCCCCCTGCCACCTGTCCCCCACCCGCCCTCACCCCCTGACCCACACACTTGTGGTTCAAACCCTTCCTGTGACGTGGGCTCAGGTGCCAATGTGCAGTCGATGAATGGGTAGGAGTCAGACTTGTGTGGCACCAGGGCAAGTTCCCAATGTGTTCAACAGCAAGTCGTCATCATCCTCTGGCCTTGACCAAAACTCGCCAGCACAGCCAGCCCAGGCCCATTACCCTGTTGTGATGTGACTCAGAATGGCGGGGGCGGGGGGGGGGGGGGGGGGCGGGGGGCAGGGGGTTGAGGGGGCGGCTGCAGCGTCTCCTGGTCTGGTTGCAGCCGCCCCCTCACACCTCACGGTGTCGCCGTGCTGGGTATCGCTGTGTTGGGTGTCGCCGTGCTGGGTGTCGCTGTGCTGGGTGTCGCTGTGCTGAGTGTTGCTGTGCTGGGTGTCGCTGTGTTGGGTGCTGCTGTGCTCCGTGCTGCTGTGCTGGGTGTCGCTGTGCTGGGTGTCGCTGTGCTGGGTGCTGCTGTGCTGGGTGTCGCTGTTCTGGGTGTTGCTGTGCTCCGTGCTGCTGTGCTGGGTGTCGCTGTACTGGGTGTCGCTGTGCTGGGTGTTGCTGTGCTCCGTGCTGCTGTGCTGGGTGCTGCTGTGCTGGGTGTCGCTGTTCTGGGTGTTGCTGTGCTCCGTGCTGCTGTGCTGGGTGTCGCTGTACTGGGTGTCGCTGTGCTGGGTGCTGCTGTGCTGGGTGTCGCTGTACTGGGTGTCGCTGTGCTGGGTGCTGCTGTGCTGGGTGTCGCTGTACTGGGTGTCGCTGTGCTGGGTGCTGCTGTGCTGGGTGTCGCTGTGCTGGGTGTCGCTGTGCTGGGTGTCGCTGTGCTGGGTACTGCTGTTCTGGGTGACGCTGTGCTGGGTGTTGCTGTGCTGGGTGTTGCTGTTCTGGGTGTCGCTGTGCTGGGTGCTGCTGTGCTGGGTCCCGCTGTGCTGGGTGTTGCTGTGCTGGGTGTCGCTGTGCTGGGTACTGCTGTTCTGGGTGACGCTGTGCTGGGTGTTGCTGTGCTGGGTGTTGCTGTGCTGGGTGTCGCTGTGCTGGGTGCTGCTGTGCTGGGTGCTGCTGTGCTGGGTGCTGCTGTGCTGGGTGTCGCTGTGCTGGGTGCTACTGTTCTGGGTGACGCTGTGCTGGGTGTTGCTGTGCTGGGTGTTGCTGTTCTGGGTGTCGCTGTGCTGCGTGCTGCTGTTCTGGGTGACGCTGTGCTGGGTGCTGCTGTTCTGGATGTCGCTGTGCTGGGTGTTGCTGTGCTGGGTGTTGCTGTGCTGGGTGTCGCTGTGCTGGCCGCTGCTGTGCTGGTGCTGCTGTGCTGGGTGCTGCTGTGCTGGGTGTCGCTGTGCTGGGTGTCGCTGTGCTGGGTGTTGCTGTGCTGGGTGCTGCTGTGCTGGGTGTCTCTGTGCTGGGTGTCGCTGTGCTGTGTGTCGCTGTGCTGTGTGTTGCTGTGCTGGGTGTCGCCGTGCTGGGTGTCGCTGTGCTGTGTGTTGCTGTGCTGGGTGTTGCTGTGCTGGGTGTCGCTGTGCTGGGTGTTGCTGTGCTGGGTGTCGCTGTGCTGGGTGTCGCTGTGCTGAGTGTCGCTGTGCTGGGTGTCGCTGTGCTGGGTGTCGCTGTGCTGGGTGTCGCTGTGCTGGGTGCTGCTGTGCTGGGTGCTGCTGTCCTGGGTGTTGCTGTGCTGGGTGCCGCCATGCTGGGTGTCGCCATGCTGGGTGTCGCCGTGCTGGGTGTCGCTGTGCTGGGTGTCGCTGTGCTGGGTGTCGCTGTGCTGGGTGCCGCTGTGCTGGGTGTCGCTGTGCTGTGTGTCGCTGTGCTGGGTGTCGCTGTTCTGGGTGTCGCTGTGCTGGGTGTCGCTGTGCTGGGTGTCGCTGTGCTGGGTGTTGCTGTGCTGGGTGTCGCTGTGCTGGGTGTCGCTGTGCTGGGTGTCGCTGTCCTGGGTGTCGCTGTGCTGGGTGTCGCTGTTCTGGGTGTCGCTGTGCTGGGTGTCGCTGTGCTGGGTGTCGCTGTACTGTGTGTTGCTGTGCTGGGTGTCGCTGTGCTGGGTGCTGCTCTGCTGGGTGTCGCTGTACTGGGTGTTGCTGTGCTCCGTGCTGCTGTGCTGGGTGTCGCTGTACTGGGTGTCGCTGTGCTGGGTGCTGCTGTGCTGGGTGTCGCTGTACTGGGTGTCGCTGTGCTGGGTGCTGCTGCGCTGGGTGTCGCTGTGCTGGGTGTCGCTGTGCTGGGTGTCGCTGTGCTGGGTACTGCTGTTCTGGGTGACGCTGTGCTGGGTGTTGCTGTGCTGGGTGTTGCTGTTCTGGGTGTCGCTGTGCTGGGTGCTGCTGTGCTGGGTGCCGCTGTGCTGGGTGTTGCTGTGCTGGGTGTCGCTGTGCTGGGTACTGCTGTTCTGGGTGACGCTGTGCTGGGTGTTGCTGTGCTGGGTGTTGCTGTTCTGGGTGTCGCTGTGCTGGGTGCTGCTGTGCTGGGTGCTGCTGTGCTGGGTGCTGCTGTGCTGGGTGTCGCTGTGCTGGGTGCTGCTGTTCTGGGTGACGCTGTGCTGGGTGTTGCTGTGCTGGGTGTTGCTGTTCTGGGTGTCGCTGTGCTGCGTGCTGCTGTTCTGGGTGACGCTGTGCTGGGTGCTGCTGTTCTGGATGTCGCTGTGCTGGGTGTTGCTGTGCTGGGTGTTGCTGTGCTGGGTGTCGCTGTGCTGGCTGCTGCTGTGCTGGTGCTGCTGTGCTGGGTGCTGCTGTGCTGGGTGTCGCTGTGCTGGGTGTCGCTGTGCTGGGTGTTGCTGTGCTGGGTGCTGCTGTGCTGGGTGTCTCTGTGCTGGGTGTCGCTGTGCTGTGTGTCGCTGTGCTGGGTGTTGCTGTGCTGGGTGTCGCCGTGCTGGGTGTCGCTGTGCTGTGTGTTGCTGTGCTGGGTGTTGCTGTGCTGGGTGTCGCTGTGCTGGGTGTTGCTGTGCTGGGTGTCGCTGTGCTGGGTGTCGCTGTGCTGAGTGTCGCTGTGCTGGGTGTCGCTGTGCTGGGTGTCGCTGTGCTGGGTGTCGCTGTGCTGGGTGCTGCTGTGCTGGGTGCTGCTGTCCTGGGTGTTGCTGTGCTGGGTGCCGCCGTGCTGGGTGTCGCCATGCTGGGTGTCGCTGTGCTGGGTGTCGCTGTGCTGGGTGTCGCTGTGCTGGGTGCCGCTGTGCTGGGTGTCGCTGTGCTGTGTGTCGCTGTGCTGGGTGTCGCTGTTCTGGGTGTCGCTGTGCTGGGTGTCGCTGTGCTGGGTGTCGCTGTGCTGGGTGTTGCTGTGCTGGGTGTCGCTGTGCTGGGTGTCGCTGTGCTGGGTGTCGCTGTCCTGGGTGTCGCTGTGCTGGGTGTCGCTGTTCTGGGTGTCGCTGTGCTGGGTGCCGCTGTGCTGGGTGTCGCTGTACTGGGTGTTGCTGTGCTGGGTGTCGCTGTGCTGGGTGCTGCTCTGCTGGGTGCCGCTGTGCTGGGTGTCGCTGTGCTGGGTGCTGCTCTGCTGGGTGTCGCTGTGCTGGGTGCTGCTCTGCTGGGTGTCGCTGTGCTGGGTGTCGCTGTGCTGGGTGCTGCTCTGCTGGGTGTCGCTGTGCTGGGTGTCGCTGTGCTGGGTGCTGCTCTGCTGAGTGTCGCTGTGCTGGTTGTCGCTGTGCTGTGTGTTGCTGTGCTGGGTGTCACTGTGCTGGGTGTCGCAGTTCTGGGTGTCGCTGTGCTGGGTGTCCCTGTGCTGGGTGTCGCTGTACTGGGTGTCGCTGTTCTGGGTGTCGCTGTGCTGGGTGCTGCTGTGCTGGGTGTCGCTGTGCTGGGTACTGCTGTTCTGGGTGTTGCTGTGCTGGGTGCTGCTGTGCTGGGTGTCGCTGTGCTGGGTGTCGCTGTGCTGGGTGTCGCTGTGCTGGGTACTGCTGTTCTGGGTGACGCTGTGCTGGGTGTTGCTGTGCTGGGTGTTGCTGTTCTGGGTGTCGCTGTGCTGGGTGTCGCTGTGCTGGGTGCTGCTGTGCTGGGTGCTGCTGTCCTGGGTGTTGCTGTGCTTGGTGCCGCCGTGCTGGGTGTCGCCATGCTGGGTGTCGCTGTGCTGGGTGCCGCTGTGCTGGGTGTCGCTGTGCTGGGTGCCGCTGTGCTGGGTGTCGCTGTGCTGTGTGTCGCTGTGCTGGGTGTCGCTGTGCTGGGTGCTGCTGTGCTGGGTGTTGCTGTGCTGGGTGTCGCTGTGCTGTGTGTCGCTGTGCTGGGTGTCGCTGTTCTGGGTGTCGCTGTGCTGGGTGTCGCTGTGCTGGGTGTCGCTGTACTGTGTGTTGCTGTGCTGGGTGTCGCTGTGCTTGGTGCTGCTCTGCTGGGTGTCGCAGTGCTGGGTGTCGCTGTGCTGGGTGTCGCTGTGCTTGTTGTCGCTGTGCTGGGTGTTGCTGTGCTGGGTGTCGCTGTGCCGGGTGCTGCTGTGCTGGGTGTCTCTGTGCTGGGTGTCGCAGTTCTGGGTGTCGCTGTGCTGGGTGTCGCTGTGCTGGGTGTCGCTGTGCTGGGTGTCGCTGTGTTGGGTGTTGCTGTGCTGGGTGTCGCTGTTCTGGGTGTCGCTGTGCTGGGTGTCGCTGTGCTGGGTGTCGCTGTACTGGGTGTTGCTGTGCTGGGTGTCGCTGAGCTGGGTATCGCTGTGCTGGGTGCTGCTCTGCTGGGTGTCGCTGTGCTGGGTGTCGCTGTGCTGGGTGTCGCTGTGCTAGGTGTCGCTGTGCTGGGTGCTGCTGTGCTGGGTGTCGCTGTGCTGGGTGCTGCTGTGCTCGGTGTCGCTGTGCTGGGTGTCGCTGTGCTGGGTGTCGCTGTACTGGGTGCTGCTGTGCTGGGTGTCGCTGTGCTGGGTGTCGCCGTGCTGGGTGTTGCTGTGCTGGGTGTCGCTGTGCTGGGTGCTGCTGTGCTGGGTGCTGCTGTGCTGGGTGCTGCTGTGCTAGGTGTCACTGAGCTGGTGTCGCTGAGCTGGGTGTTGCTGAGCTGGGTGTCCCTGTGCTGGGTTTTGCTGTGCTGGGTGTCGCTGTGCTGGGTGCTGCTGTGCCGGGTGTTGCTGTGCTGGGTCCTGCTGTGCTGGGTATCACTGTGCTGGGTGTCACTGTGCTGGGTGCTGCTGTGCTGGGTGTTGCTGTGCTGGGTCCTGCTGTGCTGGGTGTCGCTGTGCTGGGTGCCGCTGAGCTGGGTGCTGCTGTGTTGGGTGCTGCTGTGCTGGGTGTCGCTGTGCTGAGTGCTGCTGTGCTGGGTGTCGCTGTGCTGGGTGTTGCTGTGCTGGGTGTTGTTGTGCTGGGTGTTGTTGTTCTGGGTGTCGCTGTGCTGGGTGCTGCTGTGCTGGGTGTTGTTGTGCTGGGTGTCGTTGTGCTGGGTGTTGCTGTGCTGTGTGTTGCTGTGCTGGGTGTTGTTGTGCTGGGTGTCGCTGTGCTGGGTGTCGCTGTGCTGGGAGTTGTTGTGCTGGGTGTCGCTGTGCTGAGTGCTGCTGTGCTGGGTGTCGCTGTGCTGGGTCCTGCTGTGCTGCGAGTCGCCGTGCTGGGTGTCGCTGTGCTGGGTGTTGCTGTGCTGGGTGTCGCTGTGCTGGGTGTCGCTGTGCTGGGTGTTGCTGTGCTGGGTGTCGCTGTGCTGGGTGCTGCTGTGCTGGGTGTCGCTGTACTGGGTGTTGCTGTGCTGGGTGCTGCTGTGCTGGGTGTCGCTGTGCTGGGTGTCGCTGTGCTGGGTGTTGCTGTGCTGGGTGTCGCTGTGCTGGGTGCTGCTGTGCTGGGTGTCACTGTGCTGGGTGTCGCTGTGCTGGGTGTTGCTGTGCTGGGTGTCGCTGTGCTGGGTGTCGCTGTGCTGGGTGTTGCTGTGCTGGGTGTCTCTGTGCTGGGTGCTGCTGTGCTGGGTGTCGCTGTGCTGGGTGTTGCTGTGCTGGGTGCTGCTGTGCTGGTGTTGCTGTGCTGGGTGCTGCTTAGCTGGGTGTCGCTGAGCTGGGTGCTGCTTAGCTGGGTGTCGCTGTGCTGGGTGTCGCTGTGCTGGGTGTCGCTGTGCTGGGTGTCGCTGTGCTGGGTGCTGCTGTGCTGGGTGTCGCTGTGCTGGGTGTTGCTGTGCTGGGTGCTGCTGTGCTGGTGTTGCTGTGCTGGGTGCTGCTTAGCTGGGTGTCGCTGTGCTGGGTGTCGCTGAGCTGGGTGCTGCTTAGCTGGGTGTCGCTGTGCTGGGTGTCGCTGAGCTGGGTGTCGCTGTGCTGGGTGTCGCTGAGCTGGGTGCTGCTTAGCTGGGTGTCGCTGTGCTGGGTGTCGATGAGCTGGGTGCTGCTGCCTGAGCCTGGAGCCTGTGCCAGGAGGCTGTGCCAGGAGCCTGTGTGTAATACCACTCTGCCTGGAGTGCTCTCTCACTGGGAGGATGATTCAACCAACTGCGCTGCTGAGAGGGAGACCTGGATTCTGGAGGCTCAAAATCCCACAGCACCTGTAGGTGTTAAATGTTTAAAGTTTATTTATTAGTGTCACAAGTAAGGCTTACATTAACACTGCAATGAAATTACTGTGAAATTCCCCTCGTCGCCACAGTCCGGTGCCTGTTCGGGTCAATGCACCGAACCAGCATGTCTTTCAGACTGTGGGAGGAAAATGGAGCACCCGGAGGAAACCCACGCAGACACGAGGAGAATGTGCAAACTCCACACAGACAGTGACCCGAGCCGGGAATCGAACCCAGGTCCCTGGAGCTGTGAGGCTGCTGTGCTAACCACTGTGCTACCGTGCCGCCCACAGGGAGGACAGAAGGAGAAAGAAAGCAAAATAATAAACAACATCTAAGCACTGAGTTGCTGGGTGTGTTGCCCCACCCAACCAAGGTTGGTAAACATTCACTGGAGGGAGGAGAGGAGGAATTTCCACCTACCTGGGTGGGAGGGTGAAGACCGCTCTTCCTTTTTTTCTGGACTGAGCTCGGCCCCTCCGTGGACTAAGAACCGAGTGCCCCCACCCACTGCAACCATGAATAACTTCGTAGCCCCCCCCCTCCCCCCCACTTGACCTGGGCATACCCACCTCAGTGCCTCATCTTTTGTCCTCCCTCCTGCTCCTTCCTCTCTTCCCTCTGCGGCCACTGCCTGGGAGAGAGCACCCTAAATTCACCCCACCTACACCCCCCTCTGGCCCCCAACACCTGGGCAAAGAGCCCCTAATACATCCCCCCCCTCCCCGCCCCCCAACCCCTGCTCAGGCAGGGAGTCCCTCAAGTCCCTGCTGATCCCAAGGCCCTATCAGCCTTTCGCTTAATCACAAAACAACTATGGGTAAAGTGCTACGTCCACTCCAACATGACCATAGAAGTGTGTGTCAGGGCAATGGCTGGAGTTGTCGGCCCCTCAGCCATTGATGCAGCCTGTAAAATGTGCGGCAAAGCGTCTTCTTTTGGAAGGCCTCGCCCTGGAAAGGGAGCTGAGAGTGGGTGGGACCTTCCTGGCCACCGCCCAGAGGATAATAATATCCAACGTCCCACCCTTCATCCCCACTGAACAGCTCCTCCCCCACCTCCATCAACTGGGGGAGGTGAAGTCCGAGGTGGTCCCTATCCTGTTCGGCCTTCGGGACGCCTCTCTCAGGCACGTGTATTCCTTCCGGTACCAGGTCTTTGTTTGCCTGGCCTGGGAGGAGTGCCTGGAGGGGGGGGGGGGGGGGGGGGGGTGTTGAATGTCCTAAGGGCTTAAGGTGAAAGACTCATTTATCATCATTAAAGCAGCAGCAACCTGTTCCCTGAAATTCCACATAAAATGACATAACTGCCCAAAGGCTGGCTGGACAATGTAAATTGAAAAGGGGAATCTTCAACAATGGTGTCTGTCTGTCATCACATTCATTTGTACTTAATGACTATTTGCGTTACATTTTACTGAATGTGGACAAAACTGTTCCTCGTCTGTCAAAATGATGAATTATTTCCTCACTTGCATCTCTTACTCAACTATAGCTATTTAACTTCCATTACGGAGATGATTTTTCAATGTTTTCCTTTCCTTGTATGGTCCTAAAGCATTTCAAGAGGTGATGCAAGAAGAATGCAGTATATAGTAAATTCAGCAATCTCAACCAAGCTGCAAATAACATGAGACGATTGAGAGAATGAAAGAAACTCGGGTCAAAGCAATCTAAAACCAACCCAAACTGGACGCTAAGCGCACAAATCCATCAGCTCTGAAACCATTAAGGTGGCTTCGTTTCCCCACGAAGCCTCACCAGAGAGAAACAAAGAACGTCTAATCTCACTGAACAGAGCTTGACATCTTTGTAAATGAGGCAATCGGGTATTTTGAAGAACGTATAACAAGG
This sequence comes from Mustelus asterias, assembly GCF_964213995.1. Classification (NCBI taxonomy): domain Eukaryota; kingdom Metazoa; phylum Chordata; class Chondrichthyes; order Carcharhiniformes; family Triakidae; genus Mustelus; species Mustelus asterias. The sequence continues at coordinate 59,777,200 of NC_135801.1, forward strand.
AGTGAAGTGAATCGATTACCAGCCAGCAAATCTACATATACCCGGATTTCTTGCTGAGATACATTGTCCAGGTTCACACCATGTGGGAATAATCTCCTGGAGGACGTGCTTCTGGTGCCTCTGTTGACTACAGCCCAGCATGGGGAGGAGAAATGAGAAGAAAAGGAAATACAGAACAGTTGAACAATTATGTAGTTGGGAATTGGATTGAGGCCATTAGGAAATCAGTGTGGACAGTTAGTCAAGTATTCCACGGAACACAATAGCATAGAAATTCAATTGCCCCTAAAATGGGCTTGTATCTGTTCGGGTGATCCCAAGGTACATGTAAAATTCTACTGGGATCTCATAATGGGATGACACAGTGGTTAGCACTGCTGCCTCACAGCACCAGGGACCCGGGTTCAATTCCTGTCTGCGTGAAGTTTGCACGTTCTCCCTGTGTTTGTGTGGGTTTCCTCCGGGTCCTTCAGTTTCCTCCCACAGACCAAAGATGTGTAGGTTAGGTGAATTGGCCCATGGTAAAAATTGCCCCTTAATGTCAGGAGGATTAGGACTTTAAATATATGGGGTTACGGGGATGGGACCTGGGTGGGATTGTTGGTGCAGCTTGATGGGAAAAAAAGCCCCCTGCACTGTAGATTCTATGATAATAGTTCAGGCTTATCACCAGGACTATCCGCACTATTCATTGATTGAACACATTTTGGGAAGTCAGGCTTATTCTGAGCCGAGGCCAAACACCCAAGGTGTTGGCAGGATCCAGTTAGGGACCAATAGCATTTTGTTTAAAATGGACAAAGTTTGAGATCCAAGACACTTGTTCAGTGAAAAAAGACACAGGATTCCACAGGTTTTGAACAAACAAAAACTAAGTTTACTATACAAAGACAGAAAGATTAAACAATTTACAATATCTATCTTGTACTTTAACATTTTGGGTAAGTGTGAGGTACATCTGAATGCATAAGCTAATTGTGCTCAAACGGAGCATACCACACAATAAATGGTAGATGTGACCAAAACAGAGTCTACGGATTTCTCAACTACCCAGACAGATATGAGTCAACCAATCTCACTAAAACTCTGGCCAAAATTTTACCACCCCGCCCGCCACAGGAATCGGAGCAGGCGAGGGTCGGACAATGGGAAGGTCCATTGACTTCAGTTGGGATATTATGGTTTCGGGACTAGCGAGGCCATAAAATCGTGCCCTCATGAGGGATTCCAGTCTTCAGATTCAAAGATTTAGCTTTGGGATGGTCTCCAAAAGTAATTCCAACTCAGATGGCATCAATAATGACCCTCCTCACGGAGTTTCAGTCTTGTCTCCCGGGATTCCATTCCCTTGGTTTCTTGAGTTTATAGTGCAGCACTAATTCACAAGCACAATTTCAGCTCTTCAGCCGTGCCCAGCAGAATGCTCCTGCTCCAACACGGTACCTTTGATCCAAAGGCCCACAACATGGATTCATCAACTTTTTGCTGTCTTCCTGAATCTTCAGGGTTAATCCTGAACACTCTTCAATTGCCAGACTGGGGCGCCATCAACCACCATGCTATCTCCCGAGATTCTGTTCCTCTGGATTCCTGAATACTCGCTCAAGAACCAAATTACAGGTACAATGTCTGGTATTTGGCTGCATCAAACAAAACACAACTGCTCCAAAGGAGTACCTCTTACCCCCATGGCCCACAGTGCAGAATAAGCAACCATTGGCTCCCTTTTCCACTTAATGTCTGCTCCCCACACCCCTTTTCCTGTTCGGAGCCTGTTTCTCTACTCCTCCCTTCCTTAACTGGGACCTGTTTGTGTCCCCTGTCTCTATCTCCCCCCACCCCCTGCCAAGACTTCCTGTCCCCTACTGCATTATCTTTCATTATCTTTTATAATGCTTCACTTCCAGTCACCTGATCTAGGTTTTTGCACCATTTCCTTTTTTATCTTTATGTGCAGGTGTGCTGGGCCTATCTTGGGCATGAAGAACTTCAACATGTAGAACCACGTATGTGCAGCCTACTCCCAGCCTACACACATGCAGAAAGTCTGAGGTCCGTTGGGAGTTGAAGTTCCTGACCTCAGTACCTAACACTAAGGTAAATTTGGGTTTCATAACAGACTTCACTGACGCCACTTAATGGCAGGCACCCAACAACTAAGAAACTTGAAGGTTATATGGGCTTCATTTTGGAGGCCCTGGTCCAGCCAGTGGACAGAAAGAGGGAGAATCTGTTCCTCTAAAAGGTGAGAAATTTCTCCCTGTAGGCAACACTTACAGCACAGTGTGAAGAGGTTGCAGAAGTCAATGCCAGGAGCTTAGCTCCCAGAATGTGGCTGCAGTGCTAAGAATAAGTTCAATAACCTCAGCAAAGATGTCAAGGTAAGAATACTGCATTCCTTCTCTGTCCTCACATCTCCACCATCTCCAGTTTCACAGCTCGCAATACTTCCATCCCCACTTCCCTTTATTCTCCTATCGTCAATGCACCATATTTCACCCCACATCCTTCCCCTCACATTCAACATTATTTTAACCTTGCCCTTAACTTATGCACTACTAACTAATTGTTTTTTTCATGGCAGGCACATTCTCTATACCCCTTTCAAGGTTGTCAGTGACATTCTCCCTGATTTCTTTCAGAAGAAGGTTTCACACAAGGAAACTGCCATTGGAGGAGGTCGAGCTTGGCTGTACATCTTCTCCCCCACAGAAGAAAATGTTCTGTCCATCAGGGCTATGTAGAGTCAGGCTCCTTCATATCATTCTCTTTTTCCTTTCCCATTTTATCAATGCCTGCACATGCTACGGGCTGGATTTTATGCCCCTCATTGGCAGATTAACAGACGCAAGGAAGGCCGTAAAATTGGGCACAGTGCCATGTGCACCACTTAAGGTGTCTATCTGTCTGGTCCTGCCCTCACCACAATTTTACCAGTGGAGGGTCCGAATATCCTGCCCACCCAATTAATGGCCATTTAGGACATTCTCCCACCACCACTGGAATTTTACTCATGGAAATGGGAGGCTGGCGCCAACTGTGCAACCCAGCAGCTTTCACTGGGCAGGCTGCGGACTGTCTAAATTTGTGGGGCTGGGGGTGGTTCAGGCGTTCCTTCTGTACAGGTCCCCGGCTTGCAGCCATAGGATGAGTGTCAAGAATGAATGCCCCTGGAAATGGCTGAGAAACCCAGTTGAGAACCTGCACACTCCTGAAAAGCAGGAATTCAATGATAAGCTTCCATATTAAGTGGGTGCTGCCTGCGGTTTTAAATGATTGCAGCTTTCCCTCCACTCTTCATTGGATGCACACACTAGCTACCATTACTTAAAGGCAGTACCATTACTTAAAGGCAGCCTTCACCTCCTATGGAACGTTGTGGCTGTGAGGAGTGGTGGCAGCCATTTGAAAACTGATTCTATGTTCTGACAATTTGCGGAATGGCTGAACTTGTGAGATAGCACATAGCAAGGCTTTCAGCCACTATCAGAGAGGCTCTGATGCAAAACGTGAAGAGAAAGAGAGACATCCTCTAACCATAGGGGTGAAGGAGGCCCTTCAGACATTTGGTCAGGATAAAGTTGGAATAAGTAGTGGCAGTGGTCAATGCTCCAGGAACACTGGTGCAGTCAAGGGAGAAGATTAATTGTCTCACGTGAGTTGTCAGAATGATTATGTTCAAATGGCACATCCTACCAACTGCACCACTAACCTTAACCATAACTCATACATAACATTCATTTGCTTCACCTTACACTCACACACTTAGCACTGTGGCAAGTCTTGCACCCAGTATGCATGCACTAGCAATTATTCAACCATGGAATCACATCAGCCATATATATTGTAGGACACTCATGGACACTTACTGCAGAGAATATACGCACAAACGTCTTACTTTCTTGCTTCCCCTCACCTCAGTCCAACCCTTATTCCTTTTTCATTTAGACACTTGAACTGGAACGTGTTCAGGTAGAGGAAGAAGACAGTGAAGGTAAAGATGCACACTCACTTGATCTGACACTTGCAGCTGAGCCACTAACACTGCATGTGTTTTCAAAGCTAGTGTAAAGGAGAGATCCTCATTATGTGAAACACCATGCACATTCACCCAGAGAGCAGGATGGTGGGAAACGTTAGATCAGGTGCCAGCTCATTGGAGGGTGAAGTTGCACACTAGTTCTGCTGCAGAAGATTCAGCTGAGGACTCTGATCGTGCAGGATGTAGAAAAATTCTGCTGGATGTATCAAACAATGTTTTGGTGCATTGGAAAGCCAACACTCGATGTCAAGGAAGAGACTAACACCAATTGGCACAGGATTTGCACACACCTTGAAGAACATCCTTTTCCTACATTGAACGGATGGTCACCTGACCTCAGCCAACAGCATTGTGGAACCCACCATCATGCTGTGTCTGATGGCTGAGGGCACAGCTTCCATTGCAGCTCAAACTGCTTCCATCAAAGCTCTGCAGTGGAGGCTCAGACTGCTACCTTCATGGCTGTGGCTATCACCATTCAAAGGAGCTTTCAGGATATCATAGCAGTCCAACACTCTGTTTTCCAGCACCTGCTGAGATGCTGTCCCGGCAGTGGCTCCATGGAAAATGAACCCGGTGTCCTCTCTCAGTGCGGCAGTATTTGTCCCTCTACCTCCTGCCACTCTGTCGGGTCCCTCCCTGCTGCCTGTCAGCCAATCGGCCCAGAGAAGTGGCGCCCAGGCTGAGATGGTGCAGTTTAGAGCCAGGGCTGCTTGGTGTCATCCTCCATGACCACCTGCCCTCTCCTGAAATGGAAACCAGCAGCTTTCCACCAGCCACAGGGAGGGGAAGCTCCTCTCAGGAGCATGGCGAAAGGCAAAGGAACTCTGAGGGAATGCGCAAGTGTAATTAGCTTATTTTTTAATACATGATATCATGATGGAATTTATCATTTTGGATTATGATGAGCTTTTGCTGACTGTTTAGTTTTTTTGTTGTGGGAATGAGGCAATGTGATGGCTTCTCCTTCAGGTTTCTTCCTCTAGCCAAGGGTTGGATACAATGTTGCACCAGTTGCTTCTACTGTAAACTACAGCATTTTTGAGACTAGGTTTCTTTGCTAATTATGGGATAATACTCACTAAGGTCCCAGTCTTAATCGAGGTGACTGGGCACAAGTCCCCTTGGTCAGGAGTATGTGACACACATCTTGCTGGTGTCTGCCTTCAGAGTTATTATCCTCTTGCTAGGATCATCTGCCTCTTCCATTGTCCTAAACTTCATGTACTTAAAGAGTAAAGGTCTCCACCTACACCAGGCAAAGTGGGTGATACCTGCACTAAGCAACATCAAGGAATGGCTGAAGGACTGGATGATGCAAAGACGATGGGCCCTGACAATATCCCAAAATATTACTGGAGAATTATGCTCCAGAATTAGCCATGCCCCTACTCAAAGCTGTTCCAGTACAGCTACAACCCTGGCAATGTGGAAAATTGCCCTGATATATCCTGTCCACTGAAAGCAAGACAAATGGAGGACGAGAGGGGGGAGTTAATAGTGGGAAATGAGGATATGGCTGAGTCTTTAAATACGTTTTTTGTGTCGGTCTTCACGGTGGAGGACACAAATAGTTTGCCAAATATTAACGATAGAGGGTTGGCAGCAGGAGAAATACTTAATACGATTAATGTTACCAGAGAGGCAGTGCTGGGTAGACTAATGGGACTGAAGGTGGACAAGTCCCCGGGTCCGGATGGAATGCATCCCAGGGTATTGAAAGAAATGTCAGAGGTAATAGTGGATGCGTTAGTGATTATTTATCAAAACTCGTTGCATTCTGGGGTAGTGCCGGTTGATTGGAAAACGGCTAATGTTACGCCGCTGTTTAAAAAAGGAAGGAGACAAAAGGCGGGTAACTATAGGCCGGTCAGCTTAACGTCTGTAGTAGGGAAAATGCTGGAATCCATTATTAAAGAGGAGATAGCAGGGCATCTGGATAGAAATGGTTCGATCAATCAGACGCAGCATGGATTCATGAGGGGAAAGTCGTGCTTGACGAACATGTTGGATTTTTATGAAGATGTGACTAGGGCGGTTGATGGAGGAGAACCGGTGGATGCGGTGTTTTTGGATTTCCAAAAGGCGTTTGATAAGGTGCCCCATAAAAGGCTGCTGAAGAAGATTAGGGCACACGGAGTTGGGGGTAGTGTGTTAAAGTGGATTGGGGACTGGCTATCCGACAGGAAGCAAAGAGTCGGAATAAATGGGTGTTTTTCCGGTTGGAGGAAGGTAACTAGTGGCGTGCCGCAGGGATCGGTACTCGGGCCGCAACTGTTTACCATTTATATAGATGATCTGGAGAAGGGGACGGAGTGTAGGGTAACGAAGTTTGCAGACGACACAAAGATAAGTGGAAAAGTGAATCGTGTGGAGGACGGAGAAGATCTGCAGAGAGATTTGGACAGGCTGAGTGAGTGGGCGAGGATATGGCAAATGGAGTATAACGTTGAGAAATGCGAGGTTATACACTTTGGAGGAAATAATAACAAATGGGATTACTATCTCAATGGAAACAAATTAAAACATGCTACCGTGCAAAGGGACCTGGGGGTCCTTGTGCATGAGACGCAAAAGCCCAGTCTGCAGGTACAACAGGTGATCAAGAAGGCAAATGGGATGTTGGCCTATATTGCGAGGGGGATAGAATATAAAAGCAGGGATGTCTTGATGCACCTGTACAGGGCATTGGTGAGGCCGCAGCTGGAATACTGTGTGCAGTATTGGTCCCCTTATATGAGGAAGGATATATTGGCATTGGAGGGAGTGCAGAGAAGGTTCACCAGGTTGATACCGGAGATGAGAGGTTTGGATTATGAGGAGAGGCTGAGGAGATTGGGTTTGTACTCGTTGGAGTTTAGAAGGATGAGGGGGGATCTTATGGAGACTTATAAGATAATGCGGGGGCTGGATAGGGTGGAGGCGGAGAGATTCTTTCCACTTAGTAAGGAAGTTAAAACTAGAGGACACAGCCTCAAAATAAAGGGGGGTCGGTTTAAGACAGAGTTGAGGAGGAACTTCTTCTCCCAGAGGGTGGTGAATCTCTGGAATTCTCTGCCCACTGAGGTGGTGGAGGCTACCTCGCTGAATATGTTTAAAGCGCGGATGGATGTATTCCTGATCGGTAAGGGAATTAAGGGTTATGGGGATCAGGCGGGTAAGTGGTACTGATCCACGTCAGATCAGCCATGATCTTATTGAATGGCGGGGCAGGCTCGAGGGGCTAGATGGCCTACTCCTGCTCCTATTTCTTATGTTCTTAAATTCAATCAGTGTACTCGATCATCAGCAAAGTAATGAAAGGTGCCATAACCAGTGTTATCGACAGTTACACAGCAATAACCTGCTCACTGACACTCAGTCTGAGTTCCATCAGAACACTTAACTTCTGATCGTATTACAGCCTCGGTTCAAACATGGACAATAGAGCTGAACCCCAGAGGTGAGAGTGACTATCCTTGACATCAAGACAGTATTACACCAAGGGCCTGATTTTACCATCTTGAGTCTAAGTGCCGAATCTGGGCATCAAATAGATCCGCGCCCGGAATCCTCTTTCCAGCGCGCCCATACGCGTTTTTCCGGCTCCAGTCCGATCCGCGCTGTGGGCGGGGCTTAGCGTTGGCGGGCCGATCGGAACTCTGAACTGCGCATGCGCAGTTTGAAAAAAATCTGACAGAGCGCGCCCGGGTGCGAAAGAAAACAAAAAGCAGAACGCGGAGAGAGCGGCTCTCTGACGATCATCCTCTGGCCCGGGGTCGGGGGGGGGGGGGGGGGGGGGGCGGTGGGGGAGCGGGGGCACACCCAGGTCATCCTCTGGTCGGGGGGTGGGGTGGGAGGAGGGGGGGGGGGCGGGACCCAGATCATCCTCTGGTCGGGGTGGGGGGGCGGGGGGGTCCGCTGCCATTCTGCGGCCGATCCCTCCTCCTGGAGTGGACGTGCGGCCATGCCATCCCACAAAACCTTCAGGATGAAGCAATTCCTCGCTAAGAAGATGAAGCAGAACCGGCCGATTCCACAGTGGATCTGCATGGAAACCAGCTACAAGATCAGTACAAGTCCAAGAGAAGACACTGGAGAAGGACCAAGCTGGGCCTGTAAAGGGATACACCATCACTGGTACACTACCAGCCACAGATTACTCTTCCCTGCAGGGGCAAGAGAGCGGGAGAGATGGCTGTGGCTGGTAGTGTCCCAGTGATGGTGTCTCCCTTTACAGGCCCAGCTTGGTCCTTCTCCAGTGTCTCCTCTTGGACCTGCATCACATGCAGCCTGTAGCCACATTCCTGCTGCATATTGAAGAAATGTTATCCCTTTTGGTTCATGAGCAGGCCAAGGTTAGTCAATGTGAAATCAAGACAATGTGAGTGCAGTCAATATTGTCCAGGTCTGGCTGCAGTTGGACATGATGTCGGTACTGGGGAAGTTGCTAGAGTCTATTATCAAAGATTTCATAACTCGGCATTTGGAAGGCAGTTTCTTCACCCAATGAATGTGTGGAATTCACCACCATCGAATGTAGTTGAGGCATAAACATTGTCTGATTTCAAGAAGAAATTAGATATAGCTCTTGGGGCTAAAGGGATCAAGGGAGATGGGGGCAAGGGGGATCAGGATATTGAATTCAATGGGTCAGCCATGATCAAAATAAATGGCGGAGCAAGCTCAAAGGGCCGAATGGCCTACTCCTGCTTCTAATTTCGATGTGATAGCACCCTACTCAATTGTCAATCCTTTGTACTCACTCTGTCTGCTTCTCTGACAAGAGGGAATGAGATTAAGCTGCTTCTCGGTGCGTGGAGAACCTATGATTTCCTAGTGATGTCATCCTCTTTGATTCAAACTTCAATGCTATCTCCCCGTTTGACAACCAATGCAAATTGACATCAAAATTGTGCAGATCAGTGATGACAATCTGCATGTAAAAATAAAATAATAATCTGAGGTGATTTCCCAGTGACAGGATTTTGAGCTTCCATTGCAACTGACATTAAAGGACAACCTCAAGCAGTTCTGTACTTCAAGAGCCCGAATTCCAATGACCTTTGCCTGGGCTGCAGCCACCTGGGCTGGTTGGTTGATGGACACCAGCAAGGGCACTGGTGGAATGACAAGTGTGGGAGCAGCAATGCTGTCCTCCTGAGAGAGGACAGGACTCTCCCAAGCTGGCATTCCAGCACTCCTGAAACTCTGTGGGAGAACAGATTAATGACTGCTGTAATATTCTGCTATTCTCTTTCAATAGTGAGACCCAGAGCGAAGATCATAATACTTTGTGCTGAAATAAACTGTCAGATTAGTCACGAGTAACGTTTGCTGTACGCTGCATGGTCACACAGCAACATCAAAGTTAACATATAAGGAAAGTCCTATTTGACAATTTTACTTGCCTTTTTTGATGATGTAACAGGAGGGTGAAAAAGGGCAACCAGTTGATGTAATATACATTGATTTCTAAAAGGTATTCGATAACATGCCACATAAATGGTTAATATGCAAGATAAGGGCTCATGGATTTGGTGATGATATATGAGCATGAATAGAGGATTAGTCAATGGACAAGAAGCAAAAATGTGCATACATGGGGCATTTTCAAGTTGACAGGCTGAGCTAGTGGGGTGCAGCAAGGATCAGTGCTGGGGGTTCCATGGATGAGTAATTCCATGTTGCACAGGATAAGCTTCATACTTTGTGAAAAACTCTGTACCAAGTTGGAGGTGGAATCCTCCATTTCCCATGACATTGTTACAAGCTCTCCCTCATGCTTCCCAGTGCCTTTCTTACCATATACCCAATAGCCTTCTGTAAGTTAGGCCACCATAGACTGCACCTGAGTTTTCTACAGCAGGACTAGTATGTGAACTTCCCCCTCCAACAATGTAGCTCCTATGTTGCCCCCAGGCAGGGTGTTTAGGGGATGGTATGTCAGCCACAGGATGAGGGGGACTCTGATCCCAGAGTAAGTATATGACTCTTCAACAAAATCCCCTTTAAATATTATTGCACCTGGAGTGTGAAGAGATTTTCTATAGCCAAATGAGTATAAAAATAGAGGGGTTCAGAGATAGTAGGAGAGTTGAATGATCTAATTTGTGCATTAAAAAATGGTGCTTGGAACTTGGATTGCTTAAGGACTGTTGGGAAAGGAATGGAAACTCTAAAATGAAAGTGATGCATTTTGGTGGGAATAATGTAGGGAGGAGCTAGACGATAAATGGAAGAACCATAAAGGGTGTAGAGACGCAGAGGGACCTGGGTGTGCAAGTCCACAGATCTTTGAAGGTGACGTCACAGGTGGAGAAGGTGGTGAAGAAGGCATATGGCATGCTTGCCTTTATAGGACGGGGCATAGAGTATAAGAGTTGGGGTCTGATGTTGCAGATGTATAGAACGTTGGTTCGGCCGCATTTGGAATACTGCGTCCAGTTCTGGTCGCCACACTACCAGAAGGACGTGGAGGCTTTGGAGAGAGTACAGAGGAGGTTTACCAGGATGTTGCCTGGTATGGAGGGGCTTAGTTATGAGGAGAGATTGGGGAAACTGGGGTTGTTCTCCTTGGAAAGACGGAGGATGAGGGGAGACTTAATAGAGGTGTATAAAATTATGAAAGGCATAGATAGGGTGAACGGTGGGAAGCTTTTCCCCGGGTCGGTGGTGACGTTCACGAGGGGTCATAGGTTCAAGGTGAAGGGGGGGAGGTTTAACACAGATATCAGAAGGACATATTTTACACAGAGGGTCGTGGGGGCCTGGAATGTGTTGCCGGGCAAGGTGGTGGAGACGGACACACTGGGAACGTTTAAGACTTATCTAGACAGCTATATGAACGGAGTGGGAATGGAGGGATACAAAAGAGTGGTCTAGTTTGGACCAGGGAGCGGCGCGGGCTAATTGTTCCTTGTTTCTCGTTTCAAGGCTTCATTCTATGATCATCTTGCTGGTGCCAGTACAGAGCGAGACTGCGGATAGTTGGGAATCTGTCTCGGGGGCAGGGAATTCATATGGTGTTCGTGGTAGTGGAAATGAATAGGGTTGGGAAGCATTTTCCGATCAGGGCCAGTGTGATCTCCTGGACTCGTTTCGATCGCCTCAGGGGGTCGGAGAGGAATTTCCCAGATTTCTTTTCCCCATATTGGCCCTGGGGTTTTCACTCTGGGTTTTCGCCTCTCCGTGGAGATCACATGGTCTGGAATGGGGGGGTGGGGGTGAGTTAATAGATTGTGATGAACAAAGCATCGTAGCTGTGAGGGACAGCTCGGTGGATAGGATATTAGTATGTAGATAGGCTAGAAAAGTGGGCGGGGATCCTGGATTCAGGATTCAATCCTGGACCGGGGAGCGGCGCGGGCTTGGAGGGCCGAAGGGCCTGTTCCTGTGCTGTATTGTTCTTTGTTCTTTGTTCTTTTGTTCTTTGAAAGGACCTTGTAACACCCTGTGCAGATCTTTCCTCTAATCTAGCCAGGTCCTCCTCGAATGCCGCTGTTCCCATGGGAGTAAGATTAAATGATGGTGTTTTGTCATCCTTGTCCTGTTTATCTTCCTTCACTTTCTGAGGACCTGTTTGGTGAACTGAGAGAGTGGCGAGGCAGCAGTGTGTGCTGACAGGCTGTGCAGCCTTTCAGTCAGAGTGTGTAGGCTCAGGGAAAACTGAGAGAACAGAAAGGGGACTATAGGCAGGAACACTAATCAGCAATTCCTCTGCTGATCATGGTTTCTGCTCTCCCCCTCCGTACTATAGGTAGCATTGTCTCCTCAAGGATATGCCGTTGTGCTGCTCCTCCAGCAATGGCAATCTGTTGCTTCATATTATGAACCACCCCCTCCTGCAAGAAGGAAATATATGAGCGAGCGATGTGATTATCATGATTGCCACACGCACACACCTATGCAGTCCTTGATATTAGGTTGAAGGTGCAACACCTGTTCCTTCACCTCCTCCCTGCTCACTGTCCCAGGTCCCAGACGCTCTTTTCAGGTAAAGCAGCGTTTCACATACACCTCGTTCAATCTGGTCTATTGCATTTGCTGCTCCCAATGTGGTTTACTCTACATTGGAGACCCCAAACGCAGACTGGGTGACTGCTTTACAGGACACCTTTGGTCCATCTGCAAGTAGAACCCAGACCTTCCTGTCCCTTGCCACTTCAACACACCACCCTGCTCTCTGGTTCACATGTCCGTCCTTGGCCTGTTGCAATGTTCTAGTGAACCCCAACGCAAACTGGAGGAACAACACCTCATCTTCCAATTGGGCACTTTACAGCATTCTGGACTGAACATTGAGTTCAACAACCTCAGAGCATGAACTACCCGCCCCCCCAGGCCAACTGCCACATTCCTCAGACAATTGTCCTCTGACAATCTGAAATCCTTTGTTCTGCCATTCCGATCTCTTTATGGATTCTATTAGCACCTTTTCCAACCTTTATCATCAGCACTTAGATTCCCTTTGTCCAATTGCAGCTCCCCCATCCCCATAGTCTAAATCTTGTCCTATTTTCTTTGTTTTTAGCTCTGATGAAGGGTCATCCTGACTCAAAATGTTGGCTCTATTCTCTCTCCACAGATGCTGCCAGACCTGCTGAGGTTTTCCAGCATTTTCTCTTTTTGTTGTCCTTGATATCGTGTGCTGCCTTCTTTGCGGTCAAAAATTAAATAGGCCATGATCCCTTGTGTGAAGTTGTACGAACTAAGGAATAGCATGATGGGAAAATTGGTCAACCATTTGGTACAATATAAGAACGGCTGACCAAAGCTATTTCAAAATGCCAGACTCCTGTAAAACATAATAAGGCAGACTCCGCATAACTTAAGACATGAATAAGACCAGAGAAGGTCAAGCTACGCCTGACCTCGGGAAGGCCTGATAAGATTGACTCCTCATAAACCTACGGCTATATGAATAAGACAAGATAAGGTCAGGGATGAAGGAGTCACAGACCTTCTTCTGTTACATCGAAGGACAAGACAAGGGTATGAATGATGAGACAAAGAGTTCTAGGAGGTCAGAAGGTTGTGACATGATTAATGACATTGCTTATGATTCTATTACTGATCAAATTCCTGAATATGCTCTGGTCACGCAAACTGATAATGATTATGTATAAATACTGAACTGATTCTTTGTGTAATTGCGGACTTGAGGAGGAATTAGCAAGTTGTACAACTGTTCTCTGAACTCAAGTTTTCAGCCAAAACTGCATGCAGTCTTTCGTTAATAAATACTAGTTGTTTTGTCAGAACGAACTTTGTTGAGTTTTTCTATCACAGTCAAGAAGCAGGAAAGTTTCCACTTCAACACTTGTCCCTGTTTACCCACCCTATCCAATTTAATCCCTGCTCTTTGTACAATTTGCTGCCTTTTTACTTTTAAGCCAAATTCTTTCAAAGGACAGATGTGGTGCCAATTTACACGAACCTGTGACTGCTCCCTGTGGTGTGCACATGCTGGGAACTCACCATGAATCTGTAATGAGAGCTGGACATGCACGGTGTTGCACTGAACAACCTTGGGATATTGACTCCAAGGTGAACGTTTCAAAACCAGAGGTCATGATCTGTGTCCATTGATCCATTATCCAACATTTTTGACTCCCATTTTCTTTCTTTGAATTGCATTCCATCTCTCACAGCAGCATCTTGTGGAGAGTGAAAAGTAGTAATGATGTTAATCAATTTTAACTGTAGTTTGCCCTCTCTATATACAAAACATGGATGACTGATTTCTCTTTAATTGCTTTCTCCAACTCAATGAACAGCTTGGAGATTAGCTTCCCTTATAGTTCAAACCATTTACCCAGTGAATGAATCCCTGCTATCTCAGCATCTCAAATTTCATCTCTTACCTATGTGGTGGCAGGAGGGATTCTACAATTGGCCTTGGTGTCCCTGAATTAGGGATGAGCATGGGTTCCCACTGCTGATCACTATCCAGTGGTTATTAATCGGAGTGCCCATTGATAGAGATTTGGTGAGGATGAGATTGGGCTTGTCTTTGTAGACAAGCCCTCCTACAGTTAAAGTGTGCTTGTACTTATTGCCAAGGCACACACACACATAGGCACAAATGAGATATCGGAGTCAAGGCACCACCTATTGAGAAAAGGGGAGTTAATGGGGGTTGAGATTAATCAACCATTATCTTATTGAATAGCGGAGCAGCTCAAGGGGGCTGAATAGCCTATTCCTGGTTCTACTTAACAACAGCAGAGAAAAACTGTTGAATAAAATAGGAGAGAAAACAACATGATTGAGGATGAGAGCAGGTCAAAGCAGAGCATTTATATAAAACATATTTTTTGCAGTTATGATAGTAAATAATGCATATATTCAAATCAGAATCTGTACTTATATGCAGTGGACACAGAAAAAGCTCTGTGGGATCAAATGTGCACATAAGTTGCCACAATGTTCAGAACTCCGCAACTTTACCTCTGCAATTTAGGCTGGATTCAAAACTAAAGGGATGAAAGTTTTGTGTTCCTGATAACTGGGAAGGGCCTCAAGTGGAATGAATGTGGGCAGTCATAATTCAGTTCCCAGTGGATGTGAGTTTACAGTATAAAACTGGCTATAATTCAGGACTAATTGGCAGTATTTCAACAATGAGTCTTTCTTCTCTACAGTGTATGTTTTTTACATTCATTGTTTCCGTTCATCGAAAGTTAATAAGTCAGGGGACTCAAAAAGGTAAAACTCAATAACTTTTTGTAATCCATTGTTTTTAAATGTCAGCTTTAAATGACAAAGCTTTAAAACACTTTGTTTTAACCATCAGCAGCAAATAATGTACATCAATGTTTGTTCCCCAGGCAATGCCTTCATCGTAAGGCAGTCCCATAGATGACTCCATCAATATTTAACCCAAATATATGCCCCAAGCTGGCTCCTGGCAAATTACTGCACATCCTCTACAGCCAAGGCTCCTGATTTGGGTCTGGAATTTCCTGTGGGGATACCAACTGGGAGTTGCACCCACTGTGCATTCTTGCGCCAATTCTGTCAATTTCAAGTTACGCCAATCCCGTGGGAAATGCCTGAATGTAAAATGGGAAAAAATCAGTGTAAATGGCCAATGTGGTTTGAATTTAATTGGAACGTAACCAATGAGGCCTCAAAGTGAAGGTGACGATAAAAGTCGAACGGTAAAATATTTTCCTTCAGAGTCTGTGGAGCTCAAGGTAAACCTAGATAGAGCTGGGAGAGTTTAATCCTAAGGTTCTAGGTTCGAGTCCCACTTCAGCACAAACACTATGACTGAAATTCCAGTGCAGTATTGAGGACTTTTGGATGAGACATTAAAAGGAGGCCTCAGGTGGATCTAAAAGATCCCATGACACTATTTCAAAAAAGAGAAGGTGAGTTATCCCTAGTGTTCTGTCCAATATTTATCCCTCAATTCACATCACAAAACAATGATTATCTAATCATTTTCACATCGCTGTTTGTGGGAGCTTTGTGTATGCAAAATAGTTGCCATGTTTCCTATATTGCAACGGTGACTATGCTTCAAAAGTATTTGATTAGCTGTAAAGTGCTTTGAGACATCCAATTGTGAAAAGTGCTATGTAAATACAGGTCGTTCTTTCTAGCAGCTCGTCTTTCTCCTCCTTTGCTGGAAGACGTGAAGTTGCTTGGCTGAAAGGTAATCACTATCGCTGTTACAAAATCACTGAAACCTACAGCACACAAGAAGGCCATTTGAGCCATCCTTCCTGTGCTAGCTCTTTGGAATGTCTCTCTTGTGGGGACCATGAATTGGATTCAATTTGAACTTGGTTTTTAGAGCAAGCAAGGGATGGATTTGGGTCCGCCCGGTCCACTCTAAGCATTGGCTTGGTAACTTTAAGAATGGAGTAAAAAATGAAAACTGATCATGAAACCAAAACAGAAGATGCTGAAAAATTTCAGCAGGTCTGATAACATTTGTGGACAGAGAATAGAGCCAACATTTAGAGTCTGGATGACCCTTTGTCAGAGCTAAAGGCAAAGAAAATAGGATAAGATTTATATTGTAAGGGTGGGGGGTGGGGGTGGAGGGGGCGGGGGGGGGGGGGCGAGGGGGGGGGGCAGTTGTGTAATTTACCAAGATGTCATAGACAAAAAGACAAAGGGAATGTAAATGGCGATGATAAAGGCTAGAATGGTCCTACCCAAAAAGCACCCAAAAGGAACTGCCTGCCAGTCTGTAAAAGATCCATCCTCCATCACCTTTAGCTTCTTGTCACTAAGCCAATTTTGCATCCATACAGTCACTTTCCCTTTAATTCCATTGGCTTCCATCTTCTGAAGAAGCCTCCTATGTGCCATTTTGCTGAATACCTTATGAAAGTCAAGATAAACACCATCTACTGCACTAGCTTGATCAAACTGTTCTGTTCCCTCATCAACAAATTCAATCACATTAGTCAGACATAATTCGCCTTTAACAAATCCATGCTAGCTTTCCTTGATTGATTGATTCAAAGTTTATTTTTTCTATGTTAATGGTTTCCAATAAATTGACCCTTACTCATTGATTACCTTGTTTTTTAACTCTTATTGCAACTAAGTAAAATTAAATTTGATTCAAATAGATTAAATAGTGATTTAAACATGTCAAAGTTTGTCAAAGCATAGCATTCACTGAAGTTTACATTAGTTGAACTAAGATTCCTGATGGCTTCTAATGTTGATGAAAAATTTATCGTTGCAAATATGTGTTCAAATTTCAAAAAGGAGATTTGCAATGCCATAAAACACTCTAATTAAACTACACTTCTCAGGGTCTAATTAAGTTTTTTTTGGAAAATTATTATAGGAATTTGTTAAACTGTCTAATTTAATTTAACTTTGTCAGGCAACAATTGTGTTATTTGTAAAAAAAAAAGTCCTTAATTTGACAAATCATAAAACCATTTTGTGGAAACAAAAGAAAGATTTGAAATATCTTTGAAGAGAAACTGTGTTTGACCCTATCGGTTGCAATTTTTCTCACATGTTTGTTGGCTAATAATCAACGCCACAGCCCGCATTCTGACCACAATTCCTGCTGAAAATGATGCTTCCTCCAGAAACGCCATGTCCCTGACCCTGGCTCCTGCTTCATGTAGCTCCTCCTTGGTAAGTCAAGATACAAACTTTCCATCAGTTCCCTGAATTCAACTCACTGAAAATAACCAACCTCTTGTTGAATATTTCCATATTTGATGTTTCTTTGCTCTTTTCCATACTTGCTCTGAATTTATAGTATAGTGATCACTGGTCCCCAAACGCTCTCCCACTAAAGGATGTTCCACTTGTCCATTTCATTCTCAGCATTTGATCCTACCTCTGCCATTGCCATTATATTGTAATCTTGCATGGCTACTTGTAGCTGCAGCTCACCAACATAGTTAACCAAGCTCCACGCATTTGAGGACATGCACTCCAAACCCATCTTAGTCTCTGCTGCATTTCCTATTTGCCTGATCCCTCTATTGTGAGCTACTCTTTATTGTAATGATACTTGCTCTCCCAGTCCTCTAATACCTCACTCCTGGTGCCTCTCCCCCTGCTATGTGATATGAGACTAAAATTAGGAAGACTATCATCAGTAATTAACGTAATGTCATAGACCCAGACTGCTGCCAGTCTCTTGCACGCCACAGAGGAAATACTTCTGACAGCTGATCCTCTGCAACAGACATGGGTTCATTGAAGGAGTAATGATGAGACTACTGGAGAACTGGGGAAACTAGTCAGAGCACACATGGCACCTTACAGAAGAGTCTTCCAACTGTGTCAAGATTTGTATATATTTAAATTTGGCCAATACTGCTTTCAGATGACACCAAGGACCAAAATGGCAGTGCCCATGTCAGTGGCACAGACTGAGCTGAGGACTTTCAAGCCAGAAGTTTGACAAATGTTCAAAGAGTATTTTGATATTTTTTGTATATATTGAATTTGTCTGTACATAACACAAGTCAATCCGAACTAGATACAATTAGAAAAGATCCACAGGGAAGATTTAACACATAGATTTGATAAATGAGTGGCCAGCTACATTTATGAATAAATTATTGTTTCTTCATGCTGCCCTGTGCCAACAATGAGCTTCTTTCCAGAATCAATGTTCACAACAACTGTAAAGATGTAAGATTAGAATTGAAAGAATTTTCAGCAAGCCTCCTTATACAAGTCAATGATAGGAAGGAATAGTTTTAAATTATGACAACCCTGACTCTCTCGTTTAAAATATTTAAATCCCTGGAAGGAATGATTAAAATGTAAAATTTAAATCAGGGGCACAATGATTAGCACTGCTGCCTCACAGTGCCAGGGACCTGGGTTCAATTCTGGCCTCGGGTCACTGTCTGTGTGGAGTTTGCACAGTCTCCCCATGTCTGCATGGGTTTCCTGCGGGTGCTCCGGTTTCCTACCAGTCCAAAGATGTGTGGGTTAGTTGATTGGCCATGATAAATTACCCCTTAGTGTCAGGGGGACTTGCTAGGTTGAATGCATGGGGTTATGGGGATAAGGCCTGGGTGGGAATTATGGTCGGTGCAGACTCGATGGGCCGAATGGCCTCCTTCTGCACTATAGGATTCTATGGTTTTGCTGAAAAGAGTGATAGCTGGGATCTTACAGGAAGAGGGTGAGTTCCAACATCAGGACCAAATATGGGTGGACAGTGGCATTGCAGCAGTAATTTTATTGGTGGTGGCACATTAAGAGGCTGACCAATGGGCCCACTATCCAATTAAGGATGACAGGGTGCCCTTCCACTTTGGAAGGCAGGAGCCCGCCGCTCTGGAACCAGGTAGCTGCTACTCTGGAGGCAGGGTGACCCTCCACTCTAGAGGCAGGAACCTGCCGCTCTGGAACCAGGTAGCTGCCACTCTGGAGGCAGGGTGATCCTCCACTCTGGAGACAGGAACCTGCCGCTCTGGAACCAGGTAGCTGCCACTCTGGAGGCAGGGTGATCCTCCACTCTGGAGACAGGAACCTGCCGC
This sequence comes from Mustelus asterias, assembly GCF_964213995.1. Taxonomy (NCBI): domain Eukaryota; kingdom Metazoa; phylum Chordata; class Chondrichthyes; order Carcharhiniformes; family Triakidae; genus Mustelus; species Mustelus asterias. The sequence continues at coordinate 59,796,217 of NC_135801.1, forward strand.
TCTGGAACTGGGTAGCTGCCACTCTGGAGGCAGGGTGTCCCTCCACTCAAAGGGTCGGCAGTTCTGCAGCTTCACAGTGCCATAAATAGGAATGGTGGCTGCTGAGACTGAAAGTTTGAAAGTTGAAAGTTTTATTAATTAGTCACAAGTAAAACTTACATTAACACTGCAATGAAGTTACTGTGAAATTCCCCTAGTCGCCACAATCTGGCGCCTGTTCAGGTCAATGCACCTAACCAGCACGTCTTTCAGAATGTGGGAGGAATCCGGAGCACCCGGAGGAAACCCACGCAGACACGGGGAGAACATGCAAACTCCACACAGACAGTGACCCAAGGGTGGAATCGAACCCGGGTCCCTGGGGCTGTGAAGCAGCAGTGTTAACCACCGGAAGGAGAATGATACAAAGGGCTGATAAGAAACTTATTAATGGGCTGGAACCAGGAGTCAGGTCTTGATTATCGGAAGGGTGAACCCTCCAGCAGTGGAATCGAGGCTTTGGGGCAGTCATTGTCATTGGGAAATCCCTGGGGGGCTATGGAGTCTCCTAATAGGTAGGTTTCCCTGGGAAGTTGCTGGGAGGCTGCCCCAGTGCATCTGACAGACTCTCACTTGGTGGGGGACCATTCCAATGCCAACAAAATGCCAGTGCCTTGCTAAAATGGCCTTTAATAGCCCAATTAATCGACTTAATTGGCCTCCACCTCCAGTCATTGAACAGCTGATCCACTGCCATTCCTGCCTCTGGGAAAATGGCCTTGCGGCTGGTTGGCATCGGGAAGTGATCCCAACCTGGCTCCCTGGCATTTTTCCAACCCCCTGCCTCCAAGCCTATTACCTGGGAGCCAGTAAATCCTGAACAAATATGTGTGAATGATCAGGGCGTTATTAATGTGAAAATAGACCTGCAGCTTGTAGCCAGGAAGAGATACCCTGTGGATTACACATTGCCACAATTTTCTGGTCAATTTGTACCAATCCGCTGTTAGATTTGCAAAAATGACACCGCACAGTTAGCTTTCCCATGGTTTTAATCTGCACAATAATTGCACATTGAACTCACTAGAACATTAAGCCTAGTAATTAACTGTATAACTACCCTTGCAACCACATAATTGTTAATGAATACTAATCATAACCTCTTGTCACAAAAATAAATAACTTTATAGTGGAATGTCATTCAGCCAGGCTGTAAATAGTTTTAAGAGATGCTCTGATCTCTTCATTGTTGTATTTTAAATTCAATATATCCTTTCCACTATTTCTTTTTCAGTATCTATCATAGAATCATAGAACATTCAGTCCATCGAGTCTGTACCGACCACAATCCCCCTGTCACGAGGGTCAATTTAGAATGGCCAATCAACCTAACACACACATCTTTGGACTGTGGGAGGAAACCGGAGCACCCGGAGGGAACCCAAGCAAACACGGGGAGAGTTGCAAACTCCACACAGACAGTGACCCGAGGCTGGAATTGAATGTGGGTCCCTGGCGCTGTGAGGCAGCAATGCTGACCATCAACTTGCTGCCCTAAATCGGATGGGACATTGAATTTATCCACTCTAATTTATTCACCTTTTCAGTCCTTCCTCTGTTTTTATCTCAATTGGCTAAGGAGATACACAATTTGTCCCATAGTTCACCAAGATCACAGATATTTTGCTGCACTCGCTGTGCTATTACAGCCTGACCTTCCAGTTTCATTATTGGCAAAAGGCTTTATAGCCTTTATTAGCACAAACATGTCAAACTAAATCGAGTGTGCAGGAGGATGACACTTTAAAGCCAAATCGGATTGTTAGCAATTAACATATAGGATTGAATTTTCTCAACTTTGAAAATATTTCAAGGAACAGGGTCATTTCCAGGTCCCAACCCTGCTCACTGCTGCAGCAAGCCCACCAGCTTCATTTTACAGAGGCAGCCAGTTAGGTACGGCAGGCAGTTCCCTGAAGCGAGATGTGAATGGCCCACTGCAAGGGTAGGCCGCAGCCTTCACTGTGCTACCAGTTACAGTGCAGCTGAGGGCCAGGCAGTAGGAGAGGCAGAGGTGTCTTTAATATTGGGGAAGCGGCTGCCCACTATATTTGTCCCATGATGATTGGAGGAAATCTTCAGCCTTGCCATTTTCTGCCAGGAGCCATTAAAAGCCCTGCAGATTACACCCAGCTCTGTCCTCCTGCTGTGAAACTGCCTCCTCTTGGTTGCTTGGGAGCTGACACAGAGGAGGGCAATCGCAACACCAGCAAACTTGCTGCGTGTTGTGGAAGATGCTGATAATTAGTCACTCAACAACCTCGATTGGCATTCTGCCACGGTCAGCATTGGATCCCTGCTGCCAGCATTAGATCCAGCCCGCACCTGGAAATAGCTGCCAGAGGCGGGAACGCATGGGCAAACCAACCGTGATGCCTTTTATTCAGAATTGACCCCTCCCACGCCCACCCCCTCCAAGGGCCTGGGAAAATGCATTCCCATTGTGTCAGTTGGTACCCACACCTGGGTATTGTGTTACCACTGAATTAAAAGACAATGAGATCTGGGGGATTAGGGATTGGTTTGTGAATGGCTTTTTCACCAGCTTGGTAGAACCGATCTCTGAGTCAGAAGGTCAGGGATTCATGCACCACTCATAAATCTATTGCAGGAGAACAGAGCACAAGACACGAGGGAGAAGGGCAGAACTAGATGTCATTCTCCTCATATCTCATAGCGAACAGCTGGAGAAGAGGAAGCACTAAGAGATGTAATTAAATATCAGTGTATCATTGATCCACATGTCATGTAGCACTTCGAGTTGACTTTATCTGATTTCTGCAGCTATTACCTTCATAAGGAAAATTTGGAACATTCTGAGCTTACCAGTTCTAATTCATGCCTTTCCATTCCACTGGGGCCTTCAGAGAATCCATAGAGTGGCATGGATGATGAATCCTCGGAAAGGTTGATTCTTTCTCAGGGCACACCAGCACAGTGTTCATGCATACACGTTGCAGTTCAGCAAGTTCCACTTTGGTTGGGCTACATTGGTGGATAGTTGGGTTTTCACCTGATGGCTCAGACTTCACAAATGAGCAAGAATGGGATGGCAGTGGCAGCTTGCTTTGGAGGATGTAGCCCTCTCCAAGCTTTACTTAGTTAGGCACAGATGTTGTACTCAGAGGGGGTGTTGATGGAAAGTATAATCACTGATGTACAGTAGGGAATGTATGAGGTGCTGACAGCTCTTTCAAACTCAATGAGGGAATGGAGCAATCAACCTTGAGCATGAGTGGGATGATGTTGCATGGCATTGTGACACCATCCCATGGATAGAGGGGTCAGCTCTGTTTCATTTGGGATGAAACCATGCATGGCCTGACCACAGCTCTTCACATTACAATGCTAATATACTTTCTATCTTAAATGAGAGGATATCCATCATTAGGTTAGTTATGGCATGAATCAATTTTGGCCTCTCAGATTGGCTGGATCCATTACAGTTCGCCTACCTCCCACAACTGGTCCACAGCAGATGCCATCTCCCTGGCTCTACATTTAACCCTGGAACACCCTAGATAACAAAGACATCTATGTCCTATTTATTAACTACTGCTCAGCTTTCAACACCATTATTCGTACAAACCTCATCTCCAAACTCCGTGGCCTGGGATTCGGCTCCTCCCTCTGTGACTGGATCCTGAACTTCCTAACCTACAGACCACAATAAGTAAGGATAGACAACAACACCTCCTCCACAATCATCCTCAACACCGGTGCCCCACAAGGCTGTGTCCTCAGCCCCTTACTATACTCCTTATACACCAATGACTGTGTGGCCAAATTCCCCTCCAACTCGATTTTCAAGTATGCTGATGACACGTGCAGGAAAGGGATAGAGAATCTGGTGAACTGGTGCGGCAACAATAATCTCTCCCTCAATGTCAACAAAACGAAGGAGATAGTCATTGACTTCAGGAGGTGTAGTGGAGGACGTGCCCCTGGCTACATCAATGGGGAAAAAATGGAAGTGGTCGAGAGCTTCAAGTTTCTAGGTATCCAGATCACCAACAACCTGTCCTAGTCCCTCCACACCAACGCTATAGTTAAGAAAGCCCACCAACGTCTCTACTTTCTCAGGAGGCTAAGGAAATTTGGCATGTCCACTACGACTCTCACCAACTTTTACAGAAAGCATTCTTTCTGGTTGTAACACAGTTTGTTATGGCTCCTGCTCTGTCTAAGACTGCAAAAAACTTCAATGGGTCGCGAACGAAGCCCTGTCCATCAGGCAAACCAGCCTCCCACCCATTGACTCTGTCTACACTTCCCGCTGCCTCAGAAAAGCAGCCAGCATAATTAAGGACCCCAGGCACTCTGGACATTCTCTCTCCCACCTTCTTCCCTCGGGAAAAAGATACGAAAGTCTGAGGTCACGTACCAACCGACTCATGAACAGCTTTTTCCCTGCTGCTGTCAGACTTTTGAATGGACCTACTTCATATTAAGTTGATTTTTCTCTGCAACCTAGCTATGACGTAACACTACATTTTGCACTCTCTCGCTTCCTTCTCTATGTACGGTATGCTTTGTATAGTGTATGAGGAACAATACTTTTCACTGTATGATAATACATGTGACAATAATAAATCAAATCAAAGATAGATACCTGAGTCTTTGTACTCATGGTACTGCACTGATCTGCACCAAAGTATCTCCAGCAGAATGGTAGCAATGGAGTGCGCCTGGTCCACAAGAGGAATGGTGATGAAAGGGGACATGAAGGTGGCACTTTCCCTCAAAGGATGCCCACTTCACACCCATTACCCCTGTACCCAACATACTGCCCTGTGTCCTGATGGTTGAGTTTGGCCCTGCACTGGTGCAGGTGGAGCAGCCTTTGACCTGGTCCTCATGGACTCCAAAACCCTGAGGTCACCAGCTGGGAGCATCTGAGCAGTAAGACAGAAATATGAGAAATGGAAGAGGTTTGGTATCCATTAGAGTTCAGAAGAGTAAGAGGAGATCAAATTTTTGATTTTTGATCAAAAAACAAAGAACAAAGAACAAAGAACAAAGAACAATACAGCACAGGAACAGGCCCTTTGGCCCTCCAAGCCCGCGCCGCTCCCCGGTCCAGGATTGAATCCTGAATCCAGGATCCCCGCCCAATTTTCCAGCCTATCTACATCCTAATATCCTATCCACCGAGCTGTCCCTCACAGCTACGATGCTTTGTTCATCACAACCTATTAACTCACCCCCACCCCCCATTCCAGACCATGTGATCTCCAGGGAGAGGCGAAAACCCAGAGTGAAAACCCCAGGGCCAATATGGGGAAAAGAAAATCTGGGAAATTCCTCTCCGACCCCCTGTGGCGATCGAAACGAGTCCAGGAGATCACACTGGCCCTGATCAGAAAATGTTTCCCAACCCTATTCATTTCCACTTCTGCTTTACGAACACCATCTGAATTCCCTGCCCCCGAGACAGGTTCCCAACTATCCGCAGTCTCGCTCTGTACTGGCACCAGCAAGATGATCATAGAATGAAGCCTTGAAACGAGAAACAAGGAACAATTAGCCCGCGCCGCTCCCTGGTCCAAACTAGACCACTCTTTTGTATCCCTCCATTCCCACTCCGTTCATATAGCTGTCTAGATAAGTCTTAAACGTTCCCAGTGTGTCCGTCTCCACCACCTTGCCCGGCAACACATTCCAGGCCCCCACGACCCTCTGTGTAAAATATGTCCTTCTGATATCTGTGTTAAACCTCCCCCCCTTCACCTTGAACCTATGACCCCTCGTGAACGTCACCACCGACCCGGGGAAAAGCTTCCCACCGTTCACCCTATCTATGCCTTTCATAATTTTATACACCTCTATTAAGTCTCCCCTCATCCTCCGTCTTTCCAAGGAGAACAACCCCAGTTTCCCCAATCTCTCCTCATAACTAAGCCCCTCCATACCAGGCAACATCCTGGTAAACCTCCTCTGTACTCTCTCCAAAGCCTCCACGTCCTTCTGGTAGTGTGGCGACCAGAACTGGACGCAGTATTCCAAATGCGGCCGAACCAACGTTCTATACATCTGCAACATCAGACCCCAACTCTTATACTCTATGCCCCGTCCTATAAAGGCAAGCATGCCATATGCCTTCTTCACCACCTTCTCCACCTGTGACGTCACCTTCAAAGATCTGTGGACTTGCACACCCAGGTCCCTCTGCGTCTCTACACCCTTTATGGTTCTTCCATTTATCGTCTAGCTCCTCCCTACATTATTCCCACCAAAATGCATCACTTCGCATTTATCAGGATTGAACTCCATCTGCCATTTCTTTGCCCAAATTTCCAGCCTATCTATATCCTTCTGTAGCCTCTGACAATGTTCCTCACTTTAAATCCTGAAGGGTATTGACAGGGTGGATGTGGAGAGAATGTTTCCTCTTGTTGGAGAATCTAGAACTAGAGGTCACTGTTTAAAAATAAGGGTCATTCATTTAAGACCGAGATGAGGAGTTTTTTTTTCTCATAGGGTTATGAGTTTCTGGAACTCTCTACCTCAAAAGGCAGTGGAAGCAGAGTCTTTGAATGTTTTAAGACAGAGCCAGATAGATTCTTGATTAACAAAGGAGTGAAGGGTTATTAAGGATAGGCAGGAATGTTACAATCAGGTGAGTGCCTGACCTGACACTGAGAACTAGTTCCAGGAAGCACTGATACAACCAAGTGAATGCCACTCATCTGACGAAGGAGCAGCGCTCCGAAAACTAGTGGCGTTTGCTACCAAATAAACCTGTTGGACTTTAACCTGATGTTGTTAGACTCCTTACTGTGTTTACCCCAGTCCAACGCCGGCATCTCCACATCATGACAATCAGATCAGCCATGATCTGAAGCTCGAGGGGCCGAGTGGCCTACTCCTGCTCCTAATTTGTATGTTTGTATGTATGTATGAGCTGCCTTCCTCTAACTCTACTGAAGCAACTGGGATTGCAGTAAAAAATGTCGCAAAGTTTCTGTTCTTTAGTAGAATCTCATAAATGTTATGACTTTGCCCCACTTTCATGTCTTTCCCAGTCTTGGTTGTCAGTTTTTAACTTGCTGATGACGAAGGGAAGACATGAATTGCTGGGGGCCCATGTGGGGATGTGTAAGGGGTGATTGGTTGTCCGCAGGATTGCTTTGTGTCAGTGGCATTTGGAGGTGAAGTCAAGGGGTTCTGACATCAGTTCACTGGTGCAACCTCAGTGAACCTCGCATCAACAAGGGTGCTCCTGTGTGGTGCCCCGCCAGCCTAAAACACTTGAGTTAAATACATGAGGTGAGGGTTGGAGCCGGATCCCCAATGCATTAATAGTTTTGCTAGATTTGGACCACCGTCCATGCCTAACCTTTGTGTTCCTCCAAGCTAAAACTTCCCCCAATGAACTGGAGAAAAACTGTTAACCATTTTGAAATCACACAGATATAGTCAGATTTGTAGATGGAAGGAACTCACACATGGTTCCTCATATGTGGGACTCAGCCTTAAGGCAAAGGTGGATTGAAACAATGGGTCAGGTAGGAGATGGCAATGACATGAACATTCATGCAGAGATGTTGTCAACACAGTTGGATGATTCAGCTCTAGAATTACCATGACTAATCACTATTTTAATGTGTTAAATATAAAAAAAGTGATGAAGGACTATATTTAGCAAAGAAGTTAGAAATAAATACTTTTAAGGCAAGAATTAAAGGACAAATGAAAGACGTTAATGTTTCCACTAAGGTTGTAAGCTTTTAATGGCAGTTTGCCAATACATATTCTGTTCAGCATACACTGTTTTGAGAAGTAAAACTGGATCATGTTCTGGGGGCATGGAACTTATTGAGGACTTGGCCGGAGCAAATTTAATGAGTTTAAGAAGATTATTGACTGTGTTTGTAATCATTCTATACTTAAATCAATCTAAGATTTTGTGGCCTTTTGTTGCTGGCTTGAAAGAGAATGTTAAATCCAATGAAATATGGCATTGTAACTATAATCCAGGCCTTAACGCAGAGTCACATTTAACTGTGCAGGATGGAGTGCAGCTTTTCATTATATCTTGATATACAATACACTGAGAACTAGTTCCAGGAAGCACTGATACAACCAAAGATTCAAAAATTGAAGGAAGCAGGAGACTAAGTTTCAGACTCGTTCCCATGCTGGAAATTCCTTTGGAGTTGTTTTTTCTGCAATAAATCATTTCGGAATACTGTGCTTTCAGCGTAATGATGGCAGTGGAGTAACGGGGCTCTGTGGAAGTAACTATCTCTCAGTCTGCTTGTAACTAAATAAAAACGGATGTTAATAAGAGCTGGGTTATATACATTGTATACGAGAGGAATTCAGTGAGGGAATGGAGCAGTAAATATAATCAATTATAGCTTTGCTACTGTGATATTTGTTAGATAATCCATTTAGAATGAAACATGGACCAAAAGCTATCCATCATCATCAATGTAAGGATGAGGGATTATCAAGTTGTTGTTAAAAACTTCCATTCATGTTTTGTGTATTTTCTGATAATGAGGGGAAAAAAAGTGGTCAAAAAACCTAACTGTATGGGAGGAAATACGTCCAGAAATATTGTAAAAAGTCTTATTACTTCAATTCGGTTTCCTTGAGGAAGGTTTAAGCTCCCCCCAGTGATGTTTAGCCTGGACAGCAAAAAGCTGACCTGTTTGTCATCGTTTTCTGTCAGATGTCGAATGAATTCTATTCCGGCACGGGGATATTCTTGATATGCTCAATCAATCCATCAAGTCAAGTTTTCAATATTCCAATCACCCACAGAATGAACAAAGAGACAAAAGATAAGGAAGTGTCAGGAAGTGTTTGCAATGTTATGTGCACTGAGCTGGATAACAATCAGAGACAGCAAAGGCCTTGAATTCTGTATGGTTTCTCCCAAATCTCCACCAAAAGCAATGAAGCAATCCAGAGCAAACTGGGAAAAAATTACATTTGTGTGTGCAGTTACATATAGGGTGTAAAGCTGGGCTCCATAGCCACAGTAGGGTTGGCACTATGGCAGCCCTGAGGTGTTAAAGATGATGGCCAATGCACTTCAGCCACTTCCAGATTGAACTGCTTGGATTGCCGTCTGCTTGGAAGGATGATAGTGCGTGTGTGCCTACACACCCCAGGAGAATGAAGAGTGCACAACTGTAAAGTCACTCAACATCTAATGCTGATGTGGCCTGATTTGCCACTTCAGACCTCCCAGATCCTGGCAATATTCCCTCTTAAATAGTCTCAGCTGAAGTTGAAGCTAGCTGCAGTGGGTATCCCCAATTAGCTCTCTTCAAAAGGGTCATGAGGTGCTTTTGGCTTTCTTTTGCTGTTGCAGTTAGTGGAAGTACTGTGTTCAGTACTGTTGGAAGAGCTGTGCCAAGTTGTTAGAATCAGAAGCGAGTGGTGCTGGTGTTTTGCAAGGAGTTCACTGGAGTTTGGAAACTTCAAAACAGGAAGTCTGATGTCACTCATCGGACCTCATAGTAGCAACATGGCAGGGAGGAAGCTGAGAGGGGAAGCTGGACACGGAGGGAGAACTCACAACAGAAGTCCATAACCAATCAGAATATTAAGAGAACACTACTTCTACCTCCACCAGCAGCAACATCAGAGGTGGCTATGATTCACCAAGGAGGTGGCCGCTCTGCTTTGTAACTGAAAGTTCAGTTTGACCAGGATGGTGGTGCAATGTCAAGATCACTGTGACTTACTTTCCAGACTGGAGCTGGTGATATCACCAATGTGTGACAATTCATCATGCATCATTCCATCAGGGAGATACACAGGTCCTGTACATGAGGAGTGCGGACTTTATAGTCTCTCTCTAAGCTGGCACAGGGCTTTGCCAAGGGAGCAAGATTCCAAATAGTGTAGGGAGCCATCAATTATATGCACATGACTGTCTGGATCCACATGTCAACAAGGAGATGTACCGGATCCGCAAAAAGTCCGCTCTTGGTGTGTCATCATGCATAGAACATCACCTTGGTCTATGTCCATTATCTTAGCAGCAACCATGATGTTTTTACCATGTGTCAGTCAGCCATTCTTGCCAACCTTTAGGCACTGTGATGAACCAGAAGATGGCTGCTTGATACAAAGGGCTACTTTTTATCTTATTATTCATTCATGGGATATGGGCGTCACTGGCTGGCCAGCATTTATTGTGCATCCCTAGTTGCCCTTGAGAAGGTGGTGGTGAGTTGCCTTCTTGAATCGCTGCAGTCCATGTTCTGTGGGTTGACCCACAATGCCATTAGGGAGGGAATTCCAGGATTTTGACCCAGTGACTGCGAAGGAACGGCGATATATTTCCAAGTCAGGATAGTGAGTGGCTTGGAGGGGAACTTGCAGGTGGTGGTGTTGCCATTTATCTGCTGCCCTTGTCCTTCTAGATGGAAGTGGTCGTGGGTTTGGAAGGTGCTGTCTAAGGATCTTTGGTGAATTGCTGCAGTGCATCTTGTAGATAGTACACACTGCTGCTACTGAGTGTCGGTGGTGGAGGGATTGAATGTTTGTAGATGTGGTGCCAATCAAGCGGGTTGCTTTTCCCTGGATGGTGTCATGGAGCTGCATCCATCCAGGCAAGTGGGGAGTATTCCATCACACTCCTGACTTGTGTCTTGTAGATAGTGGATAGGCTTTACGGAGTCAGGAGGTGAGTTATTCGCCACAGTATTCCGAGCCTCTGATCTGCTCTTGTAGCCACTGTGTTTATGTGGAGAGCCCAGTTGTGTTTCTGGTTAATGGTAACCCCAAGGATGTTGACAGTGGGGGATTCAGTGATGGTGCCACATTGTGCCACACAGACAGTGTTTGCATGACAACAGCCATACTATGACTCGGGAGGTTGTGGAGCAAAACATTGTGAATGTCTGAAATTCATGGTGGTCTGCAGTGTACTATGCAGCTTCTTTCTCAGGAGGGATCTGATCTTGTCACCAAGCCTTCAGTGAGCACCTCAAGAGGAGAAGGATGAGGAAAATGAGGAGGAAGGAAGGAGGGATCTTGGACTCCATCGCTTTGGGTAGGCTGCACTTAAGTGGAGTGAGCACAGAAATCTAGACTGACACTCCAGACCAGTTCTACACTATCAGATGTTCCACCTTTTGGATCAGACATTAAACCAAAGCCTCATCTTTCTGCTCGGGTGGACGTAAAAAAAAAACCTCAGGACATCATGGTGAAGACGTGCAGAGGAATCATCACTGGTGGCCTGGCCAATATTAACCCCTCAATCAACATCACATTATTGCTCATTATCACATTGCTGTGTGTGGGAGTTTGCTGTGTGCAAATTGGCAGCTAAATTTCCTGCATTACAACAGTGACTACACTTCAAAAATACTTCATTGGCTAGAATGAGCTTTGAGAGGTCAGGTGACTGTGAAAAGTGTTCTATAAATGCAAATCTTCCTTCCTTTATCAGACTCCAATTCCCCGGAAAACACCCCAACATCATCATAGCTCCACAATTTCCTGTCCTTCTCACCCCTCTGCTATAGACCATCACACTGTTCTCTGGGCCAAAATCCTGAAATAAAAGGCACCCAACAAAACTATTTCATAACAGCTTTATCGAACAACACTTTCAATAATACATACAAAGCTGAACTATTCAGCCCAATGCATTCCTTTCGTGCATATCTTTGCCTGTTCGAGTGCTCCTACATATTGCTAAACTAGTTGCACAGTGGCACACTGGTTAGCACTGTTGCCTCACAGCACCAGGGACCAGGGTTCGATGCCCGGCTTGGGTTACTGTCTGTGCGGAGTCTGCACATTCTCCCCGTATCTGCGTGGGTTTCTTCCAGATGTTCTGGTTTTCTCCCATAGTCCAAAGACATGCTAGTTAGGTGCATTGGCCATGCTAAATTCTCCCTCAGTGTACCCAAACAGGTGCTAGAGTGTGGCGACTAGGGGATTTTCACAGTGATTTCATTGCAGTGTTAATGTAAGCCTACTTGTGACACTGATAAATACATTTAAAATTTAAACAAGGCTGGTCGGCTGAGGGGCAACAGCAAAGGCATTGGCAGAGTGACAGTAGCGGGGACGTGAATGCTGTCATCCTGACAGAGTACAGCGGCTTCCTGCTCCACGGAGCTACTGCCATTCCCATGGGGAAGCAACTCAACAATCCTGCTGGGGTTAGTATGCAGGATTGCTGTGAGATCCTACAAGCTGCTTTCAGCACTGGTACCCACAGACAGGGTGGCAGCAGTCTGCGCTTGCTGAGGATGCCTGGCGATAAGCATCATTTTGAGCTTCAGCAGCACTCAGGCTGGCTTCTGTTTTTGCTGCAATAGAAGCTGGGGCATTGGGTATCAGACGGCAGTGTGGCCCAGTCTGCCTGTGCTGACATGGAGCTGACCATCACTTCCAGGTTGGAAAGGATGAGCTCCAATCTCAGCCTGAAGTCTTTGGCATCTCCTCCATTCTCTGTGTCAGTGGTACCAGGCTCTCTGTCAAACCTGCCAACAGACAAAGCATTTCTGCGTGCATGACCATCAGTCTTTTCCTGTTCACGGCCCAATCAAAGTCCTCATTTGAGTCCTCTGCAGGAAAATCCATCCATGACCTCACCCTCCAGGGAATTGGCACCCACATGTGCTATTCCTGCTCCCCCCGCCACCTCGTCCCCGTCCCCGCCCCCACTATCACCTGACCTGGTTGTAGCCCACCACATGTTGATCCCGCCTCTATATTCACATATAAAGTGTGAGGAGTGCCACTACCTGAGCTAGTAGTTGCAAGTGTTAGATCAAATCATCATAGAATCCCTAACATGCAGAAGGAAGTGACTTGGCCCATCGGATCTGCACCAACTCTCCATCAGAGCATCTTACCCCCCATCCCTCCCCATCCCTGCAACCCCATGCATTTATCTCACTAATCCCCATAACCTGCACATCATTGGACTGTGGGAGGAAACTGGAGCACCCGGAGAAAACCCACACAGACACGGGGAGAATGTCCAAACTCTACACAGTCAGTCACCCAAGCCAGGAATTGAACCTGGGGCCCTGGCGCTATGAGGCAGCAGTGCTAACCACCGTGCCACTCTGGCAATGACAATGTTTCTTCATCAGGCATCTGCTCTTGATCATGAGATTCCACTTGCGGAAAGCAAAAAGTCCATAGTCACGCCCTCTGTAACCTGTACTTCATACCAGACTGTGGGATAGGGTGAAGTGTGATTTGAAGTGGGGATTTGAGAACAGGCATAAGGCAGGAACGTACTATCACCCTGGATGTTCTCAGTATTCCCTGTTTCAATGACCCCATTCACTTATTTAGCAATCATTTGCAGAACTGTCTCCTCCAAGGGGCTGAGGAGTTGCAGGCATGGGCTCTCTCCCTATCAGTTCTTTTCTGCTGCCCATTATGGGCGACCTTATCCAGTAAGGGAGAAGGGAGTCTATCAGTGAATGTGCTGCAAAGTGTTTGGGTGATGTTCTGTCACAGTTGAACAGCTGGACGTATGTGTAAACAGTGCGACTCACAGTACTGTTCTTGGCAAAGGTGAATTACATGAACCTTAGGCTGATTGCTCGAGATTATGGATGGGTAAATGCTGAGGATGTGTTGCACTGAGTAGTGTATGAGATTGCTGTGCCGTGGGGAAGAGATGGCATTTGACCACTCATGAGATGAGTGAATGTTTTGTAGCATTGCAATCAAGTCCTCAGGCTGAATTCTTTGAAAGGACTGGGTGCAATTCACCCAAATTGGAACTAAATGCCCATACCAGCGGGAAAACAAGAGTGTACCCCACTAGTGCTGCAAGTGTCTGTCAGATGGGAGTCACCCATCTGAAAGGTGCAAACTTGCCCGTCCCAGGAAGCCTGCCAGGCAGGCCCGCTTTACAGAGATCGGGGCACCATTTTTAAAGGCGCCTTGATCTCTGCAGTCAGAGACAGGCCCCTCTTCCATCCCAAAAACTGAAATGGTGTTCCCACTCCCCCTGCTGACCAGAGGGGCACCACCAACCCCTCAGCAAAGACGGGCAACCTCCCAGCCACCACTCAAATAATGGGTCATGCCCCCCCTCCCCCAGGCCATGCAGGCATGAGGGTGACCCGACCAGATCCCTCCCCTTCAGGACCCCCCCTTCAATGACCTTCTCAGACCACCCCCACTCAGCCCCTCTCCCACCTCAGACTCCCACTGAGGCACACCTTCAGGCCACGTGCCTTGGAAGTGGCAACGGTGCACTGCCCCCTTCCACACTGGCATTGACATCCTGGCCTTGACCCCCGAGTGAGGGTCAGAAACGTAGATCCAGGGCTCATGTGCCTTCTGCAGCCTGGCAGGGTTCCTCAAGCATCCTGGGGGAGGGGGGGAGGGAGGGGGGGGGTTGTGGGGGGATGGGGGTGGGTGGGGTCAGGCTGGGGGCAAGGAGTTGACCTCACTACTCTCCCCAGGATGAGGCTCTCGAGGCTGGACTGCCCCCTCTAGTCCTGACAGACCTGAAAATCACCCCTGGCATGGTGATTTCAGTAAGAAGTCTCACAACACCAGGTTAAAGTCCAACAGGTTTATTTGGTAGCAAATGCCACGAGCTTTCGGAGCTTGCTGCTCCTTCATCAGGTGGAGTGGGAGATTTGCTCACAAACAGGGCATACAGAGACACAAACTCAATTTACAGAATAATGATTGGAATGCTAATCAAGCCAATCAATGCTAATACAGCTAATCAAGTCTTAAAGGTACAGACAATGTGAGTGGAGAGAGCATTAAACACAGGTTAAAGAGATGTGTATTGTCTCCAGACAGGACAGCGAGGGAGATTTTGCAAGTCCAGGCAAGTTGTGGGGGTTACAGATAGTGTGACATGAACCCAAGATCCCGGTTGATCCCTCCGTGCTCTCATCCCACGTACTCCCTGCGTTGGAGATCTCTACTGCCTCCCGAAGATACACAAGGCAAACACACCCGGCCGTCCCATCGTATTGGGCAATGGGACCCTGTGCGAGAACCTCTCCGGCTATGTCGAGGGCATCCTGAAACCCATTGTACAAAGAACCCCCAGCTTTTGTCGCGACACTACGGACTTCCTACAGAAACTCAGCACACATGGAGCAGTTGAACCCGGAGCACTCCTCGTCACAATGGATGTCTCGGCACTCTACACCAGCATCCCCATGATGATGGCATTGCTGCAACTGCCTCAGTACTCAACGCCAACAACTGCCAGTTTCCAGATGCAATTTTACAACTCATCCGCTTCATCCTGGACCACAACGTCTTGACCTTCAACAATCAGTTCTTCATCCAGACACACGGAACAGCCATGGGGACCAAATTCGCACCTCAATATGCCAACATCTTCATGCACAGGTTCGAACAAGACTTCTTCACCGCACGGGACCTTCAACCGATGCTATACACTAGGTACATCGATGACATTTTCTTCCTTTGGACTCATGGTGAACAATCACTGAAACAACTATATGATGACATCAACAAGTTCCATCCCACCATCAGACTCACCATAGACTACTCTCCGGAATCGGTTGCATTCTTGGACACACGCATCTCCATTAAGGACGGTCACCTCAGCACCTCACTGTACCGCAAGCCCACGGATAACCTCACGATGCTCCACTTCTCCAGCTTCCACCCTAAACACATTAAAGAAACCATCCCCTACAGACAAGCTCTCCATATATACAGGATCTGCTCGGATGAGGAGGATCGCAACAGACACCTCCAGACGCCTAAAGATGCCCTCATAAGAACAGGATATGGTGCTCGACTCAGCAAAAAACCGCACCGACCTCCTCAGAAGACAAACACGGGACACGGTGGACAAAGTACCCTTCGTCGTCCAGTACTTCCCCGGAGCCGAGAAGCTATGGCATCTCCTCCGGAGCCTTCAACATGTCATCGATGAAGACGAACATCTCGCCAAGGCCATCCGCACACTGTTTGCATTCAAACAGCCGCACAACCTCAAACAGACCATTGTCCGCAGCAAACTACCCAGCCTTCAGGATAACAGTGACCACGACACCACACAACCCTGCCACAGCAACCTCTGCAAGACGTGCCGGACGGATCATCGACACGGATGCCATCATCTCACGTGAGAACACCATCCACCAGGTACACGGTACATACTCTTGCAACTCGGCCAACGTTATCTACCTGAAACGCTGCAGGAAAGGATGTCCGGAGGCATGGTACATTGGGGAAACCATGCAGACGCTACGACAACGGATGAATGAACACCGCTCGACAATCACCAGGCAAGACTGTTCTCTTCCTGTTGGGGAACACTTCAGCAGTCACGGGCATTCGGCCTCTGATCTTCGGGTAAGCGTTCTCCAAGGCGGCCTTCACGACACACAACAGCGCAAAGTCGCTGAGCAGAAATTGATAGCCAAGTTCCGCACACATGAGGGCGGCCTCAACCGGGATCTTGGGTTCATGTCACACTATCTGTAACCCCCACAACTTGCCTGGACTTGCAAAATCTCACTGGCTGTCCTGTCTGGAGACAATACACATCTCTTTAACCTGTGCTTAACCCTCTCTCCACTCACATTGTCTGTACCTTTAAGACTTGATTAGCTGTATTAGCATTGATTAGCTTGATTAGCATTCCAATCATTATTCTGTAAATTGAGTTTGTGTCTCTGTATGCCCTGTTTGTGAGCACATCTCCCATTCCACCTGACGAAGGGGCAGCGCTCCGAAAGCTCATGGCATTTGCTACCAAATAAACCTGTTGGACTTTAACCTGGTGTTGTTAGACTTCTTACTGTGTTTACCCCAGTGCAACACCGGCATCTCCACATCATGGTGATTTTAGGCAGCCTTGTGATCAACATCTGCATTCCTGTCTGTCAGCTGTGCAAATTCTGAAGTGGCCAGGTCACTTTAATTTCCATGCTCCCTGGTCACCTGGCAGGATTTTAAACCACTGCAGCACTCCATTCTGCAGCAGAGATTCCCCTTTCTCGTTGTCAGAAGCTGCAGGTGTTAGCAGGCCTCTTTGAAGTCCTCTGACAGAAAGGAGCTATCAATTTCACTTAGGGGTGCAGGGGATCCAGTCTGCACAGCTGTTCCCTCAGCCCAATGCATTCACACAACTTGTATTTGAAGTCCCTGAAACTTCCTGGCCAGCTCAGAGCTTTGACACCCTCCCAACTGCATTAAAAACAAAGAACAAAGAAAAGTACAGTACAGGAACAGGCCCTTCGGCCCTCCAAGTCTGTGTCAATCATGATTCCCTAACTAAACTAAAAAAAAGCATTCTGCCCTTACTCGGTCTGTATCCCCCTATTCCCTCCCTATTCATGTACCCATCCAGATGCCTCTTAAATGTTGCTAATGTGCCTGCTTCCACCACCTCCTCTGGTAGTGCGTTCCAGGCACCCACCACTCTCTGCATGAAAGAATTCCCCACAGATCTCCCTTAAACTTTCACCCTCTCAGCTTGAACCTGTGCCCCCTTGTAATTGAAAGTTCCACCCTGGGAAAAAGCCTCTGA
This sequence comes from Mustelus asterias, assembly GCF_964213995.1. Classification (NCBI taxonomy): domain Eukaryota; kingdom Metazoa; phylum Chordata; class Chondrichthyes; order Carcharhiniformes; family Triakidae; genus Mustelus; species Mustelus asterias. The sequence goes on from NC_135801.1 coordinate 59,813,750, forward strand.
CATCCTGTCAATTCCTCTCATAATTTTATAGGCCTCTATCAGGTCTCTCCTCAGCCTCTGTCTTTCCATGAAAACAATCTTAGTTTATTCAACCTTTCCTCATAGCCAACACCCTCAAGACCAGGCAACATCCTGGTGAACATTCTTTGCATTCTCTCCAAAGCTTCCCCGTCCTTCTGGTAGGGTGGGACCAGAACTGCACGCAATAGTCTACATGCAGCCTAACCAAGGTTTTATATAGCTGCAACATGATTTCCCAATGCTTGCACTCAATGCCCTGGCTGAAGAAGGCAAGCATGCCATGTGCATTCTTAATCACCTTGGCCACCTGCATTGCCCCTTTTAGGGAACTCTGGACCTGCACGCCCAGATCCCTCTGTATGTTAATATTCCTAACGGTTCAACCATTTACAGTATAACTCGCACCGAAATTTAATCCACCAAAATGCATCACCTTGCATTTGTCCGGATTAAATTCCATTTGCCATTTCAGTGCCCAAGTCTCCAATCTATCGATATCCTGTTCTATCCTCTGACAATCCCCAGCACTATCAGCAACTCCACCAATCTTTGTGTCATCCATAAACTTACTAATCAGACCACCCACATTTTCCTCTAGATCATTTATATATATACTAAACAATAGAGGTCCCAGCACTGATCCCTGCGGAACACCACTAGCTACAGATCTTCACTTGGAAAACCACCCTTCCGCTGCTACCCTCTGTTCTCTATGACCAAGCCCGTTCTGTATCCACCTAGCCAGAACATCCCAAATCCAATGTGATTTTAGTTTTTGTACCAGTCTGTCATGTGGGACCTTATCAAACACCTTACATATAAATTACATCCACCGCCCTTCTCTCATCAATTATCTGTGACACCACTTCAAAAAATTCAATCAAATTGGTGAGACATGGCCTTCCCTGTACAAACCATGCTGCCTATCACTAACTAGTCCATTTTCTTCCAAAGGTGCATATATCCTGTCCCTCACTATCTTCTACAAAAGCTTCCCCGCCACTGACATTAGGCTCACCAGCCTATAATTTCCTGGATTATCTCTGCTTCTTTTCTTAAACAAGGGAACAACATTGGCTATTCTCTAGTCCTCTGGAGCCTGAACAGATATGAAGATATCTGTCCAGGCCCCAGCTATTTCTTCCCTTACCTCCCACAGTAACCTGGGATAGATCCCATCCGGCTCCAGGAACTTGTCTACCTTAATGCAAATTAGGATACTCAACACTTCCTCCTTTGATATATTGACATTCTCTAGAGCGTTCACACACCCATTCCTGACCTCAACATCCGTCATGTCGTTCTCCTTGGTGACTACCGATACAAAGTACTCATTAAGGATCTCACTCACTTCCTTTGGCTCCACACATAACTTCCCTCCATTGTCCTTGAGTTGGCCTATACTTCCTTTTGTTACCCTCTTGGTCCTAACATATGCATAAAAAGCCTTAAGATTCTCCTTGACCGTGTTTGCGGGGAGGGAATGAACAAGATTGGAGAATCCGCCCCACAGTATAGACACAGGCTGTTTGGCCCAGCCGGTTATAAGGCAAGGAGCTAACAAACTAATAACATTGAATGAATGCTACACATATTTATATGATTCTTTTCTGTTCATTATTAATCCAGTTGAAAAGAATTAGGTTAATGCCTTCCTTAAAATAGTGGACAGAGGAATATCACAGAAATGATTAGTGCTTTTGTCCACTTTTGATTAGAAGCACAATCAGCCAATCCTCAACACAGAGACCTGGCAGAGGGCTCACAGGTCAAACCTTTCATTTCCTTTCTGACTTGAAAAGAAATCAGTTTGCTCAAGTTAAATCTGAAAACAAATCGGCAGACATGAATCTCTTTGTTCCGAAGTTCAGTGACTCTTGACTTAAGTGGAGTTTGGCCTATGTGAGGAGCTAGGTTCATTCATTCATTCACAGACAAGAAGCAATAGGGAGAGGCTGAATTTCAGGGAAAGCTGCTCAAACATATCTTGCCTGTAAAGGAAACCAGTCTCCTGATTTACAAGAGGCCCCATTTCACCAGAGTGTTCATCAAGCTTCCTTTGAGAAATAGGGAAACTGCTCGTGGGGGTGTGCTTAGGATCACAGTATCCAGAATCCACAGCAAGCTGTCTTGTTGTCATTCGCAGTCTCTGGCCTGGTTAATGCTGTTGTACTATCCAGTTTACAGAGGCTGTGGATCTGGTAACGAGAGAAATCAGTGATGCTGAACCCAACCGAATATCTGCTTTTGACCCCAAACTTTACCAGTGACTAATGGAGACTTAACTGGTTGTATTGTTTTTATCACGTTGGTGCAGGATTTTAAATTGTTAACTGGATCTCTCCTTCCCCTCTGCCGTATCTCCAAGCACTGACCGTTATTCAGGTTAGAGGGTTGCAGATGGTCTTTCACTGGGTGTTTATGCTGCTTTATATTTGGGGTTTAGGACGTATGCAGGGGCAGCCCAGTGTGCTTGCCTTGGCGGCAGCCTTGGTCCAGTGGGACCACTCTCTCCTTTGTCAGAAGGTGATGCACATAAGCCCCACTCCAGAGAACTGAGCGCATATCCTGGGCTGGTAATCCAGTGTAACACTGAGGGAATGCTGCATTGTTAGAGGGGCTGTTCTACAGATAAAACGTTAAACAGAGGTGCAGTCTATCCTCTTAGATAGACATAAAATATCCCATATGGCACTATTTGATGAAGAGCAGGGGGGGGGTTTATCCCTCAATCAACATCACTAACAATCAGTTAACTCATTGCTGTTGTTGGGGCCTTGCTGTGTTCCGTCTTTCACAACAGTGACTGCACTGCAGAAATATTTGACTTGGCTGAAAAGTGCTTTTGGATGTCCTGAGCTCATGAAATATATAAATGCATGATATTTCTTTCCACGACTAATTTTCCCCCTCCCTGGACAGGAGGAACTTTGATTGTTCAGTTATTCCAAAAGCCAGCAACAGTGTGCAAACTCCCTCTGTGGCAATCACAAGTATTTACGCATGACCTACAGTGATGTGGCGAATTGCATGCATTCTCCAAACTGCTGGCTTTGCAGATTTTAAAATAAAATGTATCATACTTAGATCGATAAAATGAATTGTTTTGCGCCACTGTTAAAATTCCATTGTTTTGCATAACGTGCACAATAAATTGAGGTCAAGTAAGTCTGAGAAGCAGGGCACCTGTAAACTCAGCTAACGTTAACTTTTCCATTCCACCTCTCACATTAAATTCTTGTTGGTTTCATGTGGCTTTTCACCAGACTAATTACGAAGATTGATTCGAGTTCACTCTTGGTCCCAAATGAATATTAGGGGATCATGTGCAGACCTGTTTAATACACCTACCCAAGAAATAACCTTAGTGCTGCTCTGAGTCAACCTCTAAAGGAATACATACATTCCCCAAATGTTTGGACAAGATAGCAAGCTGCAGCTTTCCAAAAATCATCTTGTGAAGAAGGCTCAGAATGGGTTATTAATGGTTTTACGTCTTATTAAATGCACATTTTTAAAACTTAAAATAACAAAAGCAAGCATAGCACCATTATAGTTAACCAGTAACACATTTTGGGTTAGAGGGTGATATATTATATGAGCAAGGCACCATTACTGATCACAAATATTAAATATACTTTTTGGACCATTATTCCTAAAACATGTTTTGTGAGGGAACAAAAACAAATTGAAACCAGATACAGAGCCTATACTATGCCGAACAGAAAAAAATGACATTTGAAGTAAATAATACCCCTAATAAATTCACAAGACAGTATTGGCATTAAAGAGTTTTGCAACCTTGTGAAGTCAGACAAACAGTCTACAAGCTAACAAAAAAAACATTCCTGCCTTTTCATTAATTATCAAGTTTCTTTTATTGTAGTCCAGAGGTTTGATGTGTAAAATTAATTCATTGCGACCGCACAGGCAATTGAACAGAGACAACCATTGATCTGGCAGCATGTCTTATGTATTACCTGCTTCTTGGAATGCTGTCACTTTCTGATGAATTGACATACTCGGCACAAATGGACTTTAACCCATTGCAAGCCGCTGCAGCATTCAGGGGTAAAGCAGTTCAGATCACATGGAATGTGCTGGCCACCCAGAAAGAGGTACTCCTTAGTCTTTCTCAAACAATTTAGCTCCAAAAACAGCCGGGTAGAGGTTGTTCAGGACTCTCCTCAGAGACCGAACGTCTGCCACAAATTCAGACTAAATTGGAAACTTCTGCTCGAGTCCAGGGGATGAATTTCATAACTGCACAAAGAATCATAAATAAATAGGGTTGAAGACTCAGTCAGACAATAAATGGATGTATTATTTTACTAGTTTGTTAGTTCAGTATCTGGTTAGTATTTCAATCACACTTTTTGAACACATGAATCAACATGATGAGTGTACAATGGTGAACATAGTCAAGTCTTCTTATAAAAACCAAATAGCTTTTTTACTATTTAATAATTATGGCAGTATTTTTTCACAAAAATGAACATAACAGCAAGGGATTTTTTAGAACTTCATGCACTTCTAACTTCATCTCCACACATGCTCAGAGGTCCTATGAAGATGATCTATTTGATAGAAATAGGTCATTTTTAACACTTAAAAAAAATAACACTTAACATTTTGAGGATTCAGTTCTGATGCTAACAATAGTTTCCACAATAATTGTTACGAGCCATTTTCAGAAAAATGTCTTTAACTGGGATCTTTGCAACGTCTTTATTTTAAATGAGATTTTTGTGGAATTGATTTTTTGATGTATCCGCAATAGCTTTTTCAAACTGTACTAAATGATACTCCAAAACTGTTATTGTTTGTAGTGTGAAACTTCACTCCTTCAAATCTATCTTGTAGTCCTAAAATGCATCACTTATTGTTGTGTGAATCAAGGATGATAAAACCTTGGGAATTTCTGAATAAAACCTCTGGTATTCTCTGGGCTGTGTAAATACTGGCCATTTTGTCTGAGAATGTTGGGAATTCCTTGAGCTCCATAAAGTTTTAGACATGGTCTAGTCACAGTGGCTCAGAGTAAATAACACTTAGTAAACAACATACTCACTAAAGCATGCGTGCTTCCTTAAAAGTAACATTACTCGACAAAACATTTGTTCATTGCTAACCATTTAATTTGATCAGCTGGGTGCATATCAAAGTACAGTTTTTGATACTCAGTTAAATGTCACTGTTAAGAATTATCACCCATTGTTGCACTTGCCTACATCTCCCCATTCCTGCCCCGTTTATCCTGCTTCTTTCTTCCTTGACTTGTTTTCTTGTATATGTAATTGTAAAATGCAGGCAAAATGCCACGTCTTCACTGTGTTTTGGCACAAGAATGTGGTAAAGAAAACAACATGGTGTTGAAAAATGAAATAACATAGCCAGTATGCTTTCTGCGGAGATTGCAATAAATTGAAGTTTCCAGTTTAGTTTTGATCTCTGACAGTAGGGCTGATTAAGATGTCACACATGACTGATTCATTTTAACTAGTCTGCACAACAGAAGTGCTCACCACTGCACTTAGAAAATGCATTTTCTTTCCAGTGTTTTCTTTGAGGGTATTCCTTTTCCTTATGATTAAAGAGATAACAATCTCTTTCTTGTCTTATACAGACTTGACTCTAAAACAATTATAATTCAAATGTTGTTTGGTCTAAGATCACAGCTTTCAACTCTGTTTTTAAGAATTCATTAAGAGATGCATTGCCAATATAGTTAATGATGGATATTCCAACAGGTTTAATACTGGATTAGGGAGTGTGCAGATAATTAAAGGGGAACTATATTCAATGAGTTTCCACATCATTCAAAATATTAGGAAGGGGAATACCTGTGCACTTATTGGAGAATCTTAATTATCCCTTGTTCCAGTGTTTTATACTTTAAAATAGCTGGCCAGAGGCAATCTGAAAAGCAGACATTTTCTGTTATCTCTCCTGTTGAATTATCAGCCTTCACTCAGTGGTTGCGCTATTGCCTCTGGGTCAGAAGGTTGAGGGTTAAGGTCCTACTCAAGACCCGTGAGCACTTAATCGACATTGACACTTCAGTGCAGTGCTGAAGGGCACCTTTCAAGGCCGAATGGCCTTACTTCCGCTCCTATGTCTTATGGTCTTATGGTCTTATGGAGATGTTAAACTGAGCCCCTGCCTGTCCTCTCAGCTGGAAGCAAAAGATCCTGTGACAATATTTGAAGAAGGATTTGGGAGTTCTCCCTGGTGACCTAGCTGATGTTTATCCTGCAACCAGCATCACTAAACAAGATTATTGGATCATTATGTGGGAACTCGCTGTATGCAAATTGTCTGCCATATTTCCTATTTTACAACAGTGACTGCACATAAAAGTGATTCATTGGTCATAAAGCACTCTAGGGTCCCGAGGTTGTGAAAGGTGGTATATAACTGCATTTTTCTTTCTATATGCCTGGCCTTCCTCCCTACTTTTCCCCCTCCACTTTCATCTTCCCCGACCCCTCTTCCCTCTCACCTCTCCCCATTCCCTGAAATTCTCCTCTTCCACTCATGTCTCCATTTCTGCCCTCCTCTCACTCCACTCTTCTCCCACTCCTGCCCCTCACACCGCCTCCCCCGCCCCCCACCGCCACGCCTAAGCTTGTTTCCTTCTCTTTCCTCCCCCCACTCAGCATTGCTCAACTATCTCCGTGCTTAACCTCAAAAATGTCCTTGTTCATCGTGGTGAGAGATGGGCTTGTGTTTATGTGATAATGAAAACCAGGGATTGTGTGATAGCTGGAGTGTAAATAATTTTCTGACATATGTATAAAGTTTAATGATGACACTTGTATTTCTTCTTCACTTTGATGGTTTGGAAATCAAAATTTATGGTGTTAGTAACATACATTATTGGTTTCAAGTCAATCCTTTCAACAAGTCTTTTCAACAAAGGCATTTATTCCCTATGCTGCTGGTTCCCTCTATTTGTTTACCCAAAGTCGTATCCCCAAATGGTATTGCAATAGGGATCAGCAACCTCGAATTATTCCAGCTCCATTCCGAGTTCAGTCTGAATCAGTTTTCAGTGTTTATGACTTGTGCCACCAATCATTATAATAAACACATCAAATGTAACACTGAACTACATGTCACATCCAACATGAGGAGTGGAAAAAACATTCGGGACTCTCATAGAACTCCCCGGCACTCCAAACAGAATATGTACCATATAAGATTTTCCACAGTCCAGTCCAGTCTACTGTTGGCCATCCTGTTAGCTGAAACTTTAAAGTAAAGTTAAAGTTTATTTATTAGTGTCACAAGTAGGCTGGCATTCACACTGCAATGAAGTTACTGTGAAATTCCCTAAGTCGTCACACTCCGGCGCTTGTTTGGTACACTGAGAGAGAATTTAGCTTGGCCAGTGCACCTAACCAGCACATCTTTCAAACTGTGGGAGGAAACCAGAGCACCCGGAGGAAACCCTCACAGACATGGGGAGAATGTGAAGATTCCGCACAGACAGTGACCCAAGGCCAGGAATCGAACCCAGGTCCCTGGCGCTGTGAGGCACCAGTGCTAAGCACTGTGCCATCATTAGAGTGATGTTATTGTTCCATTACACTATTTTTTCACCATGCCAGTTTGTTTCTTCATCTCGGTTGGGTAGAGCAGTTGTTGATCATCCTCGGGTAAGCAGTAGGGAATAGTTGAAAAAAGTAGGAGAAACTACATGACATTAATTCTAATGAAGAAAAATTTTAAAAATTATATAATCTGAATTGAAACATTAATACGAGATAGAAAAGGTGCTCTGAAAATGATTTAAAACTGCTTTAACGAATCTTCCCACTGAGTGCGAGATAGACAGGAAAACAACTCCTCCTTGTGGTCATGTAGCAGTGTTCCAGGAGCCTGACATTGCACCAAACTTACACAGGTTTAGAAATTGTGAACTCTAATGTTTTAACTCAGTGTTGTCCTATGAGTGGAATCTGTGATAGAGGCCTGAATTTTCTTCAAGGCAGGTCGTGGAAGTTGGGGAAATTCCTGACCTGGCCACAGGAGCTACTGGGTTTGGAGGTGGACTGTTTAGCAGGCCCACCTTGGTGGCTGTGGGTTCCAGTTTAACTAAAAATGCAAACACCCTCCAGCACACCCCCCCACACTCCATCATCCCCCACACATTCCTCATGCTCCATCCATACCATCTCATGCCCCTCACCCACCCCCCATGACCCTTATGCCCCTGTTCCAAATTCTGCCCTTCCACCCAACCCTTTTGTCCCCACATACATTCAATGCCAAACTATGCCTCTCAACCACCCCGCATGGCCACTCATGCCCCTAATGCCAGGTTTTGACCTTCCACCCACTTCCATGCCTGCTCATACTCCTGTAAGATGTTTAACAACACCAGGTTAAAGTCCAACAGGTTTATTTGGTAGCAAAAGCCACAAGCTTTCGGAGCCTTAAGCTCCTTCTTCAGGTGAGTGGGAATTCTGTTTACAGAATTCTGTTTACAGAATTCCAAACTCAATTTACAGAATAATGGTTGGAATAAATTGAGTTTGTGTCTTTATATGCCCTGTTTGTGAACAGAATTCCCACTCACCTGAAGAAGGAGCTTAAGGCTCCGAAAGCTTGTGGCTTTTGCTACCAAATAAACCTGTTGGACTTTAACCCGGTGTTGTTAAACTTCTTATTGTGTTTACCCCAGTCCAACGCCGGCATCTCCACATCATGACCACCTGTGCCAGCTATGGCACTTCCATACCCATTGACCCACTAATCCAGTGGTTACCAAACTTTTTTCACTGGGCCGCACTTTCAGAATAAAGATTTGCTCGCGCCACACCGAATTTTTTATTGATAAGAAATACATTCAAAAACAAAAAAAAAACAACTCCTGGCAGTGCTTGATTCATAACATAGAACACAACTACTTTATAATATGATCATGGGACATCCAGAAAGTATAAAACAATGCTTGTTTAAACCATGTTTAAATGTTTCTTTGATTGTCCTTGAATCTTCCCGCCACACTTGCCATCCTCTCTTGCCGCACCAGTGTGGCGCGCCGCACCCTTTGGGAACCACTGCACTAATCAATGAACCCTATTGTGATCGCCAGATGTGCAACAAAAGGAGAAATAATTCAATCATAACTCTCCACTATGTTAAAAAAGGTCATTTCTCTTGAAGGCAAGAAAAGTGCCAATCATAAAGTACCAATCATCCTGAACCTCTAAAGTACCAATAACAGAAACCAAAACCCTTGAAACCACTTAACCTTGTGTAAATAATCAAGTAAAGTTTTCTATGGGGCACAAGAGTTTCACAAGAGTAAAGTTTGAATTTGGAGCTTGTCATGTGAGTGCGATCAGTGGAACGGGAACTGGATGTGAAGTCTGTTCCTGCCAACGATTGGCACCAGAGAACAACCATACACTGGCTGGCCAACTCAGAGCCGACTAGCATGAAACCCACATGGAGAGAGGGCCAACGCTGCCGGGGGAGGGATGGGTGGCGAGAGGGAAGAGAACAAACACCTGAATCAGGTCGGCTGCGGGTGGAGGATATAAAAATAGGTGCAGACATATTTCTGATGATGAACTGTGTGAGAGAATGGTATGCACGTTTAAATTGGCATTTTAAATTGAAGACAAAGTGAGGAGGAAAATGCGCGGAAGATCACAATATCCTCAGGAGCTGAAAGCTATGGTAAAAAGAGTGAAAATGGATGAAGCCAAGCACCCCCCGCTTCTCTGATGTCTGCCTGCGGGTACTAATAATGCTGTCAGAGGTCGATGGGACATATTGCTGCCACAGATGGCAAGAAGTGGTCTCCACATCTCATCAACATGACTTGGTCAGAGACAACGCTACGAGTTAGCAGCCAGGGGGATCATCTGAAGGACCAAGATCCAGAGGATGAATGACCTTCTTCACTCTGCCAGGGTGAGTAATAAGGCCCCATTTAACCTTGAATAAAATGTGTATGTGTGGGTCAGCACTTGCTGGAACTTGTGGGTGTGGAGCCACCAGCTTCAGTTGACACATCTTTTTGTGTCCTTCCTAGACAAAATGGCAGGCATGTATGGAGGGGCAAATGCTGCAATGTGCTGGGCACATAACCATCAGTATTGAAGAGGAGGCTGCAATGTGCTGGGATATGGAGGGAGACTCATTGAATCAATATTGTCCTTACAGGAGAAGAGGAGTCACAATGCCAACGAGGGGAGCTGACGTGGTGGGGAGTACCAAATCTGATGTTGCTAATTCTGATGGAGGAACAGATTCTGGAGCTGCTGTGTGAGTGTGGAGCGAGATCCACAGGTTGTGAGAGGCAGGGGTTTCAGACGTGGATAAGAATGGAGTGGACGCAGGAGAGATTGATCGAGGGTATAGAAATGGTGAGCTACAGATGTAAGATCGAGAGGTGAAATCCAGTCATCTTTTATATTCACCCATTCAGAAGTCTTTGCTTAGCCAGATTACCAATTTCAGAACCTAACAGAATGCATCAACTCTGAATATAAATGCTGGTAGATATTCAAATATGTTTTTCCTTCCTCAGATGGAACATCCTCAAGACCACTAAAGCACCCAGAAGACCCTCCACTGACATGGAAAGATGATGTCTAGCCAGATACATCTACATGACATCCTCTCTCTGCACCTTGTGCCACCTCACAGACAGGTACTTCAGTGGGTGTGAGCACTCTGGCACTGACAGTTGAACACACTGGGGAAGGCATAGTACATTCACTTGAGGAGTTCTTGGAGACAGAGTCGTCAGGACTCTGACAGTCAGAGAAGATTGCTGTAGACCAGGAAGATGCTGAGCCCCAGGCAGGAACACGAGCCTCTGGAGTTGTCCATTAGGCAGCGAATGCTGGATGTCCAGCGGGATGCAAGTGGAGATCCGGCAGAGATTCCTGAGAGACTGTGAGCCATGGTCTCTATAATGGAAGAGTCCATGTGGAGTATGAGCACTGCATTAATTCTCAGCTCCGAACGCAGAGCTTCCCTCAAAGCGAGAGTGGTGACTCTCATGGAAAGGCAGCTATGGAACTCAATCAGTGGTTTCTCAGGCTGTGTTGAGACTTACAAGCCCGAGCACCTCAGCAGGTCACTGCCACTGTGAGAGATGGACCAGACACTTAGTGACTCTACTAGCTGCCCGTCCATCAATGGTGAACAAGGAGGTTCAAATAAACCTCATGTTGGTGGACGATGTGCAGTTTTATGCATGTGGGGCTCCTCTCAGGACGCTTCAGCTCCTCCGGCCCTCTGCCAGTGACCATTGCCTATGAGAAGATCATTATGACTGAGGAGTGCCCAGCCTTTGCGCTGGACTTTCCCACCCTGATAGAGCTTACTCACACTCCAGCGACCAGAGGATATCTGCCAAAGTCATCCAGGCCAAAGGGATAATAGGCATGTATCTTCTGGTGCGCTCTACTTGGAAGTCCTCATTTGTCTTGTAGAGTTTAAAGATGTCCAGCCTTTTGAACAGTGCATCGGTCACAAGCTTTATGCTGCTCTGTGCTGTGGATTGATTTGGTTTATTATTGTCACATGTATTAGTATACAGCGAAAAGTATTGTTTCTTGTGCACTATACAGACAAAGCATACCGTTCATAGAGAAGGAAAGGAGCGAGTGCAGAGTGTAGTGTTACAGTCATAGCTAGGGTGTAGAGAAAGATCAACTTAATATGAGGTAGGTCCATTCAAAAGTCTGACGGCAGCAGGGAAGAAGCTGTTCTTGTGTCATTGTGACACTCCACACAGATTTCTAACAAATCCCTGGAATGAATCTGTGGCTTAAATTTCAGGGCCACCTTCAGCACCACTGGCATTGGATACCCACCTGCACAGTTGGAGGCTATCTCGGGGCCTATCATGTCTCATATTGACCTCACTGCCTCCGTTGAGAGGCAGAGCCTTCTTCGGCACTGGATCTCGGTCATCTCAAGGTAGCTGGAAGTTAGCCTGCCGACTCTTCGAGCAGGGTATGGGTGCTTTCCCTGCCTCTTCTCCATTGCAAGGCTTGCTGGCCTTGCTTCAGCCCCTTCAGTTATGCTTCTCAATCTTGAGGACAGACTTTGTGATGTTGTCTGCAGCCGGCTAGTCTCCTCTCCCTTCTTGCCCTCTCCTCATCTGAGGAAGTCCCTCCTACAGAATAGAAAACGTCTATTTCTAACCTGTTTGGCAGAGGTTTAACCTTTATTATTATGAGGCCTGGCTGCAAAAAATCTCTGAAAAGATTTAGGCCTCCTAAACTATTTTAAATGAACAGATCCTTCACAAAATGATCAATAAAGCACAAACTCATAACTCACTTTGCAACTCTCACCTCCTCACTTCTCTGTTCCTCCTGGCACTACATCCCACCCTGGATCCAGAAAGTTGCAAATATGCAATTCCCACTTGCCCGCTTTGCCATTGCGCGCCAAGCAGTGCCGGATTTAGGCTTAAGCTAAACAAGCTACAGCTTAGGGCCTCACAATCCGCAGGGGCCTCACAAAATTTCAGAAGGTTTACAATGAGGAGAACATTTAAGAGCGGATACCAGAAAAGAAAAAGAAAGCACCAGCTTGAAGAGCAACTCAAAAAATTACCAAAATTACCAAAATCTATGAGAGAGATCAAGCCGCCAAATGATAAATATGTAATCAGTAAATGCATTCATTTGAAAATAATTTGTATTTTTCACTTTAAATACCTTGCTATTAAATAATTAAAAGGCATAATTATGTTTTCAATTTTTTTGTGGCGACCCAAGGTCCTGTTTTGGTACGCACCTTTGTGAGACCTTTTGGTGTAACTTTTTAACAAGGGGCCTCCAAGCTTTATATAGATTAGGGCCTCACCAAGTCTAAATCCAGCACTGGCGCCAAGTGTAAAAATGAATGGGCCTCTTAAAATTGAAGCTTATTGGTCCTTTGATTGCCTCAGTAGGCCCATTAATTGACAGTGTGCACATTGCCAACATTAGCGGATGCCCACCTAATCTCGTGATGCGGCGCAATGATGATGTCATCACGTGCAATTTAACGGTAGGTCGGGACTGCTGGGAGCCCACGTAAGATTCTGGCCCAATAGTTGTCTGGTTTCTCAGCCAAGCGTACCTTTTTTTAATATAGTAGAAAGCTATGAATGAATTACCCTTTTCAATGTTTTTTCTTACACATCCTATTCACACTATTGGGTTCATTGATTCTATACATTGGATACAATGGGTCACTAAGCATGGAAATGCCATAGCTTGGCACTGAGCATGTGAGGGACCATAGGGAGGATGTAGAAGGGCATAATTTACCATAAGGGACATGAGGGGCCTTGAGGGTCATTGAAAGGTAAGAGCTTGGGATAGAGGACATGAGTAGCCATGGGGGTGGATGGAAGGGCAAAGCTAGGTACTAGAATATAAGGGGACATGGAGGTGGTTGGGGATGTACCTTGGCATAGGAGACATGAGGCGGAGCTTTTGAATGTACCTTTTAAAAGGGCCCCTTCATGCAGACTAAGCTTCATGACTCCTCTGAGGGGTCATGAACCACGACCCTTTAAAAACCTAGCCTGACTCAGTGTAAATTGCGGAGGAATAATACAGGCTTATCTCTGAAATGAAGCAGCCAGGTCAGGAGTGATAGATTCAGCCCTCTGACAGGAACCAGCCCACACCCTTTAAAGGCATTCCTGAAAACCGTACAGTCTGGGGATGAGGTCAGGAATCCCGCAATTGGGATCCCATGTGCTATATTTAGTGGGCCCCTGAGTCATTTCAACTCAGTAAAAATTCAGACCATAGTTTGAATAAACACTGCAACTTGCATGATTTTTTATAAAGTCACGACTGCCATAAATATTTTTTAATAGGGGAAGAGACTCAGATTAAAGTTACCTGTAATCTTGTCAAACGTTGGGTGCAGTGTCATCAACGCTTTTTCAAATACCCCACAAACAGAATATTTATCAGGACCTGGGCCTGCAAATTGGGTAAGAAGTCTCACAACACCAGGTTAAAGTCCAACATGTTTATTTGGGAGCAAAAGCCACTAGCTTTCGGAGCGCTGCTCCGGGACTGCCACTTACCTGACGAAGGAGCAACGCTCCGAAAGCTGGTGGCTTTTGCTACCAAATAAACATGTTGGACTTTAACCTGGCGTTGTGAGACTTCTTACTGTGTTTACCCCAGTCCAACCCCGGCATCTCCACATCACTGCAAATTGGCACAACTGTGGAACAAATTCTTTAAAGGACTACTCTTGTCCAGTAAATTACTTTGTAAGGCAATTATGTGGCTGAGTGAATGAGGAGTTAGCACTCCTGCTTTTTATTGTGTCCTTATGGAGCTCTGTTACCGAAATACAGTGCCAGTTAACTCGAGATGGTTTGAGGATAACCCCACATCAATCTGGCTTCTTTACTCTTTTGAGTCCTATTGTATAGATTATAGAAAAATTCCTGCAGCGCTAATTTGCTCCAGGTGGTTAACGGATTTTCCACTTATATTGCAAGGCATTTTCCTAGTTTAGTAAATAAAGAATGCAATGAGATGATAGCATTGAAATTAAATCATTGCATCTGCCACTACACAGTTTTTCAATCATAATTTTAACTGTAAATGTTTGTTCTGTATAAAATAGGGCTGAATGTTAATATGTGGGAGAGCATGGATTTGGGAACTAAGATATTGGCCAACTGCTTGGAAACAAGGGGTGGCCATCTAAAATATGGCTGCTGACAACAACAAGGAATCCAACCAGTGAGGCCCAGGAGTTACACAGTGAAAGCTATCTGACTACCAGATGTGTGACTGAATAAGCAATTGGCTGAAGATGTACTTCAGGAGTGTGGGCAGCTCTGGAGCCAATACACACCAATCAAAAAGGCCACGAAGGGCGAGCTGCACTCTCGACAACACCGCACCTCAGCGAGGTTTGGACCTCCGAGAGGAACAGGGCACATGATTCCATGGAGAAGGAGGAGGAATGTAACATGGCCATGCTATCAGCAGCGGTGTGCATTGCTGCCCAGAGTGCTCTCATTGCAAGCTTCACCTCAGTTCCACCAATAGGCCAGTCACATTTCCTGCCTCCCTATTTCCCCCATCGCAAAGAATCCTTACAAACAACAATCATCCCTGCAGCCCTCACACCCGCCCACCCCCACCCCCCGCCCCCCACCTCCACCCCCTCCCCACCCCATTGCTCAGTGTCAATTCATCACAAATGAAAAACAAAACAGATACCAGGCAGAAACTCAGAGAGAAAAGTGGGGGTAAGAAATAATATTTATGTTGTTCGCAAATAAAGCAGAATCTCAATAAATAAACATGGTGTAATCTCTCACCAACCACCACACCACCTCCCCAGCCCCTCCGCCCCCCCGCCCCCCTCCCCCCGCCATCCCCTTGCTGTTTTGGGTGGCTTTTCCTGTCCAGAAATCAATTAAGCCACTTAAGAGCTTCTTTCCACCACTGCTGCCATTTTACTCACAGCAGGTTGGCCCGCTATTGTATGGGGAGGCAGCTGGTAACCCCTGGTGAGCTCCCTGTGGGCTCAGTGAGAGCCCTCCTAATCTTTCCCAATGTGGTCCATGAATGGGGCCCTGGAGGTAATAATCACCCCCACATTACCCCCCCTCACCTCCTGCCCCCCAACCAATTTCTCCATCGCCACTCCTCACTGAGGCCAGGCTGATGGGCCCAGGACACTCGACATTTCCTTACCATTTGCAAGGGCAACCTTCCACCATGGTGTCCTCCCTACCAGCTGCAGCCCTACTGGTGGCCACTGCTCCGAGTGGCTCTGCTGAGACTGTTGTGCTGCCACCCCTTAATTGGCTGGTGGCTCTCGGATGCAGTTTTATATAGGGATGGAAGCCCAGATGGCAACTAATTAGTTATAGAGTCATAAAGTCACAGAGGTTTACAGCATTTGGTCCAATTTGTCCATGCCACCCTTTTTTTTTAAACCCCTAAGCTAGTCCCAATTGCCCGCATTTGGCCCATATCCCTCTATACCCATCTTACCCATGTAACTGTCTAACGCTTTTTTTAAAAGACAAAATTGTACCCGCCTCTACTATTACCTCTGGCAGCTTGTTCCAGACACTCACCACCCTCTGTGTGAAAAAATTGCCCCTCTGAACCCTTTTGTATCTCTCCCCTCTCTCTTTAAATCTATGCCCTCTAGTTTTAGATTCCCCTACCTAGTATCCTAGTAAATCTTTTCTGTACTCTGTCTTGTTTAATAATATCCTTCCTATAATAGGGTGACCAGAATTGCACACAGTATTCCAAGTGTGGCCTTACCAATGTCTTGTGCAATTTCAACAAGACGTCCCAACTCCTGTATTCAATGTTCTGACCGATGAAACCAAGCGTGCCGAATGCCTTCTTCACCACTCTGCCCACCTGTGACTCCACTTTCAAGGAGCTATGAACATGTACCCCTAGATCTCTTTGTTCTGTAACTCTCCCCAACGCCCTACCATTAACTGAGTAAGTCCTGCCCTGGTTCAATCTACCAAAATGCATCACCTCACATTTATCTAAATTACACTCCATCTGCCAATTGTCAGTTGCTGGATGGCCATACTAATGCAATTGGGGGTAGGCCCCACAAATGCAGTGTTTGTTATGTATTTACAAGGGTTGCATTCTTGCTTTAAGAGCTGATCACATGATTTTATGATGATGTCATTCAAGTGTGTGTTCATGCTGCTGTTTTACTTTCAGTTTTGTTTCCTGGATGCAGTCCGGAGAGAACAGCTCTTCAATAAAACCTGGTGTGTGTTGTTTGAATCTACCTGCGCAAACCACATGCTTTTCCTTCTGTTAAAACCCACAAGCCCTAACATTGTTAGGACATTACAAAAAGAAAACTGATGATGAAACAGGATTTTCATAGAATCTCTATGGTGTGGAAGGAATCAGCTACATTCAGCCCAACGGGTCTGCACTGACTCTCTGACAGAGCATCCCACCCAGGCCCTACCGCCATAACCCTACAAATTTCCCCCGCTAATCCCCCTAACATCTTGGGACAGAAAGGGGCAATTTACCATGACCAATCGACCTAACCAGCACGTCTTCGGACTGTGGGAGCAAACCGGAGGCTGGAATTGAACCCAGGTCCCCGGTGCTGAGAGGCAACAGTGCTAACCACTGCCACCGCGCCATGTCGCCCGCCGATGATTTCATTTCATTAAGAAAAGATCCTAAGGTAGAAAAACAAATTGTGGGTCCTCACATTGGGGAAAAGCAACAACAAGATTAACCATTAAACTGCCAGTGCAGGAAGACTCAAGTAAGAGAAAGCTCTCTGTGGTTTTAAAAGAGGATTTCTTTTTCTGATCAAAGAAGGGGGAAATTCCAGGCAGTCTGTGAAATTTGAAAAGAGTGGCTTCTTTGTTGTGCAGCTGGGGTCATTTGAAATAACAAAATTCATAAAGTCAATGGTGTCCAAATTAAAAAAGGGGAATACTGGGAAGACAGTAAAGAAAATAATACACTGAGAAATCTCCAGTTGCTCGTGCCTGCAAGAGAAATGATGGGTCAGTTAGAATCGATGGGGTAAGAAACTTTCGATAAGAAACTGAATCATGGAGTTCCTATGCAGAATGTTTTAAGTGTTCTGTACAAGCGAATAAAATTACAAAGGAGTTGCTTGTACCAGTTTTTCGTGGTACAATAGGACGTAAAGTTGCTCTGCAACTTGGTTCATCCAGGAACTAAAACTTACGATGACTTGACAAAGATCCTTAAAGATCCAGGAAGAATATTACTCTCCAAAGCCACTGATCATCATGGAACGGTTCCGGTTCCACCGAAGGAATCAAGTGGAAGGCAAAACCATTGCTCAGTTTTTGGCAACCTTAAAAAGGCTGACACAACATTGTGAGTCTGGCATGACATTAGAAGCTTCTCTTTGCAATTGTCTAGTTTGTGGTAGACAAAAAGAGACTATCAATAGAAGATTGCTTACTCAACATGCTTTGACTTGAAAAAAATCACAGTGCTGATGGAACTGGCTGCTAAAGAGGCTTCACAATTTGGTGCAAGAATGAAGATTCACAAGTTGGGAACTGCCCATAAGAAGTCAAAACAGCAACATGCATGTCACAGATGTGTCAAAATGGGCCATTCAGCGAGTGAATGCTGGAGCAAGGATAGTCAGTGCAAGAGCGATGGCAAAATGGGTCACATTGCAAAAGCTGTTGGGCTCGACCAGCTTCCCCTGAGAAAAACATTCAGAAGGAAAATCTGGCTATCTTCAAAAAGAAGAACAAGTTGCATTCTACAAAAATAATTTATAACATGGAAGAAAAGAATTACGACTGTGAAGAAAGGGATGTCCAGAGATATGATGAAGAACTCCAACTGAACGTCAAAGATGCTTTGCAGAAGTTTGAAGTATGAGTTCATTTTAATCTGAAGCTACCATTATGGTGGCACAGTGGTTAGCACTGCTGCCTCACAGTGCCAGGGATCCGGATTCAATTCCTGGCTTGAGTCACTGTGCGGAGTCTGCACATTCTCCCCGTTGATGCACTATCAATTATGACGCGGAGACTTCTGAGAGTGAGGGAAAACAAATAGGCTTTTATTCACTGAGAACAGGAGCACACCCTTGTAGCTGACCTGGTCTGAACTGAGGCAAGGAGGAGGGACCATCACCTTTATACCCCACTCTGGGTGGAAAGGGAGGGGTCCCAGGTGGAAAGGGAGGAGTCTCAGGCCAGGTGCAGCATGGGTGTGTCCAGGTACATACATGTAGTAACAGTGGTTCACCACATTCACCCCTCCTTTTAAAAAGAGTCCAGCGGGGTGGGTGGAACCATATGTACAGGAGCATATATACATAGAAAAGTCACAAGCTGAGGTGGGGCGTCGTCCCTTCACAGGTTCAGCCTGTCGGGCAGCTTGATCAGTCGTTGTGACCGCCGCAGTATCGGTTGGGGGGTTGCTGCCGGTGGCAGGGTGGAACCGCTCGAATCCGCCATCGTCCCTTCTGGTCGGGTCCTGCGTGGTGACTCCGGGGGCTCAGGCGAGCTGCGTACAAGGGGCAAAGATGTAAGCGGACCTGGTGCTACCTGATCAACAGAGGGGTTTAGGGGTGTGGGGTGGGGGGTCATCGTGGGCTCCGGGGCACCCGCAGGCGCCAGGTCCCGGATAGAGACCGTGTCCTCCCGCCCATCGTGGTATGCCACATAGGCATATTGGGGGTTGGCGTGGAGGAGCTGGACTTTCTCAACTAGGGGATCTGACTTATGGGGTCGTACATGCCTCCGGAGCAGAACTGGGCCTGGGTACGCCAGCCATGTTGGTAGTGCGATTCCCGAGGAGGACTTCCTCGGGAAAGCAAACATCCGCTCGTGGGGGGTGGCGTTGGTGGCCGTACACAGGAGGGACCGAATTGAGTGCAGTGCATCGGGGAGTATTTCTTGCTAGTGGGAGACTGGAAGGCCTTTAGACCGTAGCGCTAGTAGAACGGCCTTCCAGACTGTCGCGTTCTCCCTCTCCACCTGCCCGTTACCCCTGGGGTTATAGCTGGTAGTCCTACTCGAGGCTATGCCCTTAGAGAGTAGGTACTGACGCAGCTCATCACTCATGAATGAGGATCCCCGGTCGCTGTGGATATAGTTAGGGTAACCGAACAGGGTGAAGAGGCCGTGCAGGTCCTTGACGACCGTGGTTGAGGTCATGTCTGAGCAGGGGATGGCAAAGGGGAATCGGGAATACTCATCTATCACGTTGAGGAAATAGATGTTGCGGTCAGAAGAAGGAAGGGGCCCTTTGAAATCGACGCTGAGGCGTTCAAAAGGGCGGGTGGCTTTTATGAGGTGTGCCCTGTCCGGCCGATAGAAGTGCGGCTTACACTCTGCGCAGACCGGGCAGTGTCTGGTTATAGACCGGACGTCCTCAACAGAATAGGGCAGATTACGGGCTTTAATAAAGTGGTAGAGCCTGGTGACCCCCGGGTGACAGAGGTCATTGTGGAGAGTCTGTAGTTGGTTCACCTGCGCGCTGGCACATGTTCCACGAAACAGAGCGTCCGGAGGCTCGTTGAGCTTCCCGGGCCGATATAAGATATCATAATTGTAGGTGGAGAGCTCAATCCTCCACCTCAGTATCTTATCATTCTTAATCTTGCCCCTCTGCACGTTGTTGAACATAAAAGCCACCGAACGTTGGTCCGTGAGCAAGGTGAACCGTCGGCCAGCTAGGTAGTGGTGCCAGTGTCGCACTGCTTCGACAATGGCCTGAGCCTCCTTCTCGACCGAGGAGTGTCGAATTTCCGAGCCCTGAAGGGTTCGTGAGAAGAAGGCTACGGGCCTGCCTGCCTGGTTGAGGGTGGTGGCCAGGGCGAAGTCAGACGCATCACTCTCCACCTGGAAGGGGATTGACTCGTCCACATCGTGCATCGTGGCCTTTGCGATGTCCGCCTTGATGCGGTTGAAGGCTGAGCGGGCCTCTCCCGACAGGGGAAAAAGGGTGGATTTGATGAGCGGATGGGCCTTATCCGCATAATTAGGGACCCACTGGGCGTAGTATGAGAAGAAGCCCAGGCATCTCCTCAGTGCTTTAAGCGTGGTCGGGAGGGGGAGTTCCATAAGGGGGCGCTTGCGGTCGGGATCGGGGCCGATGACCCCGTTTTCCACCACATATCCCAGGATGGCGAGGCGGTGAGTGCGGAAGACACACTTCTCCTTATTATAGGTCAGATTTAGGAAAGCGGCCGTACGGAGGAATTTGTTAGGGTTGGCGTCGTGGTCCTGCTGACCATGACCGCAGATGGTGACGTTATCCAGGTACGGGAAGGTGGCCCGCAGACCGTTCTGGTCCACCATTCGGTCCATTTCACGCTGGAAGACCGAGACCCCATTGGTGACACCGAAGGGAACCCTAAGAAAATGGTAGAGGCGGCCATCCGCATCGAAAGCCGTATATTTGCGGTCCTCCGGGCGGATGGGGAGCTGGTGGTAGGCCGATTTGAGGTCTATCGTGGAGAACACCCGGTGTTGCGCAATCCGATTGACCATGTCGGATATGCGCGGAAGGGAATACGCATCCAGCTGCGTGTACCGGTTGATGGTCTGACTGTAATCGACGACCATCCGGTGTTTCTCCCCAGTTTTGACCACTACCACCCGCGCTCTCCAAGGGCTGGTGCTCGCCTCAATGATCCCTTCCTTCAGGAGCCGCTGGACCTCGGACCTAATGAAGGTCCTGTCCCCCGCACTGTACCGTCTGCTCTTAGTGGCAATGGACTTACACTCGGGGGTGAGGTGTTCGAATAGTGGTGGGGGAGGGGTGACTTGGAGGGTCGAAAGGCCGCAGGTGGTGCGCGGTAGGTAGTCCAGGAACTGAGGGTTGCAGACGGAGATCGGGGAAAGAGTCCCGTTGTACTGTCGCGTGACGCTCTTAAGATGTGTCATGAAATCGAGCCCTAAGAGTACGGGAGCGCAGAGGTGTGGCAGCACCAGGAGCTTAAAATTTGCGTAATCGGTCCCCCGAACCGTAAGAGTCACCACACAATACCCGAGAACATCCACCGAGCGGGACTTTGAGGCCAAGGAAATGGTTTGTTTGACTGGCCGTACCGAAAGGGCGTAGCGGCGCACAGTATCGGGGTGGATGAAGCTCTCCGTACCCCCGCTGTCAAACAAACAATTTCCCGCACGGCCGTTTACCTGTATGTCCATCATAGACCTGGCGAGCTGATGTGGACGAGACTGGTCCAGCTGGACCGCTGCCACCGTAGATCCCAAAGAGTCATCAGCCGGCGTCCAAGATGGCGGCCCCCTTGACTCCCATGCGGCCGATGGCATCCAAAATGGCGGCTCTCCGGGCTCACACGTGGTTGCTGGTGTCCAAGATGGCGGCCCCCTTGTCTGCCACGCGGCTGATGGCGTTCGGGTTTTCTGTTCCCTCGGGTCGCATGCTGCACTATTCGGTTTCGACTTTGCCTTGCAAATTTTCGCGTAGTGGCCTTTCTTCCCACACTCTGAGCAGAACACCTCCCTTGCCGGGCAGCGTTGTCGGGGGTGTTTCGCTAGGCCGCAAAAGTAACACTTCGGGGCTGCCGCGGCCGTTGAGTCACTGGTGGGGCGCTGTGTGGCATAAGTCGGAGGCCCTCCTAGGTACTGGGATGATATTGGCCGTGAGGCCCACGATGTCGCATGATCGGGTGCGTACGCCTCGAGGTTACGTGATGCTACTTCGAGGGATTCAGCGAGTGCTACAGTTTTTGTAAGATCTAGCCCACCTTGTTCTAGCAGGCGCTGTCGAATGTAGTTGGATGCGATGCCCGTAACGTAGGCATTCCTCCTAGTCTGTGCGGAAGAGTTCTTGAACAACTACATGGAGGACATCCTGGTATAGTTCGAATGAAGGAATTATCCCATAGTTATTTTTGGTGGCCAGGTCTGGATGGTCAGAATGAAGAAAAAGTGAGGCTGCATCAGTCCTGTGCATGAATAAGAAATACACCACCATTGTCTCCATTTCATCCTTAGAAATGACCCAAAATGCCATGGCAACATTTGCATGTAGATTTCGCTAGTCATTTGAGGATTACATGTTCTTAGTCATAATTGATGCACACTCAAAGTGGCCAGAAGTTGTTATCATGAGATCTACAACATCTGAACAAACCATTAAAAAACGTGATGACATTTTTCAAGTTTTGGCAAACCAGAACAGATTGTTAATAAGATCAGTAAGTTGTAGATGGTAGTTGGTGAGGTGGGTAAGTGGGTGAGTGGATATGTGGCTAGGTGGGAAGTTGGTTGGAGGCTACAGGGTAGATGGGCAAGGAAGCTAACTGGTAAGTTGAGTAAGTGGATGAAATGGGTAAGTGGATAAATGGTTAAGTGGGTAGTTGGTTGGGGGTAAGTTTGTAGGTGGATGAGGTAGGTGGTTAGGTTAGGAGTAGTTGGGCCATGTTGGGAGGTAGCTAGGTCTTGTCAGGGGGGGTTAATCGAGTCAGGTTTGTAGGGCAGTTGGGTTGTGTTGGGAATAAGTCAGGTGGTTGGGGGGAATAACTTATTTTATTTGTTCAGGTGATGTGAGTTTGACTGCTAGATCAGCATTTATTGCCCAACTCTATTTGCCCTTGAGAAGGTGGTGGTAAGCTGCCTTCCTGAAGGTCTAGGTGGGGGTGGCTGCATTGTCAGGTTGGATGAAATTGACAGGGGTTGTTTAGTGTTTACAAAGAACAAAGAACAAAGAACAGTACAGCACAGGAAACAGGCCCTTCGGCCCTCCAAGCCTGTGCCGCTCCTTGGTCCAACTAGACCAATCGTTTGTATCCCTCCATTCCCAGGCTGCTCATGTGACTATCCAGGTAAGTCTTAAACGATGTCAGCGTGCCTGCCTCCACCACCCTACTTGGCAGCGCATTCCAGGCCCCCACCACCCTCTGTGTAAAAAACGTCCCTCTGATGTCTGAGTTATACTTCGCCCCTCTCAGCTTGAGCCCGTGACCCCTCGTGATCGTCACCTCCGACGAGGTGGGTATTCGGGGAGTGGTCAGGGGAATGGTCAGATGGGCATGTGGTCAGGGGATTATGGGGGGGTGGTGGTATTAGTTGTGAAGCTACCCAGGAATTAGACTAGATTTTAACCTGTTGAACATTTCCTGGGTCACTATTCAACTAAGCAACATGGCACTCTCCAAAGTCTCTGAGCCCGATTTTACCATTGACTTGCGCCGTTTTCGGCCTTGAAAACTTGGTAAAGTCGGGCGTGAGGTGAGTAGCGCGATCCGCGCCCGCCTCCACTCCAGTTCCCCCTTTACCAAGGCCCGAAAATGGCCGTGATGGGGACCGCGCCCGAAATGCATTTGCATGCATTTAAATGGACTTAATGGGCTGCACACCCAACTTTCCCGGCACTCCCCCCTTTACCACCACGTTCGCCCATCCAGAATCGGCACAAAACAGACATGCTCGACAAAAGTCCGATTCGGGCACTCCAGTTAGTGAGGAAGTATGTGCCGAGCAACCGACGGCTCTCTGCTTGAGACGGTGGGTGGGGGGGGGGTGGGGTGGGGGGGTGGGAAGGTAGGTCTGACATCTCTCTGCTTGAGCTCAGTGGGGGGGGGGGAAACGGGGGGGGGGGGTCCGCTGTCACTCTGCCTGAGATCAGTGGGGGGGAAGAGGGGGAGGGGCCCGCAATCAGTCTGGGTGGCGGAGGGGGTGGGGGATAAGGGGGTCAGTCATGTTGTGGGGGTTGGGGCAATGTCTGTGTGGGCCGGGGGAGGCATTATCCGGCCCAGGATAGATGTGGCAGGGGAGCCATCTTTTTTTTTCTGCACATGCGCGGTTGAAGGTTCTGATTGGAGCTGCAGGGTTTCGGGCATGATAAGCCCCGCCCACAGGCTTGTGCAGCGCGATTTGAAATCGTTGCTATTTTTTCAGGCAGAGTACGTATGGGGGCGCCTGAGAACGGGTCTGAAAGTCGGATCTGAAACACTCTCTGTTTCAAGTCCGCCCAGCACTTAGAATCACAGTGGTAAAATAGGCCCCCGACTCTAATTCAGAGTTAAAGATGTTCATGGAGGGTCCTGGGCAGCAGCAGAATTACCCATCAGATGTTCAAACCTCCTGGATAGGTCTATGAGCCAGGGTCCCGTTACACATCTCCAATGATCCGGGAAGCAGAAGATTTTGCCCAAGATATTCATAGCGAACCATGCCATATCTTCAGCCTTAACACACGCGTTACCTTCTGGTCTTTAATTAACCCTACTCTTTCCTCATTTCCTCTTTTGATCTTTATGTATTTATAAAAGATCTTTGGTTTTATGAGGTGAGTGTCGGTAGTACATGGACAGGTTGCAATGTGAAGAAAGGCAGTGGCTGAGAGGGATAGGTTCGCCTGTCAGGTGAGGTGAAGTGAGGAGTGAAGTAGCCATGAAAAGGCAGATTAAGGGGCTTCGGGTGATGTGCACCATCGGGATGTAAGCGAATGTACCACTATACACATCCTTCCTGCCTGCTTAGCTCATTACGCTGCAAGAAATGGTGTCTTTAAGAATAGTATAGAATTAGTAGGCACTGAATTGAGAACCCTCAGTGGAAAGTTGGATGCTTTCTGTTCCTGTCTCTCTTCAGAAGTTTCTTAGCAGCCAGGAACTGTGGCAAAATGCAGATATACACAATCCAGAACTGATCACATGGAGTCTTCTGGTGTCCCATGTACCCTGTTATCTCTATGAGTGTCTACTAAGGACTAGAAGATGACCCTCAGCTTGAGTTAAGCTATAAAGTGACCTTATGCCAAGTGATAGACAGGGGCGAGGTGAACACTCTGACCTCCTTGGATACCTGTGCTGTATACATTGGTGAGAAGAGTTTGAACAGGTGATTGATACTGGATAAGCTACCAACCCCTAGATATAAAGTGTATTAATGAATGCTTGGAGGCATGGGGAAGTGTTCATCAGGTGGCAGTCCTGGTCAGGCAGCCTTCTTCAGATGGAAGCTGGACCAGGAAAGACGGGGAGGAGTTCTCTAGCCTTGAGAGAAGAGTGCAGCCATCATATACTTCGGAGATCAAGACACACTGCGCCAACCGTTCATCCTTTGGGATCAGTGAACTGTTCGCCACTGTCACGGGTCTTGTCTATTTGGCCAATGCATCATCAGCTTTTGCTCCTTAATAAACTTAATAAATTACCTTAAAATTACTTACAGACACCTGACAGACATCTGTGGATCCCAAACTCAAAATCTTTCAGTGTGGCACCACACTCCTGCTGCTGACCTCATGGACAACCCCCAGTCGCGCGTGACTTGTTTCACCGACAGGCTTCTTCCTTTTGACGTTTGCCGTATCTCCGACAGGCCCTTGTAAACCCCAACATCACATCCAGGCAGGTGTCATTAAAGCGAGCTACAGTCTTTCTGCATCTGGACTGCATTCTGCCAATTTCACCTGCTTTCTTCTTAACTCCGAAATCCATCAAGTTGAAAGTTTGGAATGTCCCTTCAAACAGCAGAGTAGAAATTTACTCTTGTGAGTCACCATCACGCTAGTTCACACGAGAGAGATTCCATGGTCACGCAGTGACTGGATTAAAAAGCCTGCAGCAATTACTTCTGGATTTCTTAGGTGCTGGCAGACCTTCCCTCCTCCCAGGAGATAAAAAAAAACCAACCCATAGTATTAACTGCAACTCAAATTTACCAATATGAAAACAGGGCAGCTATGTTTCTGGAGCACATTGTCCCAGACTCTAGCAGGACCTTGGTCTGTTCAAAAATGCCCCTTTAGACAATGCTCAAAGTCAGCACCTAATTAGCATGTGGTGTCTGGATTCGAAGATGAATGCTCATTTTAAAGATACCAGTCAGCCAGAATGTTCTCACAATTCTTTATTGGGAAACCAATGGCGGTATTGTAAGCCACACGGGAGAATTTTAATAGTTACACTTTTTTTTAAATGGAGGAAACCTATTCTCAATGCATTTCATTAAAGCCAGCATCATTTTTTCATCCCTGCCCTTGTATTTTTTTTGGTAGTGCATGTGCCAATTTTCAAAATGTTTGGTGTTAAGGAATATACCTCTGAGCTATAAATAGAAATCCTTAGAAGGGACAGAGTCCGCTCCTCCACAGTGATGTCCAAGTCTGCCATGTGCTCATTTGGTTGCTGCATTGATTACAGATAAATACAAACTGGCCCCGGGCTACGCGGCTATCTGATTTTGAAGAACATCATTTGAAAAGAGAATTCGCCAACAGTGATTTTCACACTGCAACAAAAAAGAAATGCATTACAACGTCACAAGCTCACAACAGAAAACAACATTGCGCCACTGAAGTGGCAACATAAATATAAAAGTGCCTCAAATAATAAATATAAAACCAGACACCAGATATTGGATTTGAACAAGACAGTTTGCCCAGCTGTCAGTTCTATAGATTTCTCCTCACTAACATCTAGGGTCTTGTTCCAAAATTGGGAGAGCTGTTCCAGAGACCAGTAAAGCTGGTCATACTTCTGGAATCATATCATTCATCTTCATCCCAAACTCCATCATCACCATCCCTGAGTATGTCCTGTCCCACTGGCAGGACATTCGCACCAGAGGTGGCAGCACAGTGGTCCACAGTTGGGAATGACTGGCCCTGGTAGTCCTCAACATTAACTCCGTATCATAGAGCCATAGAACCATAGAAAATTACAGCTCGGAAACAGGCCTTTTGGCCCTTCTTGTCTGTGCCGAACCATTTTTTGCCTAGTCCCACTGACCTGCACTTGGACCATATCCTTCCACACCCCTCTCATCCATGAACCCGTCCAAGTTTTTCTTAAATGTTAAAAGTGACCCCGCATTTACCACTTTATCCGGCAGCTCATTCCACACTCCCACCACTCTCTGCGTGAAGAAGCCCTCCCCTAATATTCCCTTTAAACTTTTCTCCTTTCACCCTTAACCCATGCCCTCTGGGTTTTTTCTCCCCTAGCCTCAGCGGAAAAAGCCTGCTTGCATTCACTCTATCTATACCCATCAAAATCTTATACACCTCTATCAAATCTCCCCTCAATCTTCTACGCTCCAGGGAATAAAGTCCCAACCTATTCAATCTCTCTCTGTAACTCAGCTTCTCAAGTCCCGGCAACATCCTTGTGAACCTTCTCTGCACTCTTTCAACCTTATTTACATCCTTCCTGTAACTAGGTGACCAAAACTGTACACAATACTCCAAATTCGGCCTCACCAATGCCTTCTATAACCTTACCATAACACGCCAACTTTTATACTCAATATTCCGATTTATAAAGGCCAATTTACCAAAGGCACTCTTTACGACCCTATCCACCTGTGACGTCACTTTTAGGGAATTCTGTACCTGTATTCCCAGATCCCTTTGTTCAACTGCACTCTTCAGAGTCCTACCATTTACCCTGTACGTTCTACTTTGGTTTGTCCTTCCAATGTGCAATATCTCACACTTGTCTGCGTTAAATTCCATTTGCCATTTTTCAGCCCATTTTTCTAGTTGGTCCAAATCCCTCTGCAAGATTTGAAAACCTTCCTCACTGTCCACTACACCTCCAATCTTTGTATCATCAGCAAACTTGCTGATCCAATTTACCACATTATCATCCAGATCATTGATATAGATGACAAACAACAATGGACCCAACACCGATCCCTGCGGCACACCACTAGTCACAGGCCTCCACTCAGAGAAGCAATCCTCCACAACCACACTCTGGCTTCTTCCATTGAGCCAGTGTCTAATCCAATTTACTACCTCCCCATGTATACATAGCGACTGAACCTTCCTAACTGACCTCCCATGAGGGACCTTGTCAAAGGCCTTGCTGAAATCCAGGTAGACAACATCCACCGCCTTCCCTTCATCCACTTTCCTGGTAACCTCCTCGAAAAACTCTAATAGATTGGTCAAACATGACCTACCACGCACAAAGCCATATTGACTCTCCCTAATAAGTCCCTGTCTATCCAAATATTTGTAGATCCTATCCCTTATCACACCTTCCAATAACTTGACCACCACCGATGTCAAACTTACTGGCCTATAATTTCCCGGATTTCTTTTGGAACCTTTTTTAAACAACGGAACAACATGAGCCACCCTCCAATCATCCGGCACCTCCCCTGTGAATACTGACATTTTAAATATGTCTGCCAGGGCCCCTGCAAGTTCAACACTAGCTTCCCTCAAGGTCCGTGGGAATACCCTGTCCGGTCCTGGGGATTTATCCACTCTGATTTGCCTCAAGACAGTGAGCACCTCCTCCCCTTTAATCTGTAAAGGTTCCATGACCTCCCTACCTGTTTGCCCTATTTCCGTAGACTCCATGCCCGTTTCCTCAGTAAATGCGGATGCAAAAAAACCATTTAGTATCTCCCCCACCTCTTTTGGTTCCATACACAGTCTACCACTCTGGTCTTCAAGAGGACCAATTTTATCCCTCACTATCCTTTTGCTCCTAACATACCTATGGAAGTTCTTTGGATTTTTCTTCACTCTGTCTGCCAAAGCAACCTCATGTCTTCTTTTAGCCCTCCTGATTTCCCTCTTAAGTATCTTCTTGCACTTTTTATACTCCTCGAGCATCTGATCTGTTCCTTGCTGCCTGTACATTTCATACAACTCTCTCTTCCTCTTAATCAGTGTTACAATCTCCCTCGAGAACCAAGGTTCCTTATTCCTATTTACTTTGCCTTTAATCCTGACAGGAACATACAAACTCTGCACTCTCAAAATTTCTCCTTTGTAGGCCTCCCACTTTCCATTTACATCCTTACCAGAGAACAGCCTGTGCCAATCCACACTTCCCAGATCCCTTCTCATTTCATCAAATTTGGCCTTTTTCCAGTTCAGAACTTCAACCCGAGGACCAGATCTATCCTTATCCATGATCAGGTTGAAACTAATGGCATTATGATCACTGGATCCAAAGTGTTCCCTCACACTCACATCCATCACCTGCCCTAACTCATTTCCCAATAGGAGATCCAATATCGCATCCTCTCTAGTTGGCACCTCTATATACTGATGTAGAAAATTCTCCTGAACACATTTTACAAACTCTACCCCGCCTAAACCTTTAACAGTATGCGAGTCCCAAGCTATATGTGGAAAATTAAAATCCCCTACTATCACAACTTTGTGTTTCTTGCAGTTGTCAGCTATCTCTCCGCTGATTTGCTCCTCCAATTCTCGCTGACTATTGGGTGGTCTATAATACAAGCCCATTAATGTGGTCATACCTTTCCTGTTTCTCAGCTCCACCCATAGGGCCTCTGTAGACAAGCTCCCTAATCTATCCTGCCTGAGTACCGCTGTAACATTTCCCCTGACCAACAATGCTACCCCCCCCACCTTTTATCCCTCTGCCTCATGTGAAGTCTCTAGGCATCAGGTCAAACATGGACAAGGACACCTCCTGCTAATGATCGCCTACCCTCCCGTTCAGTTGATGAATCAGTATTTTACCATGTTGAAGATCACACCAAGAACAATGGCACCCTGGCTTGAGGACTTCAATGTTCATCATCAGGAGTGACTCAGTAGCACCCTACTGACAAAGATGGCCAACTCCTGACGTAATTGTGCCTGTAGAAACTAGCGAGGGAGAGCAGCACGGTGGTACAGTGGTTAGCACTGCTGCCTCACAGCACCAGGGACCTGGATTCGATTCCCGGCTTGGGTCACTATCTGAGCGGAGTCTGTACATTCTCCCTGTGTCTGCATGGGTTTCCTCCCACAGTTCAAAGATGTGCGGGTTATGTGGATTAGCCATGCTAAATTGACCCTAGTGCCAAGGGGACTTGGTAGGGTAAATAAATGGGGTTATGGGGATAGGGCCTGGGTGGGATGTGGTCGGTGTAGACTTGATGGGCCGAATGGCCTCCTTCTGCACTGTAGGATTCTATGATTCTATGATTCCATGAACTAAAACATTCCTGCAGGAGTTCATCAGCATAGTGTCCTAGATCCAACACTCTTTAGCTGCATTGTTGATGGTCTTCCCTTCATCATAATGTCAGAGGTGAGGATATTTGCTGATGATTGCACAATGTTCTGTATCATTTGAAATTTCTCCGATAATAAAATATGTGCCCACATGGAACAAGACCTGGAAACATTCAGGCTGAAAAATACCAAAGAATATTTGCACCAAACAAGTACCAGACAATGACCATCTCCAATAAGACAGAATTCAAGCACCACACCTTGACATTCAACCATATTACCATCATTCAATCTCCCACTATCAATATCCTGGAGGTAAACCATCAACCAGAACCCAGTTATATCAATACTGTCATTGTTAGTTATGATGTGTTGAGTGCCTCAACTCTTGACGTTCCAAAGTCTATCCGCCAGTTACAAGACAGAAGTCAGGAGTGGGATGGAATACTCATAACTTATTCGGATGAGTGCAGCTCCAACATCATTCAAGAAGTTTGAACCATCCAGGCAAAGCAGCCCATCCACTATCTTAAACATTCACTCCCTCCACCACTGGCACACAATTGCAGCAGTGCGTACTATCTAAGGATGCACTGCAACAAGCCAGCAAGGCTTCTTCAAAAGCACTTTCCAAACCTATGACCTCTTCCACCTCGACGGAAGACATGACGTGGAGATACCAGTGTTGGATTGGGGTGGGTACAGTAAGACGTCTCACAACACCAGGTTAAAGTCCAACAGGTTTATTTGGAATCACGAGCTTTTGGAACACTGCTCCTTCCTCAGGTGGGTGAAGAGGACTGGGGGGGTGGCGGAGTCAGGCTGGGAAGAGGAGGGGTGGTCGGACTGTGAAGGGCAGGGTGGGAGGACTGGGGTGTTAGACCAGCGAGATGGGAATGTCTGGTGTCTGGTCAGACCGAGGTCGGACAGGGGGTGGGTGAGTACATGGTTGAGGTGGGTAGTGGGGGGTCCACTGGTGTGCTAGGGAGTGGGGGGGGGGGGGGGGTAGGGGGGCAGGTGGTGGTGACCCGTGCAAGGCTCGATGTGTGTTACTTTAAAGTTAGAAGCACTTTTTTTCCTTTTAAGTCTTTCAGGGTAACTATCAGAGTAAAGCTGGCAGAACCATCTGAAGTCAGTGATTTGAATCGCTTTCTCAGATGGTTCCCAGCCCAGCGCAATTGCCCAGGGGAAGTTAACACTTCTGGACAATTGCTGGGTAAACCCTTACGTGGGAGCCTCCAAGGGTGATTCCCCAGCACATCACTGGGGTACCCTTCAAAAGCGACAGTGGTGAGCCAGGAAGTTATGGCCCATTTTTTTCAGTATTCAAAGGGGCAGGTACATAACTTTGATGTCTGTTCAAATGCATTACTTTCCTGTAGTTCAATTCCATGGAACAACATCTATATCATTTTCTTAGATTCTAACATCATAAACTAATTGATCAATCTCCGGGAAGGAAGTAAAATTTATTTCACTTTTATTAGTGTAAGGAAAAGTAAAGCCTTAAATTTTATGAAAATAAAGAAACATCCAGTAGAACTGGTTAAAAAAAAAACAAAGGCCTCCACTGGCATGCGATCATTTGCGACCTTTGGTGTAAATGTTCCCTAAAGCTCAGTTATTGGATCACAGATACTGGACTGTTTGACATTTAGTCATTCAGAATGCCCTGACCCAGGGACCTAACTATTATTAGTCTGGATTATACAAGGACAAGGGGTATGTATACAGGTCATTATCTTCACTAATTTGCATCCCCAAGTTATAACAAAAATAACATTTCACCCAATCATTTATATTTGAATATAAACTTCGCTCAGCACAGAAAGAGTTCATTTCAGCCTTTAAAAAAAAGTGAAATCCACTGGAAACATATAATTTTATGATATTCATTTAGTACTTGTGGCAGCTCCTGTGTGTTACCCGATCCAAGAAAAGCACATTTTTGGTCAAACGTAGATAGTTCGCTTTCCAAAAAGACTATTTTTTATATTAACGAGTTTCTTGAAATGAAAGATGTAGAGTAAGTGCAAAGTGAAAACTTTAGGGAAGGCATGGGTTAAGTAAAGGATTCCAGCAGGAAAAACAATAAAATGGGAAAATAAGAACACTGGTCCGAACTGGTTTTTCCTTCTGGGTTTGGTTGTTCATAGAATCATCGAATACCTACAGTGCAGAAGGAGGTCATTTGGCTCATCGAGCCTGCACCGACAACAATCCCACCCAGGCCCTATCCCCATAGCCCCACATATTTACCCTACTAATCCCCCTGAAATCCCCCAATACTAAGGAACAATTTAGCATGGCCAATTAACCTAACCCACACATCTTTGGATTGTGAGAAGAAACATGAGCACCCAGAGGAAACCCACGCAGACACGGGGAGAACATGCAGACTCCGCACAGACAGTCACTCAAGCCGGGAATCGAATCTGGGTCCCTGGCATGTGAGGCAGCAGTGCTAACCATTGTGCCACCATCTGATAAGCCCAGGGCCTACACCTGAGCCTGGGCCTGGACATGCATGGGCCCATTTCTTTGACAGAGGGGACTAGAGGTTATTGGGGACCCATTTCTGAGCGTACCAGTCTGGGACATTTACTCTCTGGTGTTGGGTTACAGGTTGGCTGAATAAATGGATTCTTTCCTTGGACTTGTTGGCCATATTAAAAGCAAAAAAGTTTGGAATTGGGTTCTGCCAACTGTCATTCATTTTCACTGGTGACTGAATTGAAAACAAATGTATCACTGACTCGAGTTTGAAAACACAATTCATCTTCATATTGTCTGTGTGTAAACACAAAACAGATTCACTTTTTTCTCTCTCTCTCTATTGAAACTGGAAAAGTCAGAATGATTTATTAGATATTGATGGAAATGTGTAT
Source organism: Mustelus asterias (assembly GCF_964213995.1). NCBI lineage: Eukaryota > Metazoa > Chordata > Chondrichthyes > Carcharhiniformes > Triakidae > Mustelus > Mustelus asterias. The sequence continues at coordinate 59,847,114 of NC_135801.1, forward strand.
TATGTTGGAAGCTAATGACAGACTTGAATGGGAACCAGCGACAGGGAGAAGAGAGGGTGTTACGAGGAGAGGAAACACTCACTGGGTATTTGCGGAACTACAAGTTGAGGACATCCAGAGAGGTGAAATGGGGTGAAGATGAAAGGGGGGCATCAGTCACCACATTAGCAGTTAACACATCATTTCAGGACATACAGAAATACAATCCCTCTGATTAAGTGTGAATAAGTTACAGGCTGCATTTCTCCATTAAATAAATTAAAACAAAAAGAATTTCTCGAATATGGCCAATTCTAGCAGGCTGTAACTAATCTTCACACACAGACCTAATGAAAACCTTCTGTCTGGACACAAGGAATGGTGGTGGATTTATCAACCACCTTCTGTCTACACCAATGTTCTTTCTTTGAAAACCTATTACCATTTTTTCTGACAATGGCTTTGTTTTTTGGACCAAAGCAGCCACAGATTCTTGTCAACAGTTTATATCTAGAGCAGGGGCTGGGATAACATGATTGACAGAACCCCCAGCTTGGAAAAATGTCTGAGAGTTAAACTGCAGCTGTAACAAATGGGACAACTGGAAGTGAGAAACAGCTCTCCAATGTTAAATATTAGGTTGCTCGGTTACTGTTGTTCGTTTTAAACATGTCCTCAGCACGCAATGAGAAAAAACCCAAATCCCAAATCTTGCTTGAACCATAATCATTTTATACTCATGCCTACTGCAGTCAGTCCTTTCTTTCAATTCAATTCAAACAACCCACTCTATAAGTATCGCCCAGTATCTTCAGCTTTTTATAATGTGCCTTCCCAATCTTCTTTTTTCCCATGAAATAACTGCAACTCCCACTTTACAATTCAAAAGCCTAAATCCTAGAATCAGCTTTATTCCCTTCTAAACTCTCCCCAGTATATCAATGCATGTAGTTGACAGGCTGGATTTTGCTGGGTCTTTGTCTGGGCACATGGGATCACTTGGGTACTGCAACTATTGGAAAAGTGGGAAGATGGGAGAGCATACCTAAGAAACTGGCTGGATTTTACACCATTCATTGCGATGGAAGGAAAAGTAAGTGCACTTCTTAACTGTCCAAATTATAGAATATCCACTGCATCCAGATGACCTCGTGTGGCTGGGCATAGACCTAGGACAATATCTCTTGGGGTACCTAGAACAGTATGTGGTCTCACCAATCTATAGAGTTCAATTCGACTATACTCAAAATGATTCATCATCATAGTTAATTAGCCTTGTTAAAAGTGCTTATCCAGGTATTTTCTGTATATGATCAACAGTAACATATGAAAACCTGTCTTATTCCACCTTTACTAATGGATACCTCAAACTAAGGTGTCTTCACATTTCATGCATTCTGTTCCAATGTGCATGCATTCTAGTTATCGGCATTATAATGGATCTGATAGTTGTTGGTTTCATCTTCCTACACCGAGTGGTGCACAAGGCAGACTTTCATTTGATTTATTAGCGTGTCTTTGTTTCAGGAAAAAGTCACCAGCCTGTCATCAGGGGCTTACAGCTTGAGGGGCATCATTCCATATCAAACATGGCTGACCAGGAGTCTCTCCTGCCCATAGCAATTGCCACTGCCATGCATTGGGACGATTTTGCTGGTTGATGCTCAACCTGTTTGGTTGCATTATGAATGCACGTTGCTTGGCCATCAAGTCCTGGAGCTTCTGGCTTAGAGGCAGGGAAGCTATCCACTGCACCACAAGACCTCCTGTATCTGATAGTCTGTCAGTTTAATTCAGTCCATTTGGATGCTTTCAATCTTTAGTGTACCTATTGTTATTTTCTTGTATACCTGTCATCCAGCCACAGAACCGGGAATCATTGTAAAATCTGATATGGTAAAAATTGTTCAACGCTCTATCATTTATCGATGATTTGAAAATTCTATACTTATAAAGTCCAGGCCATTGTGTCACATATTTAATTTCTGCTTTTATTACCCTGCAATCCTGCATCTTTGATGTCAAAAATTCTTTCTTATTAAACAGGGGAACACCTCACTTGAAGGTGTACCTATCTGAATGTAGGGATCATCATTTATAGAAATAAAGGAAAAAATGTATGCACCACATGAAAATAATAAAAATCAGAAACAGAGCTGGAAATGGAAAGTAAAATGGAAATCTGAAAACAATAACAGAAAATGCTGCAAAACAGCAAATCAGACAGCATCATAGAGAAACATTAGTTGACATTCCTCAGAATTCACAGATATTGCTGCTGAACCGAATATTAACGTTCAGATCAAGGGGAAAGGTTAAAGAAGTACAGCAGAAAAAGAATAGAATGATCCTTAAAATGTCTGAGCAAAGAACAGGAGATGGCTAAATGTCAGAAATGATATTAGGAGAGGAGATATTGGTTTGAGTTATAAGGAGAGGCTGAATAGACTGGGACTTTTTTCTCTGGAGCGTAGGAGGCTGAGGGGTGATCTTATAGAAGTCTATAAAATAATGAAGGGCATAGATCAGCTAGATAGTCAATATCATTTCCCAAAGGTCCTAAAACGAGAGGGCATAGGTTTAAGGTGAGAGTGGAGAGATACAAAAGGGTCCAGAGGGGCAATTTTTTCACACAGAGAGTGGTGAGTGTCTGGAACGAGCTGCCAGAGATAGTAGTAGAGGCGGGTACAATTTTGTCTTTTAAAAAGCGTTTAGACAGTTACATGGGTAAGATAGGTATAGAGGGATATGGGCCAAATGTGGGCAATTGGGACTAGCTTAGGTGTTTAAAAAAAGGACGACATGGACAAGTTGGGCCGAAGGGCCTGTTTCCATGCTGTAAACCTCTAGGACTCTGTGACTCTATGACTCTATGAGGTAAAAAAGAAGCAAAACGAGAAAATAAAGTGCATATGGTGGATATAAAGATGGCAATCTTATGAAAAAAATTCCAAAGTATGAAAATGGGAGAGTTTCTGATCCATTTTTTTGGGTGAGTCCAAATAAATCTGCTGTGCACTTAGACCAAAAAACCCCTCAAAAATGGTTTATCGCCTGTAGGGGAGGGGGTGTGGCTTAAATCACCCAAATGTTGGCTGAGAGCTTCAGGGAGCGAGAGAAGAACAGAATCTGAGGAGAGAGAACCATTAACATTCAGGTAAGGAGGCAAGTTGGGTGTTTTGTGATTGGATAGATACCTTAGTTCACGGGAATGCCATATTCATATACACTTTGATGTCATTTTATACAAATAAATGTTTTGGGTAGTAGCCATTTTATACACCACGTGGTGTCAGAAGTGTGTAGCTGGGACTGAATGGATTTTGATAGCTGTAAGGATAGAAATAGGAAAGGAGCAGTCACGTTGTTAGGAGTTTACTATAGGCCCCCAAATAGTAATAGAGATGTGGAGGAAGAAATTGCTAAGCAGATTATGGATAGGTGTGGGGGTCACAGGGTAGTTGTCATGGGGGACTTTAACTTTCCAAATATTGATTGGAACCTTTGTAGGTTTTTGTGTAGTGTGTGCAGGAGGGTTTCCTGACACAATATGTGGATAGGCCGACAAGAGGTGAGGCCACATTGGATTTGGTACTGGGAAATGAACCGGGCCAAGTGTTAGATTTGGTTGTGGGAGAGCACTTTGGAGATAGTGACCACAATTCGGTGTCTTTTGTTATTGCAATGGAGAGGGATAGGGCCGTACGGCAGGGCAAGGTTTACAATTGGGGGAGAGGTAATTATGATGCGGTTAGGCAAGAATTAGGGGGCATTGATGCGCATCAATTGGACACGAGGCTCGAAGCTTCAGTAAAAGAAGGCTTTTATTAACCAACAATGGAGCTATCAGAACTTTAACACACTATCCCAGACTGAAGGGGTCCCGACCGAGCAGGGAGTCTTATACCTCTCCCAGGAGGCGGAGCCCGACTGGGATGTGCCACAAACGTAACAAACACAGGTGTAACAATCCCACCCTAACCCAACAGCAACATTAGTACGATCCCACAGTAACCTATATACATTCCTGTAGTACTGGCCAGCCCTGGCTCAGTACTATCCAGTGGGAACCAACGATAGTTCACCACAGGCATAAGATGGGAACAGAAACTGTCAGGGAAAGGCACTAATGAAAAGTGGAACTTTTTCAAGGAACAAATACTGGGTGTCCTTGATAGGTATGTCCCTGTCAGGCAGGGAGGAAATGGCCGAGTGAGGGAACCATGGTTCACGAAAGAGGTGGAATGTCTTGTGAAAAGGAAGAGGGAAGCTTATGTAGGGATGAGGAAACAAGGTTCAGATGGCTCGATTGAGGGTTACAAGTTAGCAAGGAATGAGCTGAAAAAGGGGCTTAGGAGAGCTAGGAGGGGACATGAGAAGTCCTTGGTGGGTCGGATCAAGGAAAACCCCAAGGCTTTTTACTCTTATGTGAGGAATAAAAGAATGACCAGGGTGAGGTTAGGGCCGGTCAAGGACAGGAGTGGGAACTTGCGTATGGAGTCAGTAGAGATAGGCGAGGCGATGAATGAATACTTTTCTTCAGTGTTCACCAAGGAGAGGGGCCATGTTTTTGAGGAAGAGAAGGTGTTACAGGCTAATAGGCTGGAGGAAATAGATGTTCGGAGGGAGGATGTACTGGCAGTTTTGAATAAACTGAAAGTCGATAAGTCCCCTGGGCCTGATGAAATATATCCTAGGATTCTTTGGGAGGCAAGGGATGAGATTGCAGAGCCTTTGGCTTTGATCTTTGGGTCCTCACTGTCCACGGGGATGGTGCCAGAGGACTGGAGAGTGGCGAATGTTGTTCCTCTGTTTAAGAAAGGGAATAGAAATGACCCTGGTAATTATAGACCGGTTAGTCTTACTTCGGTGGTTGGTAAATTGATGGAAAAGGTCCTTAGGGATATGATTTACGACCATTTAGAAAGATGCGGATTAATCCGGGATAGTCAGCACGGATTCGTGAAGGGCAAGTCGTGCCTCACAAATTTGATTGAATTTTTTGAGGAGGTAACTAAGTGTGTTGATGAAGGTAGGGCAGTTGATGTCATATACATGGATTTTAGTAAGGCGTTTGATAAGGTCCCCCATGGTCGGCTTATGATGAAAGTAAGGAGGTGTGGGATAGAGGGAAAGTTGGCCGATTGGATAGATAACTGGCTATCTGATCGAAGACAGAGGGTGGTGGTGGATGGAAAATTTTCAGACTGGAGGCAGGTTGCTAGCGGAGTGCCACAGGGATCAGTGCTTGGTCCTCTGCTCTTTGTGATTGTTATTAATGACTTAGAGGAGGGGGCTGAAGGGTGGATCAGTAAATTTGCTGATGAAACCAAGATTGGTGGAGTAGTGGATGAGGTGGAGGCTGTTGTAGGCTGCAAAGAGACATAGATAGGATGCAAAGCTGGGCTGAAAAATGGCAAATGGAGTTTAACCCTGATAAATGTGAGGTGATTCATTTTGGTAGGACAAATTTAAATGTGGATTACAGGGTCAAAGGTAGGGTTCTGAAGACTGTGGAGGAACAGAGAGATCTTGGGGTCCATATCCACAGATCTCTAAAGGTTGCCACTCAAGTGGATAGAGCTGTGAAGAAGGCCTATAGTGTGTTAGCTTTTATTAACAGGGGGTTGGAGTTTAAGAGCCGTGGGGTTATGCTGCAACTGTACAGGACCTTGGTGAGCCCACATTTGGAATATTGTGTGCCGTTCTGGTCACCTCACTATAAGAAGGATGTGGAAGCGTTGGAAAGAGTGCAGAGGAGATTTACCAGGATGCTGCCTGGTTTGGAGGGTAGGTCTTATGAGGAAAGGTTGAGGGAGCTAGGGCTGTTCTCTCTGGAGCGGAGGAGGCTGAGGGGAGACTTAATAGAGGTTTATAAAATGATGAAGGGGATAGATAGAGTGAACGTTCAAAGACTATTTCCTCGGGTGGATGGAGCTATTACAAGGGGGCATAACTATAGGGTTCATGGTGGGAGATATAGGAAGGATATCAGAGGTAGGTTCTTCACGCAGAGAGTGGTTGGGGTGTGGAATGGACTGCCTGCAGTGATAGTGGAGTCAGACACTTTAGGAACATTTAAGCGGTTATTGGATAGGCACATGGAGCACACCAGGATGGTAGGGAGTGGGATAGCTTGATCTTGGTTTCAGATAAAGCTCGGCACAACATCGTGGGCCGAAGGGCCTGTTCTGTGCTGTACTGTTCTATGTTCTATGTTTAAGGTAGCCAGCAGCTGTGAGAAAAGATCAGGAAATAGTTTAAATTTCAGTCTGCATTTTTGTACAGGACATCGACTGCTGGGTGAGTAATTTTGACCTTGAATATTCCAGTACCTGCTCCTGTGGCGATGAAGACAAATCTGAGAATGTTTTGCAAATTCTTCCAGTGTCAATGGCAGAATTTTGAGATTGATACAGAGCTGAACAGCAAAAACTAAACAAATAAAAGAAGCAACTCTGTAATCAGTGTAGGGAAGAGTGCTATTAGCTGAATTTCTCCCAAGGCCTCTCTGAGGAGCAGAAAAGTCAAACTTGTGAAATTTAGGCAGCTTTGAAGATCTGCTTTGAATCTTACACTAATGTTATTTATGAATGCTATGTGTTAAACACTGGGACTCACAGAGAGAGGAAGAATATTAATCAGTATGTGACGGCACACAGACATCTAGCTGAATCTTGTGAGTTTTGGGCAACTAAAGGATGATCTGATAAGAAATCGGATTATCTTAGGAACAATAGATTCTGCCATGAGAACAAGTCTGCAGAGAGAAGAGAAAACTACTCCCAAGAAAACTACTGACATGTGCAGAAGCTCTGAGGTTGCTTAACACCAGCTGAAGAGTATTGAGGGGAGAACTGGTATGGCTTTGCACTGCTGAGGCATAGACCAAGCTTTCCAAGCACAAGCCAATGGAGGAAAGAAAGGACAATTTACAGAACAGCTGGCAGAATGATCAAGGCTGGAGTACTGGATGTAAATACTGTGGATTTTACCACTTGAAAGAACAGGAAGGATGTCCAGCTTAGACAAAGCAGCATTTTAACTGCAAGAAATTGAATTATTTTTCACCCAAATAGTTTGCTGATAACAAGAAAAACAAGTATGGAGAGATGGTCATCGGACCATGATTCTGAGGAATCACTCTACACCTTACAACAGGTTGGCACTTTTGAGTCTCAAGATTAAAAGTGGTTTGTGACTATTAGGATGATGAACCATAGAAACTAGAAGCAGGAGTAGGCCATTCCGTCCTTCGAGCCTGCTCCGCCATTCATTTTGATCATTTGCCGTACTTGCTCTATAGCGAGGACATCATTCCTCAGATAAAGACACCAAAATGGCACACAATATTCCAGATGTGGCCTCACCAACACCTTATACAATTGCAGCAAAACATCCCTATCCCTATACCCAAATCCTCTCGCTATGAAGGCTAACATACCATTTGCCTTCTTCACTGCCTGCTATACCTACACCTTACTTTCAGCGACTGATGCACAAGGACTCCAAAGTCTTGTTGAGTATCTACCTCTCTCAATTTACACCCATTCACTGTGTGAAGTTGCTCAAGTCGGTGACCCAAAAATGAAGCCATTGAAGGTAAAATTGAGGCTATATGTCAGAACAATGCTCACCCCAAGAGAACAATCCAAACTGAGAGTCCATTATAACAGGAAGAAAGAAGATCTACAATTCCAGATAGTGGAAACGAAGCAAGATCCTCTCATCTTAACTAAACCAAGTCAAGAGTTTGGTCTGGTAACCCTCCACATACCAGAAGAGATTTGTAGTATTTTGTATGGCACCAAGCTGAACAGATCCTGGCAAATTACAAAGATGTCTTCTTGTGACCATTATCTTGAAGTTGATAAGAGTAAAGGAAATGTGTCAGCAGCTTATTCTGCCAGAAGTCTGTTCGCCATTTGGGCGAAACGGATCAAGGGATATGGGGGGAAAGGGGGATATCCTGATCCCCCTTTCCCCCCATATCCCTTGATCCGTTTCGCCCTAAGAGCTATATCTAATTTCTTCTTGAAATCAGACAACGTTTTGACCTCAATTACATTCTGTGATAGTGAATTCCACACATTCACCACCCTCTGAGTAAAGAAATTTCTCCTCATCTCTGTTCTAAAAGGTGCTATTATTCCCAAACTATGACCCCTAGTTTTCGACTCCCCCACCATTGGGAATATTCTTTCGGAATCTACCCTGTCTAACCCTGTTAGAATTTTATAAGTTTCTATGAGATCCCCTCTCACTCTTCTAAATTTCAGTAAATATAATCCTCACTGACTTAGTCTGTCATCATATATCAGACCTGCCATCCCAGGAATCAGCCTGGTAAACTTTCGCCGTACTCGCTCTATAGCAAGGACATCCTTCCTCAGATAAAAACACCAAAATGGCACACAATATTCCAGATGTGGCCTCACCAACACCTTATACAATTGCAGCAAAACATCCCTATCCCTATACTCAAAACCTCTCGCTATGAAGGCCAACATACCATTTGCCTTCTTCACTGCCTGCTATACCGACACCTTACTTTCAGCGACTGATGCACAAGGACTCCAAAGTCTTGTTGAGTATCTACCTCTCTCAATTTACACCCATTCAAACAATAATCTGTCTTTCTATTATTGCTACCGAAGTGGATAACCTCACATTTATCCACATTATACTGCCTCTGCCATGCAGATGCCCACACACTCAGCCTGTCCAAATCACACTGAAGCATCTCTGCAACCTCCTCATAGCTCACCCTCCCACCCAATTTTGTATCATCTGCAAATTTGGAGAAAATACATTTATTTTCCTCTTCCAAATCATTAATAATGTGAACAGTCGGGGTCCTAGCACATAGCTCTGCGGAACCCCACTAGTCACTGCCTGCTAATCAGAAAAAGACACATTTATGCCAACTCTTTGCTTCCTATCTGCTAACCAGCTTTCTATCCATCTCAATACCTTACCAATAGTCCCATGTGCTTTAACTTTACATCGTAGTCAGTTATGTGAGACCTTGTCGAAAGCCTTCTGAAAGTCTGAGTTAACCACACCCACTGGTTCTCTGACTGAAGAAGGAGACCATCAAGTTAATATGAAGTGCCAAATGGACACTGGTGCTATGTTCAATATCATGAGCTTTGAGGACCTGTGTGAAGTTGCTCAAGTCGGTGACCCAAAAATCAAGGCATTGAAGGTAAAATTGAGGCTATATGTCAGAACAATGCTCACCCCAAGAGAACAATCCAAACTGAGAGTCCATTATAACAGGAAGAAAGAAGATCTACAATTCCAGATAGTGGAAACAAAGCAAGATCCTCTCATCTTAACTAAACCAAGTCAAGAGTTTGGTCTGGTAACCCTCCACATACCAGAAGAGATTTGTAGTATTTTGTATGGCACCAAGCTGAACAGATCCTGACAAATTACAAAGATGTCTTCTTGTGACCATTATCTTGAAGTTGATAAGACTAACGGAAATGTGTCAACAGCTTATTCTGCAAGAGGTCTGTTAGCCATTAGGGTGTCACGGGCTTGCTGCTGCATCATACCCTTGCAATGGCCTCTGTGTGTGCCTTCGTGATATCCTGGCCCTTGTCAGCACCATCCCCTTCATCCACCTTATTTTTGGAGGAGGCATTTCACTCCCCCATGTCTCCCTCAGCCAAGACATTCCCCCCTTTGTAGTGCAAGGTTGTGCATGGTGCAACAAACAATGATGGTCCAGGACACTCTCTGTCGGAAGTATGGGAGAGACACACCTGAGCGATCCAAACATCGGAACCTTATCTTTAGCAGGCCTATGATCTGCTGAACCATGGCCCTTGTGGAGGCACGTGCATCATTGTAGCAGGGGAGTTGAACTTGGAATTCTGGTGATCTGCCATTTAATGAGTGTGTGTAACATGTTAACATGTGCATAAGGGCTTGCTACATTGATCATCAGGATGTTCAATCACTTTTAATTTCCCAGAACATAGCTGTAAAAGATCATCTCGCCATTGGAAATTGATGTTTGGATTAACACTAAATTAAATTTCCCCACCCACCAAACTGCTGGCAACACCGGAAGATTCCAACCAGTAAATTGGATGGACAAGCGTCTTGATAGATAAAGCAAGTCACACAAGGAGATCCAGCTCTCGAAGTGCTGCAGGCAGTAGTGATGAAAGGATGGCCTGAAACCATCAAATACACACCTATTGTTGTGGGAGAGTATACTGGGTATGCAGAGATGAAATGTTTGCCCAAGATGGCATCTTGTACAAAGGAATGGAGCGGCACAGTGGCACAGTAGTTAGCACTGCTGCCTCACAGCGCCAGGGACCCGGGTTCGATTCCCAGCTTGGGTCACTGTCAGTGTGGAGTCTGCAGGTTTGCCCCGTGTCTGCGTGGGTTTCCTCCGGGTGATCCGGTTTCCTCCCCAGTCTGAAAGATGTGCAGGTTAGTTGCATTGACCCGAACTGGCGCTGGACTGCGGCGACTAGGGGAATTTCACAGTAATTTCATTGCAGTGTTAATGTAAGCCTTACTTGTGACTAATAAATAAACTTTAACTTTTAACTTTAACTACAGTCTAGTCCCCAAGATATGAGAAAAGAAGTTCAGAAGCACATCCGTGCAAGCTGTCTAGGAATCAAGTCCAGTCGGAGGAAAGTAAGAGAAGTGCTTTAATGGCCAAACATCAGCAATGATATTAAGGACCATGTCAATCAGTGCAGCGCTTGGCAAATAAAAGCAAACTAAAGAACCATTCATAACTCATGATATCCCAGACAGAAAATGGGTGAAGTTTAGAGTAGATCACTTCACTCTCACTGGTACGGATCATCTTGTCGCAGTTGATGGCTATTGAGTCTACTGGAAACCAGACCAGTTGACATCAACAACTACATAGATCATAGAATGCCTAAAAGCACTCTTCAGCAAACATGACATTCCCGATATTGTGATGAATGACGATGACCCTCAGTTCACGAGTGAATAATTCAGGTACTTCATTAACGATTAAGAAATTCAGCACCACTCTTCAGACAGAATTTTACGAGAAAAATTCTAAGTGTCCAGCTAGTGTGAAAATGGGAGAGTTGCAGTTCCATTTTTTGAGCGAGTCCTTACTCCCAATCTTATGCACTTAGTGCATGAAAAAATGGGCTAGGCTTCTAGCTACTAGATGCAGTGGGCGGGGCTTAGTTCATCAGCCAGCTTGCTCTAGCAGCGAAGGGCGCTATTGTGCATGTGCAGACCTCTGCTGCCGCAGCCAGCCTGAACCCAGCCCCCTACCCACCACAATCGCATGGGCCTACAGCCAATCATGAGCTCCACACTACCAGAAAACATCGCCCCCACTACCAGCCCCATCGCCCAGACCTATCGCAGCCCCCAACCAATCACAGGCAGAATGGCAGCACGCACCCCACCTTCCTCCACCGATCAGAGGTGCAGAGCGGCAGTGGGACCCCTCCCCTGCCACCGATCACAGGCAGAGCAGCAGCGAGTCACCCTCCCTTCCCTGATTGGGCTGCCCCAACCTAGGCCCATCCCTTTAGGCCCCTCCATCATAGCCCCCATTCCCTTCAGGCCACGCTCCCATAGGTCCCACCCCCTTTAGGCCCTGCCCCCCATAGCTCCCCCTTCAGGTCCTGCCCTGGCACTGCCCAGTGGGCATTGCCAAGGTGCCAGACTGGCACTGCCAGGACGGCACTGCCCAAGGGGCAACCCCATTGCACTCAATCATCCCAAGGGTCCTCAATGGCCTGCAGTTCTACTGGCGAGGCTAACCTGACTGTTCCCCATTCACGGGGAGCAGATGTTTTCCTCGCCGGAGAGAAGTTCTCCCGGCCAGGCCATAATGATAAGTGAGCTGGAGGTTTGCACCCTAGGCTCGCTAATGCTATGTTAATGAGTATTTAAATACATTTAAATAAATTATTCAGCCTCTTGCTGGAAATGGGCGAGAGGCTGATCTCACCGGAAATCTGGTTCTGGTAAGATCGCGAGAGCTGAGAAATCGGACGCAATCCTGATTTTACAGACTCGCTCCAACCATCGATTGGGTGGGCTGAACTGGTAAAATCGAGACAATCATCTCCACGCTATTGCCAAAGGGATCATCAAAAATTCAATTGATCCAGCACAGAGGTATGGAAAGGAATCTTAGAGAGAAGGTTCTGCCTACTGAAGACAAAGTAGTCTTGTTCCACAACTAATGTCATGCCTCACCCAATAGCTGAAACTCTACTGAAGCTAGAAGTATTAGTAGGGGTGAATGACAAAATCAATGTGAAACAGCAGATTTCACTTTGATAAGGCTGCCAGATCATTGCCAGAACTGAGAATTGGAGAGCCAGTTAGGATGCAAACATTCAACGCCCTCAACAAGAAGCAGCCCACTTGCCAACTTGGGACCTGCGTAGAGAAGTTGTCGCCTCGATCGTACTCAGTGAAAGTGAATGACAAGGTATATTGTTGTAACCACAGACATATAAGTGTAACTGGAGAAGCTACTCCTTCACAGCAGACAGCCGATGAGGTAGATTTAACTTCACCAACTGAACGACCATCAGACCCAGAGGTCAACTATTCCCAAACAAATGCGACGGATCATCAGCAACAATTACCACAGCAGCAACACTCGTCATGGCAACAACATACGCCGGAGAGGGGCCAACATCCCAAGAACCAGCAGAAAGCAGGACAAACAGTCCATCACGACCCCTATGCATGCCATTAGAAGACATGAATGCTGAGGAAAAGTTTAAAGTTTATTTATTAATGTCACAAGTAGGCTTACATTAACACTGCAATGAAGTTGCTGTAAAAATCTCCTAGTCGCCACACTCAGGTGCTTGTCTGGGCCAATGCACCTAACCAGCATGTCTTTTGGACTGAGGGAGGAAACTGGAGCACCCAGAGGAAACCCACGCAGACATGGGGTGAAAGTGCAAACTTCACACAGACAGTGACCCAAGCCGGGAATTGAACCCGGGTCCCTGACGCTGTGAGGCAGCAGTGCTAACCACTGTGCTACCGTGCCACCCGAGGGAAGACAAAATTGGAACAGAATAGGAAGAGTGAACAGTTTTTTGTTCTTGCATGATAATCGTATTTGTATTCTATGTATGTTGAGTAACTTGCAGATGAGAGGGCATGCAATATTTGCATTACTGCTCAGTCTGGGCTCATTGACAACTGTCCCAGGCATCCAGCGTAGAGTGGGGGAGAGAGACTTATGGATTTGTCTGGCTGCTGGAACTGCTCTCAGAGTCATGCACAGCACAGGCTCAGAAGATAAGCAGAATAAATCTTTTCAAAGTGCTCCTGTTTCTTTCCATGCCATAGCCATTCAATGATTCTCTCATTCAGTGAGAAAAGCAGCTGGCTGTACTCTGATGCTGCAGGAAAACTTCATCCCCAGTCCATTGGGACACCTTGGCTCACATACAATATATAAATATAAATGCCATGGGCAGATGTATAATAAATAGCCCCACATTAAAAATATGGCCAAATGATCCCACAATCCAAAGAGCAAGAGGGTAGCCAGGGAGAGGGTTGGCCCACTCAAGGACAAGGGAGGGAATCCATGTGTGGAGCCAGAGGGAATGGGCGAGGTATTAAATGAGTATTTTGCATCAGTATTCACCAAAGAGAAGGACTTGGTGGATGATGAGTCTGGGAAAGGGTGTGTAGATAGTTTGAGTCATGTTGAGATCAAAAAGGAGGAGGTACTAGGGTTCTTGAGAAACATCAAGGTAGACAAGCCTCCAGGGCCTGATGGAATATACTCCAGAATACTGAGAGAGGCAAGAGAGGAAATTGCTGGGGACTTGAGAGAAATTATTGTATTCTCACTGGCTACAGGGGAGGTCACAGTAAGAAGTTTAACAACACCAGGTTAAAGTCCAACAGGTTTATTTGGTAGCAAAAGCCACACAAGCTTTCGAGGCTCTGAGCCCCTTCTTCACCTGAAGAAGGGGCTCAGAGCCTCGAAAGCTTGTGTGGCTTTTGCTACCAAATAAACCTGTTGGACTTTAACCTGGTGTTGTTAAACTTCTTACTGTGTTTACCCCAGTCCAACGCCGGCATCTCCACATCATGACTACAGGGGAGGTCCCAGAGGATTGGAGAATAGCCAATGTTGTTCCTTTGTTTAAGAAGGGTAGCAAGAATAATCCAGGTAATTACAGGCCAGTGAGCCTTACATCAGTGGTAGGGAAATTATTGGAGAGGATTCTTCGAGACAGGATTTATTCCCACTTGGAAATAAGTGGACATATTAGTGAGAGGCAACATGGTTTTGTGAAGGGGAGGTCGTGTCTCATGAACTTGATCGAGTTTTTCGAGGAAGTGACGAAGATGATTGATCAGGGTAGGGCAGTGGATGTTGTCTACATGGACTTCAGTAAGGCCTTTGACAAGGTCCCTCATGGCAGACTGGTGCAGAAGGTGAAGTCGTATGGGATCAGAGATGAGCTGGAAAGGTGGATACAAAGCCGGCTCGGTCAAAGAAGACAGAGGGTAGCAGTGGAAGGGTGCGTTTCTGAATGGAGGGCTGTGACAAGTGGTGTTCCTCAGGGATCAGTGCTGGGACCTTTGCTGGTTGTAATATATATAAATGATTTGGAGGAAAATGTAACTGGATTGATTAGTAAGCTTGCGGATGACACAAAGGTTGGTGGATTTGTGGATAGTGATGAGGACCATCAGAGGATACAGCAAAATACAGATCGGTTGGAGACTTGGGCGGAGAGATGGCAAATGGAGTTTAATCCGGACAAATGTGAGGTAATGCATTTTGGAAGGTCTAATACAGATAGAAAATATACAGTAAATGTTAGAACCCTTAGGAGTATTGATAGGCAAAGGGATCTGGGTGTACAGGTACACAGGTCACTGAAAGTGGCAATGCAAGTGGAGAAGCTAGTTAAGAAGGCATACGGCATGCTTGCCTTCATCGGCTGGGGTATTGAGTTTAAAAATTGGCAAGTCATGTTGACGCTTTATAGAACCTTAGTGAGGCAGCACTTGGAATAAAGTGTTCAATTCTGGTCGCCACACTACCAGAAGGATGTGGAGGCTTTGGAGAGGGTACAGAAAAGATTTACCAGGATGTTGCCTGGTATGGAGGGCATTAGCTATGAGGAGAGGTTGGAGAAACTTGGTTTGTTCTCACTGGAGTGACGGAGGTTGAGGGGAGACCTGATAGAAGTCTACGAGATCATGAGAGGCATGGACAGAGTGGATAATCAGAAGCTTTTTCCCAGGGTGGAAGAGTCAATTACTAGGGGGCATAGGTTTAAGGTGCGAGGGGCAAGGTTTAAAAGAGATGTACGAGGCAGATTTTTAATGCAGAGAGTGGTGGGTGCCTGGAACTTGTTGCCGGGGGAGATAGTGGAAGCGGATACGGTAGTGACTTTTAAGGGGCGTCTTGACCAATACATGAATGAGATGGGAATAGAGGGATATGGTCCCCGGAAGCATAGGGGGTTTTCGTTAAGTCAGGCAGCATGGTCGGTGCAGGCTTGGAGGGCCATAGGGCCTGTTCCTGTGCTGTAATTTTCTTTGTTCTTTGTTCTTTGATGGATGAATGATAAATCTACAGCTCAGCACAGTGAGGCCAAATCATTATTTGTAAAATTCAAAGTTCCTATTTACCCTCAACAGTATGTATTACATAAAAATTCATAGATACATTAAGAAGTCTCACAACACCAGGTTAAAGTCCAATAGATTTATTTAGAATCGCGAGCTTTCGGAGCGCTGCTCCTTCATCAGGTGAGCAGAGGTTAGTTCACAAACACGACATATATAGGCAAAGACTTAATTGCAAGATAATTATAGATTAGAATGCGAAGGATGGTTGGAATGCGAGTCTTTACAGGTACGAGCGAGTCTTTACAGGTACGAACAGTGTGCGTGGAGAGAGGGATAATCACAGGTATGTCTTGAAGGCCGCCTTGGAGAATACTTACCCTAAGAACGGAGGCTGAATGCCCTTGACTGCTGAAGTGTTCCCCAATTGGAAGGGAACACTCCTGCCTGGCGATTATTGTGCGGCATCCATTCATCCGTTGTCATAGCGTCTGCATGGTCTCACTGATGTACCATGCCTCAGGACATCCTTTCCTGCAGAGGATGAGGTAGACAATGTTGGCCAAGTCGCGTGAGTATGTACCTTGTACCTGGTGGGTGGTATTCTCACATGTGATGGTGGTACCATGTCAATGATCCGGCACGTCTTGCAGAGGTTGCCGTGGCAGGGTTGTGTGGTGTTGTGGTCACTGTTCTCCTGAAGGCTGGGTAGTTTGCTACGAACAATGGTCTGTTTGAGGTTGGGTGGTTGTTTGAAGGCAAGTAGCAGGGGTGTGGGGATGGCCTTGGTGATTGCAAATTCAGCAAGTAATAGAAAGGCAAATGAGAGGCAACCTTATTGAAACATATAGGATTCTCAGGGGATGTTGCGGGGTTCTCTGGAGGCTAGATTACGCCAAAACTTCAGCCAACACAAGACTCACTAAATCCAGTGTCTCAGTTTAAAGACGTATCTTTATTAACCAGCGATCAATGGGAGAGATAACATTGGTCAGTCCAATGCCTCTGTAAAGAGAAGGCTCTGAACTTTCCAATGTAACAAGGTTACAATGCATTCTACATTTTTCATATCAAACTTTCCCGCCTTTCATTAGTTATGATCAAATCATCTTCAATATAAATCAGTCATTAATAACATGTCACATGATTTAGCCAATTGCATTCTACTCTCTGACATCATTGGTCCATAGAATCTGGATGCTTCCTCCCTCTGTTGCCTAGTAACCATTGACGCTTAGCTACAAGGAACAAAGTTAAGGTTCCCACCACCTCCTGCTACGTCACTGTCCAAACGACACAGATGTACATTCTCACATCTTATCTGGGCAGTGTGAAAAATTCTGTTCATAAGTAGCCCTGAGACCCTTACTGCTAGCAACTTTCGCCGATAAGACCTAACTCATTCTGAGGTTTCATTGTTTCCAAAGAATGTGGTTCTCTTTGCAAAGGGTTCATCCCCATCACCTCTCACTGCAGCCTGTTCTTGCCTAAACTGCATAATTATTTTTATAAAATACAGTTAATACATTTAACATACCAAAATACATGTTTAAATCAGAAATACTTGTTCAAATCTCATTCTTGTATATCTTTATACAGACAATTCCCCTGTTAGACTGTTAGTCTGATCTGAGGTCATTTCACTAATTGCTAGTATTTTTTTAGTGACTTAAATCCCTGATTATTTGAAATTTCTCTAAACTACTCGGATTTTCTCCCCAGCAGAGGCAGATGCTAAGAGATTGTTCCCCTTGTGGGAGAGTCTAGGACCAGAGGTCAGAAATAATGGGCAACACAGGGTTTAGAGAGAGGGAGAAACTGAAGGAAATCAGCATGAATAAGGAAATGGTGCTGGGAAAATTGATGGGATTGAAGGCCAATAAATCCCCAGCGCCTGATAATCTACATCCCAGAGTACTTAAGGAAGTGACCCTAGAAATAATGGGTGCACTAGTGGTCATCTTCCAAGATTTATAGATTCTGGAGCAGTTCCTACGTATTGGAGGGTAGTGAATGTAACCCGCTATTTAAACAAAGGAGGTAGAAAGAAAACAAGATTACAGACTAATCAGCCTGACGCCACTAGTAGGAAAAATGCTAGAGTCCATTATAAAAGATTTAATAGCAGAGCACTTGGAAAACAATGGCAGGATCAGACAGAGTCAACATAACTTTATGAAAGGGAAATCATGCTTGACAAATCTACTGGGATTCTTCGAAGATATAACTAGTAGAATTAATGAGGGGGAACCAGTGGATATGGTTTATTTGGACTTTCTACAAAGTCCCACATAAGAGATTAGCATGTAAAATTAATGCACATGTGATTGGGGGTAGTGTATTGAGATTGATAGAAAACTGATTGGCAGACAGAAAACAAAGAGTAGGAATAAACGGGTCTTTAACTGAATGGCAGGCAGTGATCAATGGGGTACTGCAGGGATTGGTGCTGGGGCCCCAGCTATTCACAATGCATATTAATGATTTAGATGAGGGAATTAAATGTAATATCTCCAAATTTGCAGATGACACAAAGCTGGGTGGGACGGTGAGCTTTGAGGATGAATCAGAGATGTTTCAGTGTGATTTGGACAGGCTGAGTGAGTGGGCAACTGCATTGCAGATACTGTATGATGTGGACAAATGTGAGGTTATGCACTTTGGTAGCAAAAACAGGAAGGCAGATTATTTTCTGAATGGCTACAGACTGGGAGTGAGGAATGAGATCTGGGTGTCCTTGTACATCATTTGATGAAGGTAAGCATGCAAGTGCAGCATGTGATAAAGAAGGCAAATGGTATGTTGGTCTTCATAGCGAGAGGATTCAAAGAACAGCAGCAGGATGTCTTGCTGCAGTTATGATATGGAGATGCCGGCGATGGACTGGGGTAAGCACAGTAAGAAGTCTCACAACACCAGGTTAAAGTCCAACAGGTTTATTTGGTAGCACAAGCTTTCGGAGCATTGCTCCTTCTTCAGGTGAGTGAAGAATTGTGTTCACAAACAGGGCCTATATAGACACAGACCCAATTTACAAGATAATCGTTGGAATGCGAGTCTTTACAGGTAATCAAGTCTTTACAGGTGCAGTCAATGTGAGTGGAGAGAGGTTAAAGAGATGTGTATTGTCTCCAGCCAGGACAGTTAGTGAGATTTTGCAAGTCCAGGCAAGTCGTGGGGGTTACAGATAATGTGACATGAACCCAAGATCCCGGTTGAGGCTGTCCTCATGTGTGCGGAACTTGGCTATCAGTTTTCGCTTGGTGATTCTGTGTTGTTGTGTGTCGTGAAGGCCGTCTTGGAGAATGCTTACCCGAAGATCAGAGGCTGAATGCCCTTTACTGCTGAAGTGTCTGGAAGGGAACACTCCTGCCTGGTGATTGTCGAGCGGTGTTCATTCATCCATTGTCGTAACGCCTGTATGGTCTCGCCAATGTACCATGCCTCGGGACATCCTTTCCTGCAGTGTATCAGGTAGATGGGTAGCAGTTGTCCACCTGATACGCTGCAGGAAAGGATTTCCCGAGGCATGGTACATTGGGGAGATCATGCAGATGCTATGACAACGGATGAATGAACACCGCTCGACAATCACCAGGCAGGCGTGTTCCCTTCCTGTTGGGGAACACTTCAGCAGTCACAGGCATTCAGCCTCTGATCTTCGGGTAACTGTTCTCCAAGGCGGCCTTCACATGACAACGCAGAATTGCCGAGCAAAAACTGATAGCCAAGTTCCGCACACATGAGGACGACCTCAACCGGGATCTTGGGTTCATGTCACACTATCTGTAATCCCCACGACTTGCCTGGGCTTGCAAAATCTCACTAACTGTCCTGGCTGGAGACAATTCACACCTCTTTAACCTGTGCTTAACCCTCTCTCCACTCACATTGTCTGTACCTGTAAAGACTTGATTACCTGTAAAGACTCGCATTCCAACCATTATCTTGTAAATTGAGTCTGTGTCTATGTATGCCCTGTTTGTGAACACAACTCTTCACTCACCTGAAGAAGGAGAATTGCTACCAAATAAACCTGTTAGACTTTAACCTGGTGTTGTGAGACGTCTTGCTGCAGTTATCCTGGGCCTTGGTGAGGCCACACCTGGAATATTGTGCACAGTTTTGGTCTCTTTATCTGTAGAAGGATATTCTTGCTCTGGAGGGAATATAGCAAAGGTTTACCAAATTGATTCCTAGGATGGCAGGACTGATGTATGAGAAAAGATTGAGTCGGTTAGGATTATATTTGCTGGAGTTTAAAAGACTGAGGGGGGTTCTCATAGAAACCCATAAAATTCTAACAGGGTTAGAAAGGGTAAATGTAGGATGGATGTTCCCGATGGCAGGGGAGTTCAGAACCAGGGATCACAGTCTGAGAATACAGGATAGACCATTTAAGACACAGATGAGGAGAAATTTCTTCACCTAGAGAGTGGTCAGCCTGTGGAATTCATTCTCACAGAAAGCAGTTGAGGACAAAACATCATATGTTTTCAAGAAGGAGTTAGATATAGCACTTGGGGCTGAGGTGAATCAAAGGATATGGGAGAAAGTGGGATCCGGTTACTGAGTTAGATGATCAGTCATGATCATAATGAATGATGGAGCAAGCTTGAAGGCCAAAAGGACTACTTCTCCTCCTACATCTTATGGCCTGAGACCCAACACACATAAACTACTTAAAAGCCTTAAACCATTGAAACTATGTAACCTCTCATCAGCATCTCATCAGTACTGCTCTGAAATGCCGACACAACTTGCTCTAATGTTTGAGTGGGATTTGACTCAGCGGTGCTACCAAGTGATCTAAGCTTACATGTTAGTGAAGAAAAATGGATTAGTGGAAAGCCATGATGCCAGAGTAGTGTTGGGTTGTTTGTTAAAGGTTTTATTTGTACAGTTGGCTTCACATCGACTTCCAAGATGACTGCAATAAAAAATGATTTTATTCTGATTGCTTGTTCTACATTTGGTTGAACTCATTTAGGCCCCAGCTGATGAAATTCAAAACTATTCCAAGTATTTAATTTTGGGTGCACAAGCAGTTGGAGCAGGAGTAAGCCATTCAATGTGATTTGGTTTGATTTATTATTGTCACATGTATTAGTATACAGTGAAAAGTATTGTTTCTTACGCATACAGACAAAGCATACCATTCATAGAGAAGGAAAGGAGAGGGTTCAGAATGTAGTGTTACAGTCATAGCTAGGGTGTAGAGAAAGATCAATTCTGCCCATAGCGCCTGCTTCACTACTCAATTAGATCAGAGCAGGCTAAACATTTGGCTGTACCATTCTTGCTATGAATGTTTAATTGTTTATTGTCATTCAAATAGGTTAAGTTTGATTTATATAGTAATATCAAAGTTTCTATCAATCCATTTAGAAGTTTCATTGAGAGAAATATGTACTATATTGTGTCCTTGGCTTATGAGTTTACAATCCATATCCTTGCTTACTGATCTTTTGGTGCCGAGGTTTGAGTTAAACATGAACCCATTCTCAATCTGCAACAACTACAATGAAAGCAGTCTTGTAGATATAATATAACCATTATTAACTCAACTGGAACAAAAGTTAGGTGACTTGTGAATGTACTCACAACTTGCTCGAAGATAAACAACATTTTATTTTGTTAGCCCTGAAAGTAGCGCAATATTTTATTCACTTTGCTAATGAAAGACCTTACTGTAAACTGGGAGAACCCAAATTTCCTGCATAATGGGACACAATACCCTAGTCTTGCATTGACATTTCACAGCTCCTTCTCCATACATCACGCGACACGGGGGTATAATTATTTCACATATGGTACGGTGATTAATAGTTCAGCTTAATATGAATATTTTCCCTTACTCAAAATGAATAATATTGCTATTAAAGAATTTATGTAGAGTTGCTCTAATATGTCATAGTTTCTACAAGCAAAACCATCTAATTTAAAATTTGATCTTTGACCTTATATACTGGTTGAATTCCTCAGCTGGTTACTGTTAAAAGACACAAATGAGACAGTTTATAGGCAGACTCCCAATAACCTAAAGCCAAGCCTCAACATTCGTAGCCAGAATTAGATTGTGCTTGTTGTGGAATAACGCATGAAATAGGGACATATAATTGGAGAGCCAGGTATCTGTGAATGTATGGTATTGACATATTAAGGAATAGACATTGTAAACCACAGATATTTTTGATAGAAGTCTTCAGGGGTAGTCTGGTCTTGCAAGTCAGCAAGTTGTGGATTCAAGACTTAAAGAAACTTCAACATCTAGGCTGACATTTATGAAAATTTAGGCTGTCACTACAGTACAGTGTCAAGGGAGTTTAAATTTATTTATTAGTGTCACAAGTAGGTTTACATTAACATTGCAATGAAGTTACTGTGAAAATCCCCGAGTCGCCACACTCTGGCACCTGTTCAGGTACACTAAGGGCAATTTAGCATTGTCAATACACCTAACCAGCACGTCTTTCAGACTGTGGGAGGAAACCAGAGCACCCGGAGGAAACCCATGCAGACACAAGGAGAATGTGCAGACTCCGCACAGAGTCACCCAAGCCGGGAATCGAGCCTGGGTCGCTGCCGTTCTGAAGCTAATCACTGTGTCAGGAGTGCTGCACCGTCAAAAGTGCTGTCTTTTGGAAGAGAGTGCTGCCCTCTCATGTAAAAAACTCAATGGGTGGAATTTTACGAGATTTTTTCTAAGTGTCCAGCTAGTCGGAAAATGGGAGCGTTCCAGATCCGTTTTTTTGCAATTTTATGCACTCTGTCTCTAAAAAGATGGACTAGTCAGTTTCTAGCCAGAGAGGCTGTGGGCGGGGTTTAACCTGCCAGACAGCCTGTAGAGGGAGATAGTGCGCATGTGCAGAGCTGTAATGCTGCACATGCACATTAGCAGTAGCAGGGGTCTGACAGACAGGGAGAGAGCTGTCAGGCCCCTGTTACTGCAGACTGCCTCAAACAGCTAAACCCCCCCCCCCCCGGCAATTTTGGGATCCCGTGGCCCAAGGTGCAGGCCCCACCGCTCTGACCAATCGCAGCACCCCCCCCCCCACCCTATCCCACCAATCGTAGCCTAATTCTCTCCCTCTGCCACTGATCGCGGTCCCCTCCCTCCCCAACCGATAGCATGCAGAGTGGCAACGTGCCCCCCCATTTGTCCACCCCCCCCCCATTGGCTCTGTAGCTGGCCTACCCCCATTAGCCCTGTCCCCACTGGCCCCTCCCCCATTGCCGCCCCCCCCCCCCGCCCCCCCAAACTGGCCCCACCACTTTGGCCTTCACTCAGCCTCCCTGAGGGGCCTCAATGGCCTCCGGTTCCACCAGCAAAGCCAACACGACTGTTCCCCGTTCATGGGGAGCAGGTGTTTTCCACACCGGAGGGAACCTCTCCCGGCGAGGCCATACAGCGAGCCCGGACGGTTGAGCACTGGGCTCACTAAACACATTGAAATTAACAAACACATAAATTTCAATAAATTAATCAGCCTCTCGCCCATTTCCAACGAGAGACTGACTGCACCGGAAATCTAGGTGTCGTAAAATCACGGCGGCAGCGAAAACAGGCGCCAATCGCACTAACCGTTTTACGTCCAATTTTAGAACATTTTCCTGCCATAAAAGGGCGTAAAGTGGCGGTAAAATTCCGCCTAATGTTTCTTGGCCCTTTGGTTAAAATCAAGTCCAGAATTGAGTGCAATGCCTTTTCTTGTCAGCCTGGATCTTGTATGTCTCTCTTGTGGGGACCATGGATTAAAGGCTTGCCTTGTCCACTCTGTGCATTGGCTTTGTAACTCTTAGAAAGGAATAACATTTTTTTAAAATCTCAATGCACTATGTGAAGATGTGCAGAGGAGTTCTCTCTGATATTGGCCAATATTTTAGATCTTGAACAGTCTGGTTCATTGAAGACCTTAATCTATCATCTGTTTCCAAAGGTACATAATCAGCTTCAATCTTGTGTCTCAAGTTTTCAGCTTAGCTTTTGATACAAATATTTTCCTATTTTACGTTTGCTTTTTCTTTCTCTGTGTCCACACTGCATTGCCACTCACATGTTCCAGTTCTGTAAGGGTGTTGCACGTGGCTTAAATATCCGATCATAGCATGGAATGGTCCTGAACATTCCCCTCACCCAGTGCCGGCTGACTCAGCACTGCCACGTGTTGTTGCAGTCTGGGAACTGTGTTGCTTTTTCAAAAAGATTTATCTTTAACAATTCCAGAATTTTATGTACCTCTGGTGCCCTCCCGTGATTTTCATGGGCAATGTTTTTTCCCCTTTGTACCTTTACTGGGGGGGGGATGGGGGTGTCTATTCTTCATTTTAAGCTCTGCGCTCTCCACAACTTGAAGTTAAAGTATTTGTCAATGGCTTTTAATATTTCATTGAAGTTGGCTGAGGCTTCATCAATGCATTAGGATTACTATGTCAGCAGGTTCACCAGACGAGTGTAAAAATGTATTAATCTGGACATCTTCTGATTTCCTGCACAGACGTGATATACTCCAGTAATTTTTTTAAAAAATCTCCAGAGGACCAGTTTTGTGTCAGGTTTGGCCTTTAAATAAGTCAAAACTCAAAAGCAGGGCAAAGCAGCTAACGTCATTGGCACCCCATGCACCACCTCCAACATTCACTCCCTCCACCACCAATGCATTGTGGTCACAGCATGTTCCATCTACAAGATGCATTGCAACAACTCACCGAGACTCCTTCAACAGCACCTTCCAAATCTGCAACCTCTACCACCTAGAAGGACAAGGGCAGCACCACTACCTGCAAATTCTCCTGCAAGCCACACACCCTCCTGACTTGGAAGTGTATTACTGTTCTTTCACTGTCACTGGGTCAAAATCCTGGAACTCCCCCTCTGACAGCACAGTGGGTGTATCAACACCTCATGGACTGCAGTGGTTCAGGAAGACAACTCATGGCCACCTTCTCAACGGCAATTATGGATGGGCACTAAAAATACTGGCCCAACCAGTGATTCTCATGACCCATGAAAGAATTTTTAACAAACTGATCTGGAAGAGCGGATTTCTGATCCATGATTTAAAAAATTAAATTGCAGATTTGGTTTTAAAATACAAATCTCAGCGACCTGGGTTCGATTCCCGGCTCGGCTCACTGTCTGTGTGAAGTTTGCATGTTCTCCCCGTGTCTGCGTGGGTTTCCTCCGGGTGCTCCAGTTTCCTCCCACAGTCCGAAAATGTGCGGGTTAGGTTGATTGGCCATGCTAAATTGCCCCTTAGTGTCCCGGGATGCATAGGTTAGGGGGATTAGCAGGGTAAATATGTGGGGTTACAGGGATAGGGCCTAGGTGGGATTGTTGTCGGTACAGACTTGATGGGCCAAATGGCCTCCTTCTGCACTGTAGGGATTCTATGGTTTCTATGAAAATGTTTCTGAAAATCCAAGCTGCTATGTGCTTCTTCATAAAGGGTTTTCCCATGTTTGCCAGCGTTGGTGACCTCCCACAGGGATGGTGTTCACTACCTCAGTATTTACATTTTTTCAACAATGGCTGCCAGAATCAACTGATTTTCGACTGGTGATCAACAGACTCCTCTGCTTTAGTGCTACGTTTTCAGGTCATGGAAGCATCAATTTTTTAAAAGTGTATTTACAGAATGTGGGCAACGGTTTCTGGGCTAGAATTTATTGGCCATCCCTAACTGCCCTCCATTTCAGAGGACATTTGAGAGTTAACCACATTGCTGTGGGCCTGGAGTCACATGTAGGCCAGACCAGGTAAGGATGGCAGGTTTCCTTCCCTAAAGGACATTAGAGAACTAGATGGGTTTTTACAGCAATCGACATGGTCATCATTAGGCTTTTAATTTCAGATATTTATTTACCGAATTTTAATTTCACCATCTGCAGTGGTGGGATTTGAACCTGGGTCCCCAGATCTTGCCTGGGATGTCTGGATTACTAATCCAGTGACAGTATCACTACGCCACCGCTTTCCCAAATCCCAGTTTTTGCTGTGTTCTTAAAACTGTCTACTCAGTCACAATTAACTTGCAATGAATGATGTATGTTTTCCTTTGTTCTGAGTGAGCTCAGTCACCGTGTGTTCAGATGCTGGCTAAGGAATCAGATTTCTTGGACTGTGATTTAAATGGCAATTTCTGATCACAGCAATATTTAACTTTATTCAGGATTGATGTTATCCAGAGGTTTTACCTTGTTAGCTCCCTCCTGCTAGGTGTGCTGACACTGCACACTCTGGGTATTAAAGCTGAGCATCTAGGCTATTCAATGGTATCTTCTGTTGCAGTGAAGAATTAAATTTTTACCTTCAGCTTCCAAGATTTTCTTTAGAGCTTTTCTCTGCAATTTCCTTCTGTGCCTCTGCTTCTTGAGTTCTACTTCAGGTAGAATGCTTTTTTGATGTTCCTTCAGCTTTCTAGATTTTAATTATCTTCTGCAATCTCTGCGAGGTTTTGAGTTATTCCATTCACTGCCACCATATTACAAGCTGCTGGGCGTTGTTTGGTTGGCCTTATTACAATGTTCGTAGTTTCAGTTAGTTCAACAGTATGGCGGCATTGGGGCACAGTAGATAGCACTGTTGCCTCACAGCGCCAGGGACCCAGGTTCAATTCTAGCCTTGGGTCACTGTCTGTGTGGAGTTTGTACATTCTCCCCATGTCTGCAAGGGTTTCCTCCGGGTGCTCCAGTTTCCTCCTACAGTCCAAAGATATGTAGGTTAGGTGGATTGGCCATGCTAAATTGACACTAGTGTCAGGGAATTAGAAGGGTAAATATGTGGGGCTATGAGAATAGGGCCTTGGTGGGATTGTGTTTGGTGCAGACACGATGGGCCGAATGGCCTCCTTCTGTACTGTAGGGATTCTATGCTTCAATGAGTAGGTATTTATTAACTACTAGAAATGATATGCAGGTACAGTTAAGGTACAAGCTAGGACTGTCTCCATGTTTGGCTAGTCACATGGCTCTATCCAACACCGCAGAGACATCATGGGCCCGATTTTACCATCAAGTTGGTAAAATCGGTAAAAAACTTGGTAAAGGCGGGCGTGAGGAAAGTAGCATGAGCTGCACCCGCTTCCGCGCCTCCCCCTTTACCGAAAATGGCCATGGATCGGGACCATGCCCGAACTGAGCGTGATGACCATTTGTATGCATTTAAATTGACTTAATGGGCTGCATGTCCAACCTTACCGGCACTTCCCCCTTTACCACCGTGTTCGCCCATCCAGATTTGGCGTGAAACAGACACGCTCCACAAAAATCCGATTCGGGCGCTCCAGCTAGTGAGGAGGTAAGTGCCGAGCGTCCGACAGCTCTCTGTTCGAGATCGGCGGGGAGGGGGGGGGGGGGGGGGGGGGGGGGGGGGGGGGGGTGGGGGGAGTGGGTCCGACGGCTCTCTGCTTGAGATTTGTGGGGGGGGGAAGGAGGGGTCCGCCACTCTGTCTGTGATCAGTGAGGGGGAAGGGGGGAAGAGGCCCGCTGTCAATCTGGGTGGCGGGGGGCGTGGGGGGATAAGGGGGTCAGTAACATTGTGGGGGGTGGGGCAATGTCTGTGTGGGCCAGGGGGGAGGTATTATCTGGCCTGGGAGCGATGTGGCAGGGGAGCTGCATTCTATCCTTCCTTTTTCTGCGCATGCGCAGTTGAAGGCGCCGATCGGAGCTGCAGGATTTCGGGTGTGTTAAGCCCCGCCCACAGGCTTCTGCAACGCGATTCAGACTCGCTAATATTTTTTCAGGCAGAGTGCGTATGGGGGCGTCTGAGAACGGGTCTAAAAGTCAGATCTGAAACACTCAGTTTCAAGTCCGCCCAGCACCTAGAATTAAAATGGTAAAATAGGGCCCCATGTGTTCTCTTGCAGCGCTGTACTGTACTCAGTCCCATGTTAACCATTTCTGTGTCAGATCCTTAAACTTGCTAACATTTTCAGGCATTTATTAGTGACTATGCTACATAGGTTGGCCTGAGGTAATGAAAACCGTTATAGAAATGTAAGCTATCTTGTTCTTCAAACATCAATAGTGAATTCTGCTGCTCTTAATTATAGCTGCCAACCCGAACTCTGCCACGCATCACTGACACTTTCTATAATGGAATAGTTTGCTGAGATCAGAGGAGTGCACTTGGAAATGGGAAAAAACAAGCCAACATATTCAGTTCATATAAAATGAGGGCAATAGGGAGGGTGGCAGAGGGGCTGGGGGGGGGGGGGGGGGGTGGTGATAAGGGGGTCAGTAATGTTTTGGGGGTGGGGCAGTGTCCGTGGGGGCCAGGAGGAGGCATTATCCAGCCTGGGAGTGATGTGGCAGGGGAGCTAGATAGCAAATAGACATTACCCAGCTGCAACCCGGACCTTTATCACAAAGGGAACAAAGCAAAACTTCCCACAGCATGAAATGTGTCCCAATGCCCTTCATATCTGAAACTTATCCTTCACACACAATGTCAGCCCAACATTGACATGTCTGATTGATTACTCTATAAACTCTCGAATGCTTGCCATCAGGAGACAGCCAAGATTCTAACCAAAGAAAACGGAGAAAATTAAGGGACATTCTGGCACGGGGGTCCCTGTTAGAGCATTTTGGTGAGGGAGGTGCTGTCAAAGCTGTGAGAGCCGGGGATGGGGGTGAGCGGGGCAGTCAGAGTGGGGTTTAGTATTGTCCTAGCTTTGAGAGGACACAATGGGGAGGGAGCAGGTACTGCGCATGCTCATGATTTGAAGGTCCAAATGACAGAAAAACCATCTCCATTGCTTGCAGGCCAGGACTCAGGACAGTGCCCTCAAAGATGGGACAATCTCATTAAATATGAGATGATTTAAGTTCATTTATTAGTGTCACAAGTAGACTGATATTAACACTGCAATGAAGTTACTGTGAAAATCCCCTAGTCGCCACACTCCGGCACCTGTTCAGGTACACTGAGGGAGAATTTAGCATGGCCAATGCACCTAACCAGCAAATCTTTTGGATTGTGGGAGGAAATCAGAGCACCTGGAGGGAACCCATGCAGACTCGGGGAGAACGTGCAGACTCCGCACAGTCACCCGAGACTGGGAATTAAACCCAGGTCCCTGGCACTGTAAGGCAGCAGTGCTAACCACCTTGCCGGTTGGTCATCCTGCAGAAGTAACCCTGATCTTATAACTCCTGAGAAGTAGCACTTTAGCCTATCTCCTCAAGTCCAGCAATACTTTTACTCCACACTGTGTCACTGGTTCCTACATCCATACAATCCCTTGCTCTGGTATCTGGGAGACAACACGTCATTGTAGGACTTCTGGTCATGACTGAGAAGTGGCGCGTGCACTGCCTTAATCATAGATTCCCCTTAAATACCACTGACCTATTGGACGGAGTTTTCCCAAAAGATTACTAAGGCCAGAGATTCTGTCTGAGGTGTGATTCTCGGCGGTGGGAGATAATGTGTCATTGGCCAGCAGTGGGATCTTTTGGTCTTGCTGCTATCAATGGGACTTTCCATTGATTCCAACCCACGCCACTGGGAAATCTGTGGTGGGGGTGTGAGGTCGGCGGGATCAGAAGATTCCCTTGGCGTGAAGTGACGGTAGAATTCTTCCTAAGTGTCATAACGGTGTGAACAACGCCCCTTCACAATACTGGCCAGTGTCCCAGGTGGGCACTGCCCAGCCTTATCCCCAACCACATGGGGACTTCAATGGCCTCCAAGTCCCCCAGTGTAGCCATTAAGCCTGGTTTCCCCTAGTGGAGACCAGTAGTGATTCTTGCTGAGCTCGTGCCGCACCAGAGTCAGAAGATCCCAGGAGCTGGGAGAATCCACTGTCCAACGGGCTAAGCATATTTCAATGCAACTTTAAATATGCTAATCAGCCTCGCGCCCTTTATGGGATTGGTGTGATCTGCGCCAGGCACGGTGAGGTTGGAAAATCACCTCCATCCTAATGGCTTGTGTAATTTCTCCATCAGTAGCCCTTGTTCGACAGTGCAGTAATTTTACCACAGCTACCTTCCCCTGGTTCTCCATTTGTCCTAAGTCCGGACCTTCCAGCTTTCCTCCTTTCCTTTGCAGCCTGTCACCCCACTTTTCACCTCAGTTTTTCACATTCCTGCCTCAATGGCATAATTTCAATTTTGTGGTTCTGACTTTGATCTGTAAAAATACAATGTTATTTCTAATCTTTAATCAGCAACAATTAACAATTATGTTTAATCTTTCTTCAGAAATACTTGGCAACAAATATAAAGGTACCAACATTTATTTTTGTACAAAAGGTTTATATTGTGTATGTAATAGGAATCCATGAAAGTTAGTTTTCTCAAAATCTACTTTGCTGTGCAGGTGGGATTCGGAAACATTTCCAGCTTCAATCTGGTTGGAATTAGACCCTCACAATTCATTCCTTTGGTGCCTATTATTCTGTGTGTGAGATATGATTAAGTGAAATGTGTTCTATTGAATGCAATAATGTCAAACTGTTGGTCTCTCCTGCAAAGTTCTGGTATTTTATTAACTTGAACGCAATGCAGTAACCTTTAGTGATTTGCCAATCAAATGCACCATCAGTGAGAATGGATGTTTATAAAGTGTCCCAGGCCACAGATGATGGCTACACCGCTGAGGTTAGTGAACAATATTCTGGCTATATGAACACTTTGTTTTTGTAGCACAATCCAGAATTCAATATCAATTCATTTTTGACATGAATTCTATCCCGTGTGCACTTCTTTTAATACCAATATAGAAGTAGCCAGCTTTCACATCATTTTAACCAATCACATGGGAATAATTCAACTGGATTATAATGATTATAATGATGACAAAACTCTTTCACAATCATTCCACTCAAGCTGACAGCAACTTCAGGAGTCCACACATGTGCAGAATAATGTGGAAATCCAGAAGTGGTCGGTGGAGCAATGACTCTTCTGGACATTGTGTACAGTGGAGCTTCCCATGGACTGCAATCCACGCAGTCATGGATTGACAAGGACATCCACTCTAATAATGCTAGTCTCACTATAAAACCTTGGGAAAAGTTACACCGTGTTAAATGAGCTGTCACTGGGCTTTTAATTCTGCACAAAATTCATTGGCTCTGAAAAACTCATTTTATAATTTGTCAATCTCTCCACATATTTTTGAAAAAACTTAAAAACTATTTTTCCCTTTTTAAAAACATTTTAGTTTCTTTAATAATACAGTCACATATTTAATTTGCTACCTGAAAATTTAAATTACAAGGGAAGGATTTTAAGTGCTATTAACTTTCCAGTTTGCTGTGTACGAGTGCTTCAATTTGATTGGTTGCCTACTGCTTGCTGCCATCTGCTGCACACCAAGACATCTGCTTAGTCTGGTGCCAGGTCTGAACTACATCGAGGGAAGGGGAACTTCCAACAACTGAGGTTACTAAATCTTTGTGGAGAGTTATCTTTCAGGATGGCAAGCGCCCTTGGTTTGCAATGGTCAGAAAAATCTGGACCATTGAGTTCTTCCCAATGGAAACCATTTTCTGTAGAAAGAATGACCTTGGGGTTCATGTAGCCATCATCTGACGCCAAAATCACTGATGGTGGGTTTCATTAAAAGAAAAATGTGAGAAAAGGCCATTGTAAGCCAGAGACAATACCAGCAAACAATATGAGCTAATTCAGTGTGTGTATGTATGTGTGTGTGTATGTATCTGTGTATATATGTGTGTGTGTATATATGTGTGTGTGTGTATATATGTGTGTGTGTATATGTGTATGCATGTGTATGTGTGTGTATATGTGTGTGCATATATGTGTGTTTATGTGCGTGTATATGTGTGTGTATATGTGTGTGTATATGTGTATGTGTGTGTGTATTTGTGTGTGCATATATATGTGTGTGTGTATTTATGTGCATATATGTGTGTATATGTGTGAGTGTGTGTATATGTGTGCGTATGTGTGTATGTGTATGCATGTGTGTATGCATGTGTGTATGTGTGTGTGTATGTGTGTGTGTATGTGTGTGTGTGTATTTATGTGCATGTGTGTTTGTGTGTGTGTGTGTGTGTGTCTGTGGGAGGGGGGGAACCATGTGTAGGTCATAATTGCTGACATCATTAATCTGGAAATTAACGTCAACAATTGTGAGAGCATCCTACTGAGGATGCTGACCTGACTGAAATGGTCAGCAGCAAATCAACGTCAAATTGAGTTACGTATTGCAGTCTTGTACAAGTGAAGACTGAGAATAAATGGTGACCATTAAACATATTGATAATTGATTGGATTGGAATTGCACAGCCAGTGACCAAAGTCTACTACAGACTCAACAATTTGGGTTCTGTTTGAATAAATCCTGATGGACATTTGTGATTTCTTTTGGCTGTCTTTCAGTGATTTATCTTCATCCACTTGAAGTGTAGAAAGCAATAATAAATAAACTGCAGTGCTGAAAAGTCATTTGGAGAAAGTTGACTGACACCTCATAGCAGACTGTAGCCATGCACCATTATTTTTTGTTCCCTGTGGAACAAAGGTCTGGGTTAGAGCCCAGTAATGTCTGTTTATCTCCCTTTTTTTGCTTGCTTGCTTTTCTCTTTCCAAGTGCACTGCTGTGACCTCAGCTAGCTGTTCTTTTCTGAAGGTGTCAATGAGGTGGCAGAATGCCTGATTGTAGCTCTAATTAAGAGCAGCTAAATTTGCTATTGACGGTTTCTGTAGAAAGAATGACCTTGGGGTTCAGTCAGAGTGATAGTAAAATAATTTTGTCTAGCTTTGTAATGTTCCTGAGGGGCAAACTCAGACCTGAGAGATCCTTGTAGCATGTGAAAGTCCTTCAACAGGTTTTCCTATTTGTTGCGGAGCTCCAATACTTCATCTTACGTCATCTTGCAATTTAGCAAAGCCTCATCCAGTCTGTTGCTCAAGGTGTTCCGTATTTTCTACTTCATACTACAAGGGTTCTACTGACGATAAAAT
This sequence comes from Mustelus asterias, assembly GCF_964213995.1. Taxonomy (NCBI): domain Eukaryota; kingdom Metazoa; phylum Chordata; class Chondrichthyes; order Carcharhiniformes; family Triakidae; genus Mustelus; species Mustelus asterias. Next base: position 59,879,643 of record NC_135801.1, read on the forward strand.
CACTGATGGTGGGTTTCATTAAAAGAAAAACGTGAGAAAAGGTCATTGTAAGCCAGAGACAATACCAGCAAACCATATGAGCTAATTCAGTGTGTGTATGTGTATGTATATGTGTATGTATGTGTGTGTATGTATGTGTGTGTATATATGTGTGTGTATATATGTGTGTGTATATATGTGTGTGTATGCTGAAGGGTAATGGATTGTGTTTGAATCCGGCATGGTGGCACAGTGGTTAGCACTGCTGCCTCACCGCTCCAGGGACCTGGGTTCGATTCTGGTATTGGCTGTGTGGAGTCTGCACATTCTCCCCGTGTCTGCATGGGTTTCCTCCGGGTGCTCTGGTTCTGGTTTGCATTAGATGGAGAAGGTGTCGGTGAGAGGTGGTAGAGGGAGGTTAGTAGCCCCATTCAAGAGCAGTTAAAGTCACTACTGATCAGTCCTATAAGAAACAAAGAACCTAATTTCTATAGTGCCTTTCACAAACTCAGGACCATTAATATAGTAAAAACAGGTTACGTTGGAAACAGCAAGTGAGGCAATCTCTGTGGAGAGTAAAACAGGGTGAACAATATAAGTCAATAACCTCTCATCAGAATTATACATACGTAAGCTCTATCTCTCTTTTAAAGTGTCGAGAATAATTGGGATAGAAACAAACCAATGAAGTTCTCATAAAGAACAAAATGAGAAGAGTGTGTGATTGACAAGCACCAAGCTGGACTGTAAGGGGTAGGGAAGGGAAAGTGAGGGGGATGATGGGAAAGGAGTAGTGAAACAGTTTGGAGAATCTTTCTGCAAGAAATTGTATGAATTGTTTAAAATCCATTGCACTGAAGATTGAACATGGCCTGTGGAAGGAGCGGGCTTTTAAAAAATAAACACCTCTGTAATTTAAAACTAAAAATGAATTTTAAAGGAAGCGCTCTTAGTTTTAGCCCACCAGCAAGGTTTGAAGCATGTGATACTTTATGGCGAGTGATGCGTGATATAACACACGAGAGGCTGGATGTACTCGGGAAATAAAGGCTTTTATTGCCAACAATAACAGAGCTACTATATACAGTACACGATCCCAGACTAAAGGGTCACCAGGCAGAGCAGTGACCTTTATACCTCTCCCAGGAGGCGGAGCCAACTGGGGTGTACCATAGGACTATATTAACAGGTAGAACAGCCCAACCCTAACCCCAACAGTAACATATCTACAGACTCATAGTGCTGGCCAAACCATGGCTCAGCACTACCTGGTGGGAACCAACAATGGTTCACCACATTCACCCCTCCTTTGAAAACAAAGGCCGGCGGGGTACAAAACACAGAACAATTGTTCATCTGTCTATAAGTTCAAACGGTCTGGGGGACCGCACCGTCGTTGTGACCTCCTCAACACCGGCGATGACACCGGTTCAGGCAATCGCAGTGACGTTCTCTCCAAGGCGGTGTCCAGCGACTCCTCCAGTGCCTCACGGGCCGGTAGGCCACGAAGTGGTGACAATCCGCTGAACTCGGGCACGCCTTGAAGTGGCGACCATCTCCTGGAATCAGGCAAGCTGTACACGGGAGTAAGAGGGTTAAGTGGTGGTCCCGATACTGCCCGCGCCGTGTCAGGAGGGGAAATAATGGTTGGGGGGTCCCTAACAGGAGATGTGGGAGCGACAGGGGTTTCCAAGCCCCCTGCTGGTGCCAGATCTCGAATCGAGACCGTGTCCTCTCGCCCGTCAGGATATGCCACGTAGGCATACTGAGGGTTGGCGTGGAGGAGATGGACCTGTTCAACCAAAGGGTCGGACTTGCGGGTCCTAACATGCCGTCGCAGGAGGACAGGTCCTGAGTACGTCAACCAAGACGGTAATGAGGTCCCAGAGGAAGACTTCCTAGGGAATGAAAACATTCTCTCATGAGGAGTAGTGTTGGTTGCCGTACACAGGAGTGAGCGTATGGAGTGGAGCGCATCAGGGAGTACCTCTTGCCAACGGGAGACTGGAAGACCTTTAGACCTCAACGCCAGTAAGACAGCCTTCCAGACTGTAGCATTCTCACGTTCGACCTGTCCGTTACCCCTTGGGTTGTAGCTCGTGGTTCTACTAGAGGTAATCCCATATGAGAGCAGGTATTGCCTCAAGTAATCGCTCATGAACGACGAGCCCCTATCGCTGTGGATATAACAGGGGTAACCGAACAGGGTGAAAAGATCACGAAATGCCTTGATAACCGTGGCAGCGGTCATATCAGAACAGGGAATGACATCAACCACACTGAGGAAGTACACGTTCCGATCTGTCGAGGGAAGGGGGCCCTTAAAGTCCACACTCAGTCTTTCGTAGGGACGAGTGGCCTTAACGAGCTGTGCCCTGTCAGGTCGGTAGAAGTGCGGTTTGCATTCCGCGCATACCCGGCAGCTTCTGGTTATGGACCTGACATCCTCCACCGAGTAGGGTAGATTCCGGGCCTTTATGAAGTGGAAGAGCCGAGTGACCCCCGGATGGCAGAGGTCATTGTGGAGAGCCTGCAATCGATTCTCCTGCATACTAGCGCATGTTCCACGCGACAGGGCATCCGAGGGCTCGTTGAGCTTCCCTGGACGGTACATGATATCATAATTGTAGGTGGAGAGTTCGATTCTCCACCTCAAGATTTTATCATTCTTGATCTTACCCCGTAACGTGTTGTTGAACATGAACGCCACGGACCGCTGGTCCGTGAGTAGAGTGAACCGTTTTCCCGCCAAGTAATGGCGCCAATGCCGAACGGCCTCCACAATGGCCTGGGCCTCCTTTCCCACCGCCGAATGTCGAATTTCAGGGCCTTGGAGGGTGCGAGAGAAAAAGGCGACGGGCCTGCCCGCCTGGTTAAGTGTGGCGGCCAGGGCGAAATCAGATGCATCACTCTCCACCTGGAAGGGAATGGACTCATCGATAGCGTGCATCGTGGCTTTCGCGATGTCGGCTTTTATTCTTGCAAAGGCTAAGCGAGCCTCTGTTGCTAGGGGAAAAGAGGTAGACTTGATGAGCGGACGGGCTTTGTCCGCATAATTGGGAACCCACTGTGCATAGTATGAGAAGAAGCCTAAACATCTTCTCAGTGCTTTGATGCTAGTGGGCAGGGGAAGTTCGAGGAGAGGACGCATACGGTCTGGATCAGGGCCAAGGACCCCGTTTTCCACCACGTATCCGAGGATAGCTAGGCGGCGCGTGCGAAATACACACTTCTCCCTGTTGTAGGTCAGATTCAGGCGAGATGCAGTGCGTAAGAATCTAAGAAGGTTGGCATCGTGGTCCTGCTAGTCATGGCCGCAGATGGTGACGTTATCCAGGTACGGGAAGGTAGCCCGCAGCCCGTTCTGGTCCACCATTCGGTCCATAGCACGCTGGAAGACCGAGACCCATTCGTGACACCAAAAGGAACCCTTAATAAATGGTACAGGCGACCATCCGCCTCAAAGGCCGTGTATTGTTGGTCCTCTGGGCGAATGGGGAGCTGGTTGTAAGCAGATTTTAAGTCGATGGTGGAGAACACCCGGTACTGCGCAATCTGGTTGACCATGTCAGATATGCACGGGAGGGGATACGCATCCAGCTGCGTGTATCTGTTAATGGTCTGACTATAGTCTATGACCATCCGGGGTTTGTTCCCATTCTTAACCACCACGACTTGCGTTCTCCAAGGACTAGCGCTAGGTTGGATGATCCCTTCCTTAAGGAGCCGCTGAACTTCAGATCGAATGAAGATCCGATCTTCAGCACTGTAACGCCTGCTCTTTGTTGCGATGGGCTTGCAGCCTGGCACGAGATTCTGGAATAGGGAGGGTATGGTAATCCTAAGCGTTGAGAGACTACATGTGGAGCGCGTTGGGCAATTTAGAGGCTGCAGTGCTCCCACTGAAAGCGGAGGGAGTGGCCCATCGTACTGCAGGGTTACACTCTTCAAGTGGACCATAAAATCTAGTCCTAGGAGTATTGGCGCGCAAAGGTGCGGTAACACAAGGAGCCTGAAGTTCTCGTAAACCGTGCCCTGCACCGTCAGATTGACCACGCAGCTCCCTCGCACGGTGACAGACCGGGATCTTGACGCCATCGAAATTGTCTGCTTGACAGTCCGAATCTGGAGACCACACCGCTTCACGGTGTCCGGGTAAATGAAGCTCTCCGTGCTCCCGCTGTCAAACAAACAATAAATCGGGCGTCTGTTTACCTGTATGTCCATCATGGACTTGTCGAGCCTGTGAGGCTTGGCCTGGTCCAGGATGATCGACGCCACCGTTGGTTCGTGGGTGCAACTGCAGGCAGCTGAGATGGTTGATGACGACCCCTGCTGGTCATTCGCGGTCGGTGCCGACCAAAATGGCTGCCCCCATAGGTCGCACGTGGATGATGGAGCCAAAACCTGCGGCCCCTGCAGGTCGCACGTGTCTTGCGACTCCGTCGTTCGGAATGGCGACGTCCTGGAATCGCACGTGGTAGAAGACCTTGAAGACGCAGAAGACAAGGAGGCCGGCTCCGGGGAGTCACACGCCGCACTGCTGTTTTTGGATGGAGGTTTGGACCGGCATACTTTGGAATAATGCCCCTTCTTGCCGCAGGCGGAGCACAACACCGCTTTAGCTGGACATCACTGCCGAGGGTGTTTCACCCCCCCACAGAAATAACACCACGGGCCACCTGGAGCTGCTGCCGTCATCAGGTCCGAGGCTGGGAACGCAATCGCGCAGTTTTTCGGTCCCGCTGAATAAAGTGGAGTCTGCGACTGCCCCTGCCACACTGTCTCCACGTGGTCGGCGGGGTACATCTCCAGACTTTTGGAGGCCGTTTCTAGAGCGTCAGCTAACTCTATGGTTTTAGTGAGATCGAGGTTACCTTGCTCCAACAGCCGAAGGCGGATGTACGACGAGCCGATTCCCGCCACGAACGCATCTCAAACTAGGTCGCTCATGTACTGGGCTGCCGACACTGACTTGCAGTTGCAGGCTCTGGCTAGCTGCTGAAGTTCACACGCGTACTGTTCCGTCGTTTCGCCGGGCTGCCGCCATCGAGTGGCTAGAAGGTGTCGAGCATGGATCTCATTCGGCGGTTTGTTGTATCGCTTCTTGAGAAGCTCAAGGGCCCCTTTGTAGTCGGTGGCCCCACGGATCGCTAAGTATACAGCGTCGCTTACCCTCATGTGGAGGACCCGGAGTCTGTCGGCATCGTCGGTGACCGCTGTGGAGGCGTCGAGGTAATCTTGGAAACACTTCGACCAGTGGTCGAAAGTGTTCGATGCTCCCGCCGCACGTGGCTCCAACGTAAGCCGTTCGGGTTGAAGCATTTGCTCCATGTTTTCTTTTGTCGTTTTTTTTTCAAAAAAAAGAATTTACTTGTTGGCAATAAAATTGATGCGTGATATAACACACGAGAGGCTGGATGTACTCGGGAAATAAAGGCTTTTATTGCCAACAATAACAGAGCTACTATATACAGTATACGATCCCAGACTAAAGGGTCACCAGGCAGAGCAGTGACCTTTATACCTCTCCCAGGAGGCGGAGCCAACTGGGGTGTACCATAGGACTATATTAACAGGTAGAACAGCCCAACCCTAACCCCAACAGTAACATATCTACAGACTCATAGTACTGGCCAGACCATGGCTCAGCACTACCTGGTGGGAACCAACAATGGTTCACCACAGCCAGAAAGTTTAACGTGTTAAAACTCAAAATTAAAGTTCACCTATAGATAGCTGGGCATTGAAACATTTTTGACTGATAATTCTAGACAAATGTATATGCAACAAGTGTATTTCAGTGAACCAATGATGAATACCCATTCACTGGTTCACGATTAAGCTGAAGAAATAACAAACTAAAGATTCCAGCGACACCACTTTTTGATTAGTAATCTCCAGAGTATTGTAATGTAATCAATCACGAGTTTCACGCATCCCTGAAAAACACTGGGCAAATCATTTAACACATCCAATCATCACCATCCAATATTTGTATATTATTGTTTCACGTTACCATTCACTTTAGCTAGTTGACTTCAGGAGTAAAATAAAGCCAGGAATAAAACCATATGTAGGTAGAAATTAAGCCCATATCTATTCAAAACTATTCATTCCAACAGCATTGCCTTCATAGCTACTGTATGAATACATATTTTCTGTCTCCGTAAAGATAATTTGGTCCCATGTGTCTTAAAAACTCCCTGGGCTAAAATGAAAAATATTTCGATCCTACAAAAAATACTCTCAAATGGACAAAAGAAATCTGCAGCTTTTCTGTAAAGCACTTGAACCCCTGAATATTCATGGTTAGTTCTGGCAGCGGGAGAAATGAAGTAAAACAATGGAATGCTAAGGGCTAAAATTCACATGTACACTTTGGAGTTTATTATTCTGAAGAGAGAGAAAGGTTATAAAATTGGTTTGTATTTTGCAGTGTTCACAATTTACTTCAGTATTTCATCCAGCACAAAAGAAGAAAAGTGGGACCTCAAACCTTTTAACATTGTTGGAAAACGTCACTCTGCCTTCGCCACACTTTCTTTATCCTCCATTTATGTCTTATCAAAATATTTACCAATGCATAGAGTAGTTCCAGACTTTCAATGACATTGAAATTGATAGTACCCGACTATCATCTGTGGGCAGGGTGGGACTTACTAGAATGTATAAAGCCAATTCTTCCTCCTCATTTTGTTAGGCTCCCTGTGAGTGAAAAACAGGACTAAGAAACCAGACCGGTGGTGTCATTGGATTTTAAAGGGTTGATGGGAGCCATTAAAGGATACTGCTTTGTTAGCTGAAAAATAACTTAGGTGGGAAATAACATGAAATAACTAGCAGAAATGTGAAGAAAGTTTCCACCTTTTGATTCCTGAGCATCGACTGTCCTGCTGCAGGAAGTACAGTAAAGGAGGTTTTAAAGGTGAAGGCCTCTATTGGACTGTCCGGTAAAAGAAGGTGCACTTACTTGGGTGAAGGTTATTGAGAGAGGCAATCGAGTCACCCACACCCATAGGACCTGTGGACAAAAGAGAAGGAAGTTGTCCAGTTTTAGGAAGTGGGCCAATCAAAGTGTGCGGCCTGTTATACACATGGTTACAATGGGGTGATATTACATACAGGACAAACCAGCATTGTGAGATGTAGCATCTTCAGAGAGTTATTGTGAGATTCAAAAGCAACCTGTAGCTCTTCCCTGCCCAGTTGTTCATTACAGAGAAGTTGTTGGACATCGTTTGGTGGGACCCATAAACAGTTTGCACAGTTACACATCAAATGTATTCTCTGAACCAGCACTATCAACAAAACCTACATGCATGCTGTAGCAAAGTGCACTCACATAAGAAGAGATACCCAAAGGGGTTCTCATAACACTCTATCTCTTTCTAATATTTGGATGTCTCGTGTGTGCTTTATTGAGAAGGTCATTCACAACCGCTGTGAACACACATGGGGATCTTAACAATTTAACCAAGCTAGTCCTCACTATCTTTGATCTGGATCCTGCGGGTGGAGTAAAGGAGAGGAAGTTTGGAGGTGGGCTGCCACCACCCAGAGTGTAATCATCTTTTATTCACATTGTTCAGTCGTAATCCACGCTTCATTCCACAGAGGCATCTTCTTCTTTGGCAATCTCTCAGGGTTGAGGGTGACTTGCTTCCAGTCTGGGGAGCTGGGTATTGCTTTGGCTGAATAGTCCAATCCTGGAGCCGCAGACCATGCCACAGGTTTGGAGGAGGTGATTGATGAGGTGGGTGGAACGCTGTGGATTCTGTGCTCTCTTTCTGCTGTTTATGCTTGGCCTCTGCTTGCTCCACCTGCTGACACGCGAGGTGATTGCCGCCTTTGCGGATGCTTCTTCTCCAATTTGTAAGTTCTCGGGGATGCAATTCCCACATGTCAATGGGGATGTTGCATTTACTTAGGGAGGTTTTCGGAGTGTCCTTGGAGCGTTTCCTCTGCTCTCCTAGTGATCGCCTGCCATTGTGGAGCTCGGAATAGAGCACTTGTTTCAGAAGTCCTGTGTTGTGCATGCGGATAACGTGGCCCACCCATCGCAACTGCTCGAGCATGACCAGTGCCTCAATGCTGGGGGTATCATCCTGGGAAAGGACTCTAACGTTGGCAAGGCTATCCTGCCAGTGGATTGACAAGAATCCACAACTCATCACCTTTGTCTGGAAGGAAGAGAGCATGCTGGGAGATCTCAGAGATACCTTAATTGTGACACCTTCAAGAAAGGAGACAGATCCGACTGCGAGAATTACAGAGGGTTTTCCCTATTCTCTACCACAGGAAAGGTCATCGCGAGAATCCTCCTCAAGCACCTCCTCCCAGTGGTAGAGGCAAACATTACACAGGATAGCACAAAATACATTCTTCCCACTCATCAAAAAGAAATCCACGCACACACTCCAGCTTATTGATCCTGCTTTTTCGGCAGCCCTTTCTCCTTTTGCCCATTCCTACACAGGGTAGTATTCTAGGCCCAAGCATCTTCAGCTGCTTCATCAATGACTTTTCCTCCATCATAAGATCAGAAATAGGAATGTTCACTGATGATTGAATTTTGTTCAGCACCATTCGCGACTCCTCAGATACTGAAACATTCATGAATATATGCAGCAAGACATGGACAATATCCAGGCTTGGGCTGACAAGTGGCAAGTAACATTCACAAACCCTTAAGTGCCAGACAATGACCCTCTCCAACAAGAGAGAATCTAACCACCTCTGCTTAACCAGCAATGACATTACTATTGCACTATCAACATTTTGGGAATTACTACTGAACAGAAACAACTGGAGCAGTCATATAAATACTGTGACTATAAGAGCAGGTCAGAGGCTGTGAATTCTGCAGCAAGAAACTCACATTCTGACGGTTTCTAATATCTACAGCCTGTTGACCATCTGCAAGAGGTAAATTAGGAGTGTGATGGAATGCTCTCTACTTGCTTGTATGTAACTCCAGTAACACTCAAAAAGCTCAACACCATCCAGGACAAAGCAGCCTGCTTGATTGGCACCCCACCTAACATCCTCAACATTCATTCCCTCCACTACCAATGCACAGTGGCACCCGTGTCTACCATCTACAAGATGTGCTGTAGTAATTAACCAAGGCTCCTTGAAAAGCACCTACCAAAGCCACAACCTCTGCCATTCTAGAAGGATGAGCAGAGGAGTGCATGGGAACTCCACCAACTGCAAGTTCCCTTCGAAGCCACACACCATCCTGACTTGAAACTGTATTGCTGTTCCTTCACTGTTGTTGGGTCAAAATCCTAGAACTCACTTTCTAACAGCATTGTGGGTTTATCAACACCACAGGGACTGCTGCAGTTCAAGAATAGTCATGATGTGGAGATGCCGGCGTTGGACTGGGGTAAACACAGTAAGAAGTTTAACAACACCAGGTTAAAGTCCAACAGGTTTATTTGGTAGCAAAAGCCACACAAGCTTTCGGAGCTCTAAGCCCCTTCTTCAGGTGATTTCCCACTCACTTGAAGAAGGGGCTTAGAGCTCCGAAAGCTTGTGTGGCTTTTGCTACCAAATAAACCTGTTGGACTTTAACCTGGTGTTGTTAAACTTCTTACGCAGTTCAAGAAAACAGACAGATTTTGGGTTCAATAAGGAATTGGTTGCATTCTCATAGACAAAACATAGGGATTATTGGAATGTTTCTGTCCTGCAGAGATCAATGCTAGGATTATTGCACTTCCATGTCTTTATCAGTAATCTGGATGAAGACATCAATGGATAATACAAAGTTACATGTAGATGCAGCCTTAAATGGGAATAAAGAACAGATTGCAAGCAGATTTACATGTGATGGAGGAATAGACCTATATCTGATATAGGTAATTTCATATTGGATACAGCACATGGTAGGGACATTACCAGCCATATAAACATATACCACTTAGGGTCACATGTTCAAGGGAAAGACCAAGGTGTTATAATGCTACTGGAATTACTACTGGAAATCCATGAGCAAAGCTGCAAAGTTAATACAAAAGTAAGTGGAGTGTCAGGATTTATTGCTGGGATTAATTAATATGAATCAACACTCACTATACTGGGTGGAATTTTATGGCCCCTTCACGGCAGGAGAGGGGCCGGGGCTGGCGAGCCGTTCAAAGGTTCACTGGCTTCGGCGGGACTGGAAAATCCTGTCAGCAGAAGAGGCAGTAAAATCCCGTCTCCCTGTCTCTATACAAGACCTTGATTAATCTTCATTTAGAACTCTGCTCAGTTTTGCTCCCCTCATGTGATGGGTGAAACAGAAATTCTGGAAAAGAATTCTGAGGAAGGTCATTAGTTTAAATGTCCTCAGTTACCGCAGCATGAAAATGTAAACTTTGAGGAGATTTGATTGGAGGCTTCAAAATAAGGTAATAATTAAATTGGCTCCAATAATAATTAAATTGGTTATTCAAGCTGCAACAATAATAGAGGACCAGGGAACATGAGTACAGAAATGAACGAATGTTCAAGATTGTTGTAACGTATAAGGGAATTCTTTGGGGTGGGAAATTAAAAATAGAACTGAGAATTCAATGTACAACTATCTATAAACTACAGTGTTAAGTTCATAACATTGGCTTTTATCATTCTTATATATAATGAAGTTTATTTTTGTTTAAAAATGTGCAATCTTTCAGTTGGTAAATTCTTGGGTGTTTGAATTTCTCTTTCATAGAATCATAGAATCCCTACAGTGCAGAAGGAGGTAATTCAGCCCATTGAGTCGCCACTGACCACAAACCCACCTAGGCTCTATCCCCATAAACCCATGCATTTACCCTAGCCAGTTCCCCCTGACACTAAGGAGCAATTTAGTATGGCCAATCCACCTAACCCCGCACATCTTTGGAGTGTGGGAGGAAACCGGAGCACCCAGAGGAAACCCATGCAGACATGGGGAGAACGTGCAAACTCCACACAGACAGTCACCCAAGCCGGGAATCGAAAGCGGGTCCCTGGTGCAGTGAGGCAGCAGTGCTAACCACTGTGCCACCATGCACCCCAAAACGTTTTTAAATGTTAACAGTTCATAACAATATCTTAACAGCAGACATTGCGTTAGTTAGAGAGTGACAGGAGTGATGTGTGGGATGTGGTAGATTGCGGTCATGGTATGGAGAAATTGCAGTTTGGGATAGGCTTGATGGACCAACTTGCCGTTTTCTGTCCATCATTTTTGTTTGTCTTCCTGAGTTATTCGCAGCCAGGATCTAAATGTGCCACAGCAGATCAGGTCACAGGCTGGAATCTTACCGACATGCACTAACAGTAGCTCCTGAGTCCGAGTGGGCAGACAGTAGGTGGTTTTACTGGCAATGGCCAATTGGAGGTTGCTGCCAGGGACCAGCATCCAATTTAGTTGATGGCAGCTCTGGAGCCTTGTCAGCGCCACCAATACAGGTGACCTCTGCTAGGGCTGACTGGGGAAGGAGCGAGCATCTGCACATTCAGGTGTCCTCACATGTCCAAGTTTGCTCATGACACAAAGATAGACAGCATTGTAAGCAGTGTCGATGGAAGTATAACATTGCAAAGAGATATTAATAGATTGGACAAACATATCGCAAATGGATTTCAATGTAGGTAAATGCGATATCATCCACTTTGGACCTGAAAAGGATAGATCAGAGTACATTCTAAATGGTGAAAAGCCAGAAAAAACATGTAGGGGTACATGTTAACAGATCATTAAAATAATGGACAGGTACAAAAATTAATCAAAAAGATTGGTTCTAGCTAATTGGTTCTAACTAATTGTACCACAACATGATTCTTTTGCAAATCAAAAGATGACTGGCTATCGTGACACCAATATTGTTTTAAATGTTAACACCCAAGTAAATTTAACAAACAGTTAGGACAAAGTAATTGGAGCAGTAAAGAAAAAACACACATTTGTGTCACAACCCTCACATCTTTAGGACCTTCTGAATTCACAGGCCACGAAAGACTTTTGAAACTAGTCACTGTTGTTGTGTAAAGGCTAACAAGGTAACCAACTTATGTACGGCAAAATTTCCACCAACAATGAGAAAACTCTGTTTTTGGTTGATTGACCAGGGCACCGGGGAGCTTCCCTGATCGACTTTGATTAGTGCCATGGTAACTTTTATATTCACTCAGGCAGCCAGAGGGCCTTTGGTCTAGCGGTTCACTCAAAAAATGATACCTATTATACGGCAATCCTCCTTTGGTACTGCACCAATTATGGAAATACCAGGTTACATTACTTGTAAGTTCTCGACTAGATTGGGGTGAATTTTATCATCCGGCCCGCCACAGGAATCGGAGCGGGCGGAGACGGACCATGGAAAGGTCCGTTGACCTCGGGCGGGCTTTTCTGGTTTCAGGATGAGTGAGGCCAGAAAATCCCACCCCCATTGGCTGTAAAGTCTGCAGACAATGGCTGGGATTCTCCCAAAAAAGATTCCAAGTCCCCAATTCACATGAAAACAGGAGTAGCTTCCACTGGTTTTTTCAGAGTGATTCTCCGACAGTCTGTGCATCGCAGAGAGCCCCAGCATAATTCAGTTTGGAAATTAGTGAGTGGGGCCTATTCCCGCCCGAGAGGCCTGCAGCATATTGCTGAGCGGGCCACTGCACATGCGCCGATCTGTCAGAGTGGATTTTGGCGCATGTGGAGCGGCCCCGCACTGCAGGTCTCCAGATCGCTGGCCAGCACAGCAACACCCCATCGCTGGCCTTCTGACTCCCGCATCCCCCGATTGCTGGCCTCCCTGACCTTCCCGGGCCAGCCCCGATGTCCCCCCATCCGGCCAGCCCCAATCTCCCGATCCCCTCCCCTGACAGTCCTGACCCCCCAGCAGCCCCGACACCCCTGGTAGACCTGACCCTGATCACCTCCCTCCCTCTACCAGCAATCCCAATTGCAGAATGGCAGCAGGTCCCCCCACCCCCACCGATCGCCCTCCCCCCACCAATAGGCCCAGCACCCAGTAGGCTCCACCCCTCTGGCCCCAACCACTTGGCACTGCCAAGTTTCCCCTTGGGGCATTGCCAGTTTGCCGCTTGGGCAGTGCCATGGTGCCAGGCTGGCACTGCCAAGGGGCACCCCCCTTATCCCTGACCTCCTGGGGAATCTCAATGGCCTCTCTTCCCTCCAGTGGGGTCAGGCCAATTATTCCCCATTAGTGAGGAACAGCTGTATACCCCGCTGGAGGGAACCATTCCCAGTGGGGTGGGGGGAGACGCTAGCGGTCCTGGAGACCTCAGTCCAGGCCCGCTAATGAAACGAGAATCTGGATTTCCATATGGTAATCAGCTCCGCACCAATTTCCGCTACAGGGCTAATTACTCTGGAAATCTTTGCCGCGGAGACAGGCAGACACTGTGGCGCCCAGCGGGAAGCCCACTAAACAGTCTCCACTTTGTGTTTCCCAGTCCACTGCACTGTTCAAGCAGTCATGGTGTGGAGATGCCGGCGTTGGACTGGGGTAAACACAGTAAGAAGTTTAACAACACCAGGTTAAAGTCCAACAGGTTTATTTGGTAGCAAAAGCCACTAGCTTTCGGAGCCTTAAGCCCCTTCTTCAGGTGAGTGGGAATTCTGTTCACAAACAGGGCATATAAAGACACAGACTCAATTTACATGAATAATGGTTGGAATGCGAATACTGCGGAGGCAGTAGAGATCTCCAATGCGGGGAGTACGTGGGATGAGTATACCGACAACTGAACAACGAGGAACACTACACACAGTTACCCGCAGATCTGACCAAAGAACACACCCGTCAACTCAACACTCTGATCAAGACCTTTGATCCGGACCTTCAGAGCACCCTCCATGCTCTCATCCCACGTACTCCCCGCGTTGGAGATCTCTACTGCCTCCCGAAGATACACAAGGCAAACACACCCGGCCGTCCCATCGTATCGGGCAATGGGACCCTGTGCGAGAACCTCTCCGGCTATGTCGAGGGCATCCTGAAACCCATTGTACAAAGAACCCCCAGCTTTTGTCATGACACGATGGACTTCCTACAGAAACTCGGCACACATGGAGCAGTTGAACCAGGAGCACTCCTCGTCACAATGGATGTCTCGGCACTCTACACCAGCATCCCTCACAATGATGGCATTGCTGCAACAGCCTCAGTACTCAACACCAACAACTGCCAGTTTCCAGGTGCAAGTTTACAACTCATCTGCTTCATCCTGGACCACAATGTCATCACCTTCAACAACCAGTTCTTCATCCAGACACACGGAACAGCCATGGGGACCAAATTCGCACCTCAATATGCCAACATCTTCATGCACAGGCTTGAACAAGACTTCTTCACCACACAGCACCTTCAACCGATGCTATACACTGGATACATCGATGACATTTTCTTCCTTTGGACTCATGGTGAACAATCACTGAAACAACTATATGATGACATCAACAAGTTCCATCCCACCATCAGACTCACCATGGACTACTCTCCGGAATCGGTTGCATTCTTGGACACACGCATTTCCATTAAAGACGGTCACCTCAGCACCTCACTATACCGCAAGCCCACAGATAACCTCACGATGCTCCACTTCTCCAGCTTCCACCCTGAACACGTTAAAGAAGCCATCCCCTACGGACAAGCCCTCCGTATACACAGGATCTGCTCGGATGAGGAGGATCGCAACAGACACCTCCAGACACTGAAAGATACCCTCATAAGAACAGGATATGGCGCTCAACTCATCGATCGACAGTTCCGACGCTCCACAGCAAAAAACCGCACCGACCTCCTCAGAAGACAAACACGGGACACGGTGGACAGAGTTCCCTTCGTCGTCCAGTACTTCCCCGGAGCGGAGAAGCTACGGCATCTCCTCCGGAGCCTTCAACATGTCATTGATGAAGACGAACATCTTGCCAAGGCCATCCCCACACCCCCACTTCTTGCCTTCAAACAACCGCACAATCTCAAACAGGCCATTGTCCGCAGCAAACTACCCAGCCTTCGGGAGAACAGTGACCACGACACCACACAACCCTGCCACAGCAACCTCTGCAAGACGTGCCGGATCATCGACAGAGATGCCACCATCTCAGGTGAGAACTCCATCCACCAGGTACATACATACTCTTGCAACTCGGCCAACGTTGTCTACCTGATATGCTGCAGGAAAGGATGTCCCGAGGCATGGTACATTGGGGAAACCAGGCAGACGCTGCGACAACGGATGAATGAACACCGCTCGACAATCATCAGGCAAGACTGTTCTCTTCCTGTTGGGGAGCACTTCAGCGGTCACGAGCATTCGGCCTCTGATATTCGGGTAAGCGTTCTCCAAGGCGGCCTTCACGACACACGACAGCGCAGAGTCGCTGAGCAGAAACTGACAGCCAAGTTCCGCACACATGAGGACGCTTCAACCGGGATATTGGGTTCATGTCACACTATCTGTAATCCCCTCAGCTTGCCTGGACTTGCAGAATTTCACCGGCTGTCCAGTCTGGAGACAATACACATCTCTTTGACCTGTCTTGGTGCTCTCTTCACTCACATTGTTTGTATCTTTAAGACTTGATTAGTTGTAAGTATTCACATTCCAACCATTATTCTGTAAATTGCATTTGTGTCTTTATATGCCCTGTTTGTGAACAGAATTCCCACTCACCTGAAGAAGGAGCTTGGAGCTCCGAAAGCTTGTGGCTTTTGCTACTGAATAACCCTGTTGGACTTTAACCTGGTGTTGTTAAACTTCTTACTGTGTTCAAGCAGCACAGCAGGCTGGGAGAATTGCCCCTGACTTTTTTGAAAGCACCACATAGAGTCAATGAGGACAATTTTGACTTGGTGTCAGAGCGAAAAACAAGTGATAATGAGCAGTCCATTTTACATCTCTCTCAATTTTTATTTTCATTGACTTTTACGTTCAATATAAATTCAGTTTAAGTCACAAAGTGGCAGGCTCCCAACCTGTGATTTTCTGTTGTTTCAAGTTACCGGAAAAAATGTTGCAAACTGAGCGACTGCAATTTTGCAACAGGGTGGGTAAGATTTTATAGCCTGGCTCATCCCGGAACCATCAAATCCAGGCCGAGGTCAATCTTCCCATGGTCCGCCCCTCGTCCGCTCCGATTCCCGTGGCGGGCAGGGTGGTAAAATTCCAGCTGGTGTTCCTGGTGGTGGGCCAGTGACAGGCATGCAGAAATTTCTCACAATTTATTGAAATCAATTTGCATCTGTTTGCAAGTAAAGATTCTGCTTTTTTTTCAGCTTTAAGCCAATTGGAATATTGACTCAAACTTACTTTTCACTTGGCATTACAGATCATCTGGAAGGGAACAATGATAATATCCAGAGTTATCATAAACATCAATCTTTGTGTTCCGTCCGCTGCAATATTATGATTACAATGTTGGCTCAGCATTGGATTGGGTGACTGGAGGTTCCACCAAAGGCTTGAATACTGTAAAGGGACGGTGGTTTAATTGCTTCATGAGCTACTTTTTAGCAAATAGTGTGCCGTGAGTTAGATTTAATGAGTAGCAAGTAGTTCCTACATACCACAAGTCTATTATTTTAAAATACATATCTCACCGGTATTACATCCAACTGAACGTACTAAATGCAAACACAACTCTATAACCAGTAACACCTCCGATTCTGCCAGTAAAAGTGAAAAGCTAACGCTGCTACCACTGCACCTCGACCGCTATATTTACTGTACTAATGGGAATTGTGATTGGAGATTTCCATCAGCAAACAACAACCAGATAACGTGCATTTTCCTCAAACAAACTGAAAGGAGTTATCTGGTACAACATTCATGCCTGATGAGCAATTGAAAAAAAGAAATAGCCGGTCTTAGCGCCGAAATGTAAAGAACAAACCAACTCAACTGAATAAATAACTGAAATAAAAGTTTCTCAGTTTGAAATGTAGGACTAAATAAGCACTGGAGGTAACCCAATACTGAAGGATATTGCTGCCAACTGCTGTTTTTACTTGGTTGATTTCATTTACTGTTCCCCCAATGGACGTAATTTGAATGCACACTGAACTTCAGCACTTATTCCAGATTGCTTTGCGAACACCACAAATATAGTATGCCAAATTTCAAACGTTTATCACTGTCAAGTCTGCCAAAATGAAGCAATCTTTCGTTCTGATATTAATTGATAAAACATAGTGAATTTGCATTTTGTGGAGAAAGGTCTCTCTGAACCAAGACTATTTTTTCCGGAGTAACATCTTAATATCACATGGTGATTTTGTGTTCAGAAAATCCCAAACCTTGGTTTGTATCTTAACTGTACTTTCCTTTCCTCAGGTTTTCATTACTTCTAATAAATAAACCAAACTACAACACATTCAGTGGCCAACTTCTCTCTGTCAGTGCCATGTGTGTGCCAGTTCCTGGGGCACTATATGGTTGGAAATGGGATCAGAGATTTATGATGTGCTAACGGCCTTGAACTGCATTTCCCAGGACATTTCTAATGTTGGCCATCTGACACAATAATTCAAACTGTATCTAAGTTACGTAGCGGTGTCTTTCCTAGCATTTCTGGGGGATTCCACTGAGTGCACACTTGCCCCGGAAGGCTGCTGCGTAAAATGGGCTTTCTGGGTGGCAGGGTTGTCGCTGCTTTTGCCCACCAACTCTTACCTCCCACAGTGCAGAATTCACATTTTTCTCTCATTTCTCTCCTATCTCCCATCATGTCGTCTCTGAGATTACCCAGTCACTTCCTGCTCTCTCACCCCCATTCCCACCAAACTGATGACCACCCAATTTCCCTTCCATTAAAGTCTGCAGACAAACTCCACATAGAATCAATGAGGACAATTTTGACTTGGTGTGATAGGGTAAAACAAATGATAATCTGTAGTCCATTTTACATCTCTCTCAATTTTTATTTTAAGTTCATTGTAAGTTTAAGTCGATATTGTTAACTGTTCCCTCTTTTCAGGTACTATCCCTCTCCCTTTCAAATTTGCTATCATCACCTTACCACAGATAATGGCTCCATCTTCAAACTGTCTTTCCTTTCCAAAGCTACTGAACCTGCTGTCAACTTCAAATTCCGTGTCCATCTTCTCGCAACTTCATGTTTAAATCCCTCCAGATTTTCACCATTTCCATAAAACTGGAATGACCCTTCACTTCCTATGTGGCTGCGATACTAGTGAACAATCTCTCTTGCCCTTTCCACCTTGACTGCAGCCATTGACATGGGTTAACCATGCCAGCCTCCTCCAATGATTCTTTGCTGTTGTCCAGTTGAGTGGGACTGCACTTGCCTGCTTCCATTTCTAACTGTCTAAGCATCGCCAGAGATTCATGTCATGGAATCATAGAGTCCCTACAGTGCAGGAGGTGGCAATTCAGCCCATTGAGTCTGTGCTGACTTTCCAACAGATCTTCTCACCCAGGCCCTATCCCCCGAGCCCCATGTATTTACCCTGCTTAATCCCCTAACCTACACATCCTGAGACACTAAGGGTCAATTTAGCATGGCCAATCCACCTAATCTGCACATCTTTGGACTATGGAAGGAAACCGGAGTATCCGGAGGAAACCCACACAGACATGGGGAGAAAGTGCAAGTTCCACAAAGACTAGTCACTCAAAGCCAGAATCGAACCTGGGTCCCGGGTGTTGTGGGGCAGCAGTGCTAACCACTGTGCCACCGTGCCATCCATTTACAATGACATTTCTTACAGCTCCTGAAATGTTACGCATAGAGTCTCCCAGGGGTCTATCCTTGGCTCTCTCCCATTCCTTATACTGTCCCTCAGCAACCTCATTCAAAGGTAAGATTCGACGTGTGCTAGCAAGGCTAGCTTCTATGGCCCATCTTTAATTAATTCCTGAGAAGGAGGTGATGATTTACTTGTTGAGCTGGTGCAGTTGTTGTGGTGTAGGCATACCCACAGTGTTACGAGGGCAGTTTTTGATCCAGTGACAGTAAATAACCTTGCAGGGTCAAATGGACAGGATGTGTTCAAATCCAATTCAGTGTCTAGATTGATGTCAGGTGATCCATCTGCTCTTTTCATAACAATTTAATATAACTGAGTGTCTTGCTAGTCCACTTCCGAGGGCAATTAAATGTTAACTACATTGCTGTGGGTCTGGAGTCACATGTGGGCCAGACCAGGTAAAGACAGCAGATTTCCTTGATGTTACTGATTCAGATAGGTTTTAGTTTTGTGGTAACCATCAATGAGATGAGCTTTATATTCCACATTTATTTAATTAATTGAATTTAAACTTTCCCAGCTAAGATGGTTGTGATTTGAACTCATGCCTCTGGAGTGTTAGTCCAGTAACGTAACCACCGTGCTCCCGTTCCAGTTCAACCACTGCATGCTCTGTGACTTGTCACACTGCTTATTCAAAACCCCGTCCCAGATGAGCAGAAATTCCCTCCAACTAAATCTTCCCTGGATTGGGTAGGGAAAAGCCATTGCCATCAGTACTCACCACAAACTCCCTTCCCTGATCACTAATTTCATCTGTCTTCCTGGTCGCTATCTTAGGCTGACACAACCTTGGTATCCTATTTGACCTTGAGATGAACTTCCTGCCACACATCTATTCCATTACCAACTCCGCCCACTTCCACCTCACTAATGTCACCTGAATCCTTACTCAGCTGATCTGCTGTTGAAATCTTCATTCATTCCTTAGTTACCCTGAGACTCAATTGTTCCAATGCACTCCAAGCTGACTTCCCATCATGCCCTATATCAATATGAGCTCATCCAAAACTCTGCTGCCCACATCCCAACTCACACCAAGTCCTGTTAATTGATCACCCCTGTGCTCGCTGACCTATATTAACAATGCCTCAATTTTAAAGTTCTCATCCTTGTTTTCAAATTCCTCCATAGCCTCACACCTCCTGATCTCTGTAACCTCCTCCAGCCCTCTGAGATCCACATACTCCTCAAATTTTGGGTTTTTGACCGTTGCCAATATTAATTATTCCACTGAGTCTCCTTCCAAAGCCACCACCGCTACCATCTAGAAAGTCAAGGGCAGCCTACACATGGGAACACCACCACCTGGGAGCTCCCTTTCCAAGCCACTCACCATTCTGACTTGGAATCATGTTGCTGTCCCTTCACTGTCACTGGGTCAAAATCTATGAACTTCCTCGCCAACAACACTGTGGATGTACCGACATCTCATGGGCTGCAGTGGTTCAAGAAGGCAGCTCACCATCACCTTCTCAAGGGCAATCAGGGATGGGCAATAAATGCTGGCCTAGCCAATGACACCTTAAGCTCTTGAATTCCCACCTGAAGCCACTGTGCTTATTTCTCATTTAAACATTTTTTAAAACTTATTTCTCTGAGCAAGCTTTTTCTTCTAATATCTCTCACGTGGCTCCGTGTCAAATTTGGATTGATAACACTTCTGTGAAGCGGATATTTTTCTGCAGTAAAGACATTTGTATAAATGCAAGTTGTTGTTGCCTCTTTCATCAAGGCTACTGATCTTTGGCTGATGTTTCTTACAAAAAAACCAGCAGAATAAAGTCATGGTCAAGCCGTTGAAATGAGGTGAAACTGAAAATAAAGCCAAGCGGTGCTAAGGCTAAAGCAAAATCAGGCATTCCTAAAAAGCACAGTGTCCTGTTCCCTCCAGCCCATAGTCTGAACCTCTAACATTTCCAATTTTAGTCACTCAATCTCAGTGGCTGGGCCTTCAGCTGCTTAGGCCCTAAGCCCAAGAATTTCCTCTTTAAACCTCTCAATCTTGCTCTCCTCCTTTAAGATGCACCTTAAAACCTGCCTCTTTCACCACATGTTTGGTCATCACATGTTCTTTACATGGAAATAAACATTTAATTAGGAGACAGATCACGGGGCGATCCTCCCAGCCTGCTGCTCTGCTCGAGTTGTGTACTCCGTTCCAACTTTCTCAGCAAGCTCGCCTAAAAGGAAATTAGTCCTAAAAATGCTTGAGCAGCGCAGCGGACCAGGAGACATCAGCCGAGGCCGTTTCACGGGCTTCCCACTGGGTGCCGTAGCCTCTGTGCTTCTCCTAGCTGAAGATTTCCAGCGCAATCAGCTCCGCACTGGAAATCGGCACAGAGCTGATTACAATATGGAAATCTTCATTTCCACTTCATTTACGGGCCCAGGACTGAAGTCACCAGGCCCCCTAGCATCTCCTCCCCCTCCCATCCCCTCCCCCCCTCCCCTGCCGCCAGGAGTGGTCCACTCCAGCGGGGTTTACAACTGCTCCCACTAACAGTGAACAGACAGCCGACCCCACTGGAGGGAAGAGAGGCCATTGTTCTGTTGGTCATGTGCATGCTAAAATCTAAACCACGCATGTGTGGTTCTTCCCCAGCCGGACATGTTGGGGAGGCCCAAGATTCTTCGGGTCATGGAGATACCTACCACAAGAGCTAAAGACGAAGGTTAGTTTTAGTTTAATTATATGAATTTTGAATCATTTTGAATCTTTTCTCACAGCACATTTAGGGGGTCTTTATGGCACACCACACCAGTTGAGAATCACTAGAAAGTGTACGGGCAAGTAAAAAATGTAATGGACAACAGTTATTGTTGAGAACAAACTCCACCCCAGCTGAGGACAAAATATACCCCAGATGTTATTTCTACTTACCTTTAATGCACGGATACAATTTTAAGAAACTGCGGCCCAGAAATTTGG
Organism: Mustelus asterias; assembly: GCF_964213995.1. Classification (NCBI taxonomy): domain Eukaryota; kingdom Metazoa; phylum Chordata; class Chondrichthyes; order Carcharhiniformes; family Triakidae; genus Mustelus; species Mustelus asterias. The sequence goes on from NC_135801.1 coordinate 59,901,312, forward strand.
TCAGGCCCAAAAATCAGCATGCAGCAGTGGGACACACATCACAAACATCTGTTAAGTGGACGCAGGGACCGTATGAAATCCATTATACTGTATCCAGTATGCAGCCAGTGTTTGGGCAGGGTTGGAAATTGGGCTTCACTGAAACAATTTAAAGGTTGCCAACACCTCTTAATGGAGGTATTACTGTGCAGGGAAATGTCAGAAGAGTCAAAATGGCTGCAAGCATTCCAGAGAGAGCACAGAGATTCTTGGATACAGTGTTCGAGGCCTTGGTGAAAACAGTGGAAGGTTCAGTTCACCGAGTAGAAAGCCAGTCAAGTAACATCAGTGGAAAGGGGTTGCTGAGGAGTTGGCTCTAATGACATGGCTTCACTACCAATAAATGTTCAATAATATCACTACATTTGTCAATGTCAGAATTGTACCTCGCACCCCAAAAAGTCTCTCCTTGAAATTTCCTCCCCACTCCCCTTCAATCTCCAATATTCACTGTGCCAATCTCTATTCCACCTCTTTAGCCTCCTACTGCATTGGAACCTCACTTCCCCACCCTTCACATCTTGCAAACTTCCATCTCATCCATGTTGTACTATTTGTCCCAACACTGGCACATTCCAAAGACAGTTCATAATATCACTGGAATGTTCATGTTTATCTTACAAGAGAAAGTCAAGCACAGCAAGAGGAAAGAGGCACTGGCAGGAGGAGGCTGAATCCATCTGCATACCCCTTCCCCACTGAAGGAATATATTCTGGGGATCAGAGGCCACGTGGCTGAGGTAAGTGGGAAAAATGGGAACAGATATCACGCAGGCTTTCTTGACACCTTATTTATTTTAATCCTTCTTACTTCTAACTCTCCCGACACAATCTGCTTTAACTTCACTCTCAAAACTAACTCTGGTCCTTCTCTTCCATTTTAGGTACTGAAATTTCGAGGTCTACGTGCCACTTCAGGAAGAGAAGGCCAACCTTTCTGAAGTTGCACTATCACTCAACCTGAACCTAGCAAACACCAATTTAGAAATTGGTACCATGAACACTTTATAGGAGGAACTTCATATGGTGAATCACTGAGCACAAAGGTGCAGGAGCTGTGGCAGGGGTAGTGGGGTGGGGGTTTAGGGTGCCACAGATACCTGCTCACTGGACATAGATCATATACTTGTTCGGCTGCAGATTTGGAAGGCTCAGGCTACCAAAGGGGTCTGATTGTCGTATACCAAGAAATGCTAGGTATACAGGAGCCCACAAAGCCTAAAAACATAGAGCAGTGTGTGGACATGATAGATGCCACCAAGGCCTCTGCTGAGAGTTGCCATGGAAGTTCAGAGTGTTGCCATATTGTATCTGTCAAGGCTTTCAGAGTGTTATGTTCATCTTGAGCTCTGCTTGTTATGTGGAACTATAGGAGGGTTGGGGAGTTCTAGGAGAGTCTCTTTGAAGATGCACCTATTGTCCTCTTTCAGGGTGCTTTCTTACCTCCCATGCTGCCACTGTCCTTAGAACCATTGAATCCCTGCAGTGCAGAAGGAGGCCATTCAGCCCATTGAGTCTGCACCGAATCTCTGAAAGAGCATCTTACACTAGGCCAGGCTGCCCTTCACCGAGATCCTACTATTTGCAGGTGGGTCCTCAAGGCCTCGAGCGACCTGAGGTCACCCACCATGACCATCTGAAATGCCCACAATAGAAGCTCAGCAACTTTGCACCTCTTTGGCAGTAGCTATTGGGGTACAGTTTGCAGGAGCATTAGGATGAATAAACCATCACAGAAGTTGGCTTTAAGACCTTGTTCAAGAGTCATTCTTAACTATTCCTGTTAACTATTAGACACATATAGAATAAAGTTGTTGGGATACTTCTCCAGCACCCCAGCCCAGGATTTGTGTTAATATTTGTAGTGAAGTGACCCATGGGCTGGACTGAAAGAGGCAATAAGATGACATTAATAGTACAATAATGATAAAGATTGTGAGATTGTTAATGTATTGGGAATGGGAGGGATGGTCCCGATGAAGCTGTCTTGGATGAGTTGTTCTCTGTGAACTCTGGTAGAATGGAGAACAACTCATCCAAGACAGCTTCATCGGGACCATCCCTCCCATTCCCAATACATTAACAATCTCACAATGGTTGATGCTGTTCTTGTTCTTCCTCAACCTCCTGATGCTCTGACGACAGTCAGGACTGGCCTCTCAGCAGAGTGAAATTATGCCACATGCAGCGCACAATAATAAATCCAAAACTCAGTCAGGCATAAGTATTGCAGAGCTTTGTTAGAATAGGAACACCCATGGTCTGCTTAGTGGTATTTCAAATCATGGCATGTCTCTCACCAGACACCAACTATGCCCCTGTACCCAGATTCCTGACTGGAGTTACGAACTGGGAGAGATATCCTTCATCACCAAGTAAACAACCCTGTGATTTGACAGCTTTTCAGAAATAAAGGTTTTATAGAGGACTGTTGAATGAATCACGAATACTGTTAGAGACCTGGGTACGGACTTCCCTGATACACTGCCTGTGGTTGCAGACATGCTGGACATTCAGGGAGTATTAGATACTTGGAAGGATCCAGGATGTTTTTGGGGGATGTGCAAGCAATCTTGTGTGCAATCTAGGGAACCTTGGACCTTAGGGAAGCTTGCAACATGGGAGCAGGCTAGAGTTCATTCACCAGACTCAGCCACTGAGAATTTCCTCTTGGCCAGAGATTCGCAGTCACCTTTGTTGCAAACTGTGTGCTGTCATCCAGCAGCTGCAGCCTGGAGCAGTCCTGTGGTGTAAAAGATAAAGGTGAGAATGACTTGACAATCAGAGGCAGTGTTGACCGTTCCCTGGTTTCAAGCTGCAGTTATTATTCCAAGGTCCTAATTGACAGCTCGGCCCATGATCATTGGCCAAGTTTACCATGTGACAAGTCCAGCACTCATACAGACTAATTTCTGGAAAGGGTCCTACAACAAGCATATAGAAGGCTAATATCATCACAGTGAGGTTTTTAATAATGCCAGCACATACACGGGTCACCTATGAAGAAGCCTGGTTCACTACAGTGAACACTTTGTGCACACGGCCTGACATATTGGACCCTTAGGTGGCCATTTTATGCCTGTAAAATCGATGCAGTGCAATAAAATTTCTTTGTCATTAACTTAAAACATCTAGCATTGCAATAGATATAAGTTATGCAACATCAATAATTTATTTCCTACAAAAACAGTGTAATAGCCTGATATCAAGAAGTTAAAATTGAAACAATCTGGTTTACTCCAATTCATACCATGGACTATGCAGCTGTTGAGCTGTTCTTTGTATGTTCCTTAACTGACAACATATAAATCACTGTCTCATTGGATTTAGTGTTGATGTCACCGTGGCCTAGATCTCATTGTAAATAAATTCCAAAAATAATAGATTCTTACCCTGATATTTTGAGCAGATGGAATAATTTGAACTTCCACCAGTACTTTTTGTGTATGTTCCTCAAGCCCTGTAAACGCTATCAGTTGTTATCATGTTCATTATTCAAAAATTGACTTGTTTTATTGTCCCTGTGTGGACATGCATGGAGAAATAATAGAATTAAGTAAGCCTCTCTTGCCTCCAAACAATACCGACTGTTCAAAGGGTTCTGACGAAGGGTCATCTAGACTCGAAACATTGGCTCTATTCTCTCACATGCTGTCAGACCTGCTGAGGTTTTCCAGCATTTTCTGCTTTTGTTTCAGATAACTGAGCCCCCCTCACAAGGAGTCAGAGTTGCTGTGCCAATGTACACATTTACATGCCCATCGTGGCCTGGAGCTAGTAATAGTGACGGTAGAGACTCCAATTTCTTTCCATTACAGGAATCTCTCCTGTTCTTTGTGCCCACTGTTGACATGCATTGGAAGGATTTACAAATTGATACTCACTGTGCGTGGCTGCACCTTCCCTGGCCATCAAGTCTCGGAGTGGGAGTTGATCCCGGAATTGATGACTCAGACCAGGGATGCTACCCACAAGACCTCCTCGGGACATCCTCCAAGGTTTGCATTCAGGAACTATAGAACAGAAAATGGTGTGTGCCTTTGGAGGAGGGAAGTTGTAATTAAAATAAAAACAGAAAATGCTGAAAAATCGCAGCAGGTCTGATAGCCTCTGTGGAGAGAGAATAGAGCCAATGTTTCGAAAATATCAGGCTGTAGGATATGGAGAAAATGGGGAAGGGGCCATTGAATGAATTGGACTCCCCTGGAAATTAAGAATACTGGTTTATTCTCTCTCCATTGGGAAAGCAACAGAAAACATTCAGCTGTCTTTTAAGCCCAATCCTAGCCTGAATATCTATCTTTCGATTTTCATTTGCGTTCTCATCATTATCAATATTACAGGCACAGGAGTGGCCGAAACGCTTCTCAGAACGGAAATCTCCGTTGGCCTCGAGTGGGATTTACGATTTCGCCCGAGCGACACTGTCTAGTGTCTCAAAATCAGCAACTTCGAGAGAGTCCGTGCCAGATTTCGGATCTTGCTAGTTTTTGGTTGGTGGTTCAGGTCCTGTTGGGTCATGCATGTAGAGTGTTGAGGGTATGTTTTTCAAGTAAGAATTGCAAAGGGTAATTTTGAAAGAAATTGAGATAAGGCTGCAAGGTAAGCCAAGGGAATTCTTTACAGCTGCTTCAGATCCATCACCGTTACCTGGCCAGAAGTGTGGCAGAAGCTCTGCTTTTTAAAAAATTAATTTGTGGGACATGGGTGTTGCTGGCTGGCCAACATTTATTGCCCATCCCTAGTTGCCCTTATGCCTGTGAATGGCGTTCCTATTGAAGTGTTGGTGATAGAGTAGGAGCTTCTCCAAGCAGTTTCCCAGCCATATAGTTGGACAGAGATGTTGGTGAGGAGGGAAGGTCAAATTTCCATCGCCAGTTTTCAGATAGCCAGATTCGAGACACTGTACCTGTACAATCAATAAATATTTACCCTAGCCTCTGAAAACAAACCAACATACTACATTTAAGTTCCTTTAGAAAGGTGCAGAAGAATGATTTTAAATGTCCTTGCATTCTTTGCCCACGTCTTGGCTCAGGGCCCAGTACGAGCATATGTGTCACTTCCATCATATGTGTCACTTTGAAATTTGAATACAGGCCACAAGATGTTAGTTGGCCAATCAGTACAATTGTTTGAAACAAATGCAGGAATACTGTGGGATGCTGGAATTCTGAAATCGAAACAGAAAATGTTGAAATTACTCAACTTATCCGACAGTATCTGCGGAAAAAGAAACATGGTTAATGGGCTGAATTTTACCACTTTGTTATCCCAGCATTAGGATGATATGCACTTGCCAACAGCAGGACCAGCTCCACAATTTTATCATGGATAGCCTCCTACTTGGTCGCCTGCAGGCCTCTATCCAGTTAAGGTCAGTCAGAAGGCTCCTGGTGCTGCCTGCCTAACTGCCTAACTAGAGGGCTGGCGTCCGTGAAGCCTCAGCAGCACCACCACCAGGAGAGGCAGGCACTGTTGTGGCAGGCCAGAGATCTCAGGAGAACCTCAATATGGAGGCGCCTTTGTAGAAGTAAATACAAATTAAGATTCAGGATCGCCAAGTGCAAAGGTCTCACTGCTCGTAGGGCAAATCCCTGCGGGGGGGAAATCACTCATGTTGCAGGACTGCCTTTCCTGCCCACAGCCTCCTTGGGAACATGGGGCCTTCCGATGCATTCCAGACTGCCGTAGGGAGGCTGCCCCATGAAACCAGCAGCCCTCGAACATGATCATCCCAAAGAGACTCGTTGCTTTTCACCAGATCACCAGTCACTGTTCTCACTACCCAGGGCTGATGAAATTCTGTTCAATGTTTTCATGTCAGTGACCTTTCACCAGAATTCATGAGACAAAAAAGATTAGGATAGAGAAGGACATTAGGACATTGGAACAGAGGAGGTATTGGGGTTCTTGAGAAACATTAAGGTAGATAAGTCCCTATGGTCTGATGGGGTATACCCCAGAATACTGAGAGAGGCAAGGGAGGAAATTGCTGGGGCCTTCAGAGAAATCTTTGTATCCTCACTGGCTACAGGGGAGGTCACAGTAAGAAGTTTAACAACACCAGGTTAAAGTCCAACCTTTGTAGAAGTAAATACAAAATAAGATTCAGGATCGCCAAGTGCAAGGGTCTCACTGCTCGTAGGGCAAATCCCTGTTGGACTTTAACCTGGTGTTGTTAAAGTTCTTACTGTGTTTACCCCAGTCCAACGCTGGCATCTCCACATCATGACTACAGGGGAGGTCCCAGAGGATTGGAGAATAGCCAATGTTGTTCCTTTGTTTAAGAAGGGTAGCAAGAATAATCCAGGTAATTACAGGCCAGTGAGCCTTACATCAGTGATAAGGAAATTATTGGAGAGGATTCTTCGGGACAGGATTTATTTCCACTTGGAAATAAGTGGACGTATTAGTGAGAGGCAACATGGTTTTGTGAAGGGGAGGTCGTGTCTCACGAACTTGATCGAGTTTTTCGAGGAAGTGATGAAGATGATTGATGAGGGTAGGGCAGTGGATGTTGTCTACATGGACTTCAGTAAGGCCTTTAACAAGGTCCCTCATGGCAGACTGGTGCAGAAGGTGAAGTCGCATGGGATCAGAGGTGAGCTGGTAAGGTGGATACGAAACTGGCTCGGTCAAAGAAGACAGAGACCAGCAGTGGAAGGGTGCGTTTCTGAATGGAGGGCTGTGACAAGTGGCGTTCCTCAGGGATCAGTGCTGGGACCTTTGCTGTTTGTAAAGTATATAAATGATTTGGAGGAAAATGTAACTGGTTTGATTAGTAAGTTTGCGGACGACACAAAGGTTGATGGATTTGCGGATAGCGATGAGGACCATCAGAGGATACAGCAGAATATAGATCGGTTGGAGACTTGGGCGGAGAGATGGCAGATGGAGTTTAATCCGGACAAATGTGAGGTAATTCATTTTGGAAGGTCGAATACAGATAGGAAATATACAGTAAATGGCAGAACCCTTAAGAGCATTGATAGGCAAAGGGATCTGGGTGTACAAGTACACAGGTCACTGAAAGTGACAATGCAGGTGGAGAAGGTAGTCAAGATGGCATATGGCATGCTTGCCTTCATCAGCCGGGACATTGAGTTTAAAAATTGGTAAGTCATGTTGACGCTTTATAGTACTTTAGTTAGGCTGCACTTGGAATATAGTGTTCAATTTTGGTCGCCACACTACCAGAAGGATGTGGAGGCTTTGGAGAGGGTACAGAAAAGATTTACCAGGATGTTGCCTGGTATGGAGGGCATTAGCTATGAGGAGAGGTTGGAGAAACTTGGTTTGTTCTCACTGGAGTGACGGAGGTTGAGGGGCGACCTGATAGAAGTCTACAAGATTATGAGAGGCATGGACAGAGTGGATAGTCAGAAGCTTTTTCCTCGGATGGAAGAGTTAAAATACTAGGGGGCACAGGTTTAAGGTGCGAGGGGCAAGTTTTAAAAGAGATGTACAAGGCAGATTTTTTACACAGAGAGTAGTGGGTGCCTGGAACCCGTTGCTGGGGGAGGTAATGGAAGCGGATACGGTAGTGACTTTTAAGGGGCGTCTTGACAAATACATGAATAGGATGGAATAGAGGGATATGGTCCCTGGAAGGGTAGGGGGTTTTAGTTAAGTCAGGCAGCATGGTCAGTGCAGGCCGAAGGGCCTGTTCCTGTGCTGTAATTTTCTTTGTTCTTTTGATCCATTACAGAAATGTTGGGGAACATAGGATTTAGTGAGAAGGAAGAACTGAAGGAAATCAGTTATAGCAGAGAAATGGTGTTGGGAAATTGAAGACTGATAAATCTTCAATCTTCAAATAGCAGAACTTCAGAGAAGGAGAACTATTATGTGGCAGGCCCAGTCTCCAATCTCCAGAGACACACACACACACAGATCTACTTCTCTCAAACAACTCCCAGCATCATCTGCTTATTTCTTTGTGTAAGCTTAGTACTGCCAGTCATATGATTTTTCCTGTCAAGCGACCTAATCAAGCCCCACTCTGAAAACCCTCAGGGGAAAACATTAAAATAACAACACTGCATTAGTCCTACAATTAGGATCAGGTATGCTTCTCCAGTGTTAACATGGGCTGCTGGTTATAGGCAAAGCAGCATTGGGAGAATAGAACAGATTGCTAAAGAAATCCTGCACAAGAAACATGACACAAATACATTTCTTAAAGGCACAGTATTGTCACACTTTATCTCTCAATTAAATCAAACCCTGTCTTTTTATATCAGACTGTGGGCAGCAGACACAGAAATTCTAAAGAAGAATTAAAATTCAACAGCAGTGGTTCCAGGAGGGAAACCAAGGATTACAGTTTTATAAACTCAACTACCAACAACAGCACCAAGGACTTACAAACATTCTATTGATTTGGCTTTTGTTGTTGAATCTTAATTTTGCTGGAAGTTAATCTGCTCTGCTTTGTAACTTTGTAAAAATATGTGTAGTTTACATGTGCGTGTGTGCCTGTGCATATTTGTGTGTGTATGTGTGTCTGTGTATACGTGTGTGTGTCTGTGCATGTGTGTGCCTATGTGTGTGTTGTGATACTGTTTACCTTTTTAAATATTTAAATTACTTTACCTCGGTAGATTTTTAGCACAATTAAAACTAACCTCTTGTTTAAACTCAAGAAAGCCTGTCCGAATTATTTGCAATCAGCATGTAAACAGTTAAGTACATACATCCATACATTCTTTTTAAATTTCCAAACTCTGTTACGTTCAACAAAAGTGGGAAAAAGAGGGGGAGTCCTTCTACCCTTCCTCACCTAATCGTAACAATATACTTGTACAGTTTCTGGTACTTTAACAGTGTGTTAACTTGTTTCTGTTAAATGGACCATTGTACCTTAACAGGACGAAGTTGAGACAGGAATTTGACTCCTGTGCATAAAGCAGTAATATCATTTGTAGTAAGGTCCAGGTTTATACATTTTAACCAAACTTCAGAAAAGCATATCTTACTACACCGTTAGCATTGCCCAAACTAGTCATCCTTAAGGCTTCAATAAGTCCTCCACAAAGGCACATAGCTGCTAAGAACTGATCTGAGATCATTAAAATTAATCCCACACAGGGTCACTGCAGCTTGCGTAAGAATGAAACTTTCACTCCATTGGTCTGGATGGAATTCAAGTTCAGCTCCCTGGGATGGAAAAATATTGTGTCAACCCAGATACAGGGTTAAAGGGGAAAAAAACTAGATAATCCCAGAAAACGGATGCAAGGATCACAATGCCTGTACTTGTTCCTCCCAATCCAGGTGGTGCACAAACTACACGCTGCCTGCTCATTACCATGAACTTGGCGCACAGCCAGAGTTAAACATGCTGTTGAATGTTACACACCGCCACATGGGACACAGGTTCATGCAAGGCTAACACCACTTAAAGTTAGTCTGCACTACTTAAATACAGACTGCACCTCATAAAGGGGAAGTGCATTCTGTCTGGGAAGGAGTGTCTGAGCAGGAACCCACGCTGGAAAATAATACAACAGGGAAGAGAGCTTTCTCCCAAGGGTGTCCAAACACAGCACTGGAGGACTTGGTGAATGAGATATGCAGGAGGGGAGAGCTCTTTAGCCACTGGGGACATGGCAAAGGCAATGGCAACAGCCATCAGGGTGTTTGTGAGAAGTCTAGCCTTGAGGACTGAGCAGAGCTGCAAGACATTCAAGGACCACACAGTATGCTGAGGTCAGAAAATGCATCTTCAAATGTCATTTCCTTGCAATGGAAACACCAGCCTCACAAACTGCTCCATTCACAGCTCCACTCCCCCTCCTCAACCCCTTCAGTAACCTTCCAGCAACCTCTCAACTCAGGCCTCACATTCAAAGCTTCACTTCGCTCCCACATTCTCAGCACTGCTAAAAACCTTACACTCATATCTCACAGCTTGGACACATTTGTGAGCTTTTCAAACATGACAGGTGCATCAATACATTGTGCCACCTTCACTGACACATTTCCCTCTTGCAGGACAATGTGGCAGCCGACAGGAGTTAACCAGTGAGGGACAGGCACAGGTACATTGACTTACCTCCCAGCAGGAGATGGAACTTACCATTGTTGAAGTGGCCATAACTGGGGCAGTGACCAGCCGCGGGGCTGGAACCACTTACAGTGATGACATGCTCAAATCCAACCCCCCCCCCCCCGCCCCCACATTTCACAATCCCTCCATATTTGCTGCCGATGGTATAAACACGCATCTCTCGCTTTCCCTCACTCCCTGCAACAAAATCCTACTTTTGTCCCTTTTTTCCTTTCAATTACTTAAGAACTGCAACCTGGCTAGTCCAGGAAGAAGTGGAGGTGGGAAAAGAGATTGACAATGAAGAAACATAGTCATTCAACCATTTCTACCACTCAGATTCTGACATGATATGTAATTTAGAATGTAGTTTAGAAACAGGATGTGTACCTGCAGAGACATTGGCCACAGGTAGTCTGGCACAACGATAGCATTGCACAAATGCTAGTTTGCCGGAAGGCAGGCTCACTGCTGCAGAGGACTCGGATGAGGACTTTGATGGGGTGATGTTCAGAAAAAGGTAGTGCACTAAAAGGTTTGGAGCATTGGGAAACCTGCCAGAAAGGCTGCAGTCACTGTCAAGGAGCATGGAGAAGTCTGACAGCAACCTTGTGCAGTGCTTGGAGCTCATCCTTTCCAGTGAGGAAATGGTGGCCAATACCATGAGCACACTTGTGGGCCCAGCCACGGTGCAGCGTCTGCTGGATAAACTCAACTTCTCAGTATTGCAGTGGGAGCTCAGATTGAAGGCACGCAAACTCAGCTTGTCACAGTGCACACTCAAACTGCTGCGATCATGACCAGGGACACCAGTGCTGCAAGTGGGGTTTCAGAGTCACACCCCTGGGGGGTGTGGCAGTAGCTGGCTGGTTTTTCGGAGCATCCTTGCTCCCAGCACTGCCACTCTGCCAATGCTCTAGTCAGACTGGTCAGACAGGCAGTTCAGGCTGCTGCAGCGCATGATGAGCTGATACAATCTGAAACAAGGCCTTCAAAGCCCAGAGCTGCTTGAGGACACCCTGTGCGGCCATCTGCAGACTTTCCCAGTTAAAGTGATCAGCCTCCCACCAGCCATGCTACAGGGAAGGCACAAAGGTGGTTAGTTGATTTTGTATGTAATATTGAATGGTATGATTCATAAAGTTGGATTGGAGTGTTTATTTCGTGGTGGGGTCTCTTCGTATCTCCCTTCTTCGTGCCCTTCTTGAAGGTTCTCTGGCTTCCTGCCAATTATATTACTGGGCAGGGTCACAACAATGGGATTGCTGATTCCACCTATGGAAGACCCAGGGTCCCCTCGGTGTCCATCCTCAGGTGCACCGCGTGCACATAGTCCCTTTCCATATAAGGAAACGGCTGGAATCTGAGGTACCAGAGGGTCTGGTCGAAACTGGGGAATACACAAATACTGTCCTTATTTGGTCAGGGATGAGCACCTCCGGCTACAGTTTCAAGCACAAATTCAGACTTGCCCTTTATAAAAGCAAATTACTGCGGATGCTGGAATCTGAAACCAAAAGAGAAAATGCTGGAAAATCTCAGCAGGTCTGGCAGCATCTGTGAGGAGAGAAAAGAGCTGACGTTTCGAGTCCAGATGACCCTTTGTCAAATGAAACGTCAGCTCTTTTCTCTCCATACAGATGCTGCCAGACCTGCTGAGATTTTCCAGCGTTTTCTCTTTTGGTTTCAGACTTGCCCTTGCTCACTTCTGATTTGTGTTGAAACTTGGCCTGTCCAAATTCCCATCAGCCCTGGTTGCGGAAGCTGTTGACTCCAGTTTATTTTAGATTGTCCAATTCTGTGTCGGGCCTAGTTGCTCAGGCCATTGGCCACTTGGCCACAATGTGTTCTTCCCCTTTCCCCTTCTGATCCTCCACTTCCACCTCTTCCTCTCTCTTTTCCTCGCTGCTTGTCACATGCCTAGGGCTGTGCCCCCAGTGGTGGCAAGGTTGTGTAGGAAACAGCAGGTTACACTGAATCCTTTCATGTGATCTGCTGAGTACTACAGGGCTCTTCCACATTGATTCAGAATGTGTGGCTTAAACACCCCAATAGTCTGCTCAGTGACATTTCATGCGGCATAAGACTTTCATTATATGCATGCTGGGTGTCCAGTCTTTGTTGTCCAACAGCCAACCCCCTCTGGTTTGATGTGGTAACTCAAATGTTGATGTACAGCGGAAGGTTGTAGGATAAAGGCATCATAATGGCTGCAGGGAAAGTGGGCATTGACCTTACCTGAATCCTTACCTGTTGCAATGCATCTCTAAATTTACATGGGGTGCCCACAAAGTCATGTGTTCACTCCAATTTCCCCCTGCTTCTCGCTGGCAAGGGAGAATGAAATGTATTCATTTCCCTTTGCATACAGAGCAACAGAGACCTCCCTCATGTAACAGAGGACAGCGAACTGGGAAATATTACAAATATCACCTGCTCTAGCCTGGAAGGAGCCAGAAGCAAAAAGAAAAATTAATGACCATGGTCATTTTCATAGCCACTGGCAATGCCATCCTTTCCCTGCTGAAGTTGCGACTTCAGCAAGTAGCTAATTTCAGTAAGCATTTTCTTAGTGAAAATAGAGATGTCACATACCTATTGCGCACAGAGGTTGAGACAGGAGCAATTCTTCCTAAAGATCAAGTAGACATGTCCAGCTGCAGAGAGTCCTTCTCCTCCTCCTCCCTCTTAGAACAGCTTGTTTGTCTCTGTGTCACCTCTTGCTCATCCTCCCTGTCATGCTGCAGGCCAATTGGGATAGGAATGACTGAGATACGAAGAAGAGCCTTTCAGGGTCATTCGGTTTCCATTTGCAGGACTGATTTGAATGCTGCCGAGCAATAAAATCAGAGACAGATGGTGGCCCAAAGATCCTGAAAAGTGTCTTAACGTTTAATTGTTCTGTGCCCAGGTTTCATAAGAGCTGTCTGGCAAATCTGTAATATTCCCAAGTGCAAAAAGTTAAATAAAGAGCTAAGAATGGAAATACTCCAAGAATCTGCCAAATGTCCAAAGAAAATAAATATATATGTAAAGTGAAAGCTGGGAATAAATAGTGAAAATTAAAATTAGTTAGGCAGGAATGGTGGTCCCAGACACAGCTGCAACAACAACCTTTTACAGAGTCTCATTGTCAAAGATGAAAGTGAGAATAACAGCTTGGGCTAGGTTTAGGATTGATATTAAAGGGCAAATAAAGGTTAAGTGGTTACTAATTAGCATCCCTAAGTGAAATTAATTGCTTAATTACCATTACTATTTGCGGCAGCTATGTCGCTGAAACAAAAATAGTTTGCTAGAGTTTACATTTTGAATTAAGTGCTTTGTAATCCAAATCCATTAATGCTGTCTGTAAACTCTCAGCAGAAAGAGTGAGAGTGAGGGCTGAAAGGAATGTTAGCACTGATCAACCAAGTTGTGCATTTTTGGGGAAGGGTGGTCTACTGCAAGAAAAAGGGGAAAATTGAACATTTTAGATTATTGTACTTTCAACATGAATGGTTGCATCATGTTGTGTTGTGTCGCACTATCTCTGTGCTAAATGGGACAGGCTTTGAACAGATCTGGCAACTCAAGACTGGGCATCTATAAGGCACTGTGCACCACCAACAGCAGCAGAACTGTACTCCAGCACAATCTGTAACCTCATGGTCCAGCATATCCCCCATTCAACCATGACCATCAAGCCAGGGGATCAAACCTGGTTCAATGGAGAGTGCAGGAGGGCATGCCAGGAACAGCACTAGGCATACCTAAAAATGAGTGTCAACCAGGTGAAGCTACCAAGTAGGACTACTTGCATGCCAAACGGCAGAACCAGCAAGTGATAGACAGAGCTAAGCGATCTCACAACCAACGGATCAGATCTAAGCTCTGCAGTCCTGCCACATCCAGTCATGAATTGTGGCAGACAATTATACAACTCACTGGGGAAGGAAGCTCCACAAATATCCCCATCCTCAATGATGGAGGAGTCCAGCACATCAGTACAAAAGATAAGGCTGAAGAATTCACAGCAATCTTCAGCCAGAAGTGCCGAGTGGATGATCCATCTCGGCTTCCTCCAGTGGTCCCCAGCATCTCAGATATCAGTCTCCAGCTAAATCGATTCACTCCACGTGATATCAAGAAACAATTGGAGGCACTGGATACTGCAAAGGCAATGGGCCCTGACAACAATCCTCCAATAGTACTGAAAACCTGTGCTCCAGAAGTTCTTGCTCCCCTATCCAAGCTCTTCCAGTACAATTACAACACTGGCATCGACCCAACAATGTGCAAAATTGCCCAGGTATGTCCTGTATACAACAAGTAGGACAAATCCAACCTGGCCAATTACTGCCCAATCAGTCTACTCTCGATCATCAGTAAAGTGATGGAAGGGGTCATCAACAGTGCTATCAAGCAGCACCTGCTCAGCAATAACCTGCTTAGTGACGCCCAGTTTGGGTTTCACCAGGGTCACTCAGCTCCTGACCTCATTATAGCCTTGGTTCAAACATGGACAAAAGAGCTGAATTCCAGAGGTGAGGTGAGAGTGACAGCCCTTGACATCGAGGCCACTTTTGCCCGAGTGTAGCATCAAGGAGCCCTAGCAAAACTGGAATCAATGGGTATCAGGGGGCAAACTCTCCGCTGGTTGGAGTCATATCTGGCACATAGGAAGATGGTTGTGGAGGGTCAGTTATCTCAGCTCCGGGACATCTCTGCAGGAGTCCCTCAGGGTTCTAGGTCTAGGTCTAACAATCTTCAGCTGCTTCATCAATGACCTTCCCTCCATCATAAGGTCAGCGTGGGGATCTTTGCCGATGATTGCACAATGTTCAGCACCGACTCCTCAGATACTGAAACAGTCCATGTTCAAATGCATCAAGATCTGGACAATATCCAGGCTTGGGTTGACAAGTGGCAAGTAACATTCATGCCACACAAATGCCAGGCAATAACCATCTCCAGTAAGAGACGCTCTAACCACTGCCACTTGACATTCAATGGTGACACCATCACTGAACCCCAACTGTCAACATCCTTGGGGTTACCATTGACCAGAAACTCAACTGGACTCTCCACATAAACACAGTGGCTACAAGAGCAGGTCAGAGGCTAGGAATACTGCGGCAAGTAACTCACCTCCCGACTCCCCAAATCCTATCCACAAGGCACAAGTCAGGAGTGTGATGGAATACTCCCCGTTTGCCTGGATGGGTGCAGGCAAGAAGTTTGACACCATCCAGAACAAAGCAGCCCACTTTATTGGCACCACATCCACAAACATTCAATCCCTCCACCACCGACACTCAGTAGCAGCAGTGTGTACTATCGACAAGATGCACTGCAGCAATTCACCAAAGATCCTTAGACCTTCCAAACCCACGACCACTTTCATCTAGAAGGACAAGGGCAGCAGATACACGGGAACACCACCACCTGCAAGTTCCCCTCCAAGCCACTCACCATCCTGACTTGGAAATATATCGCCGTTCCTTTGCAGTCACTGGGTCAAAATCCTGGAATTCCCTCCCTAACAGCATTGTGGGTCAACCCCACATGGACTGCAGCGATTCAAGAAGGCAGCTCACCACCACCTTCTCAAGGGCAACTAGGTATGGGCAATAAATGCTGTGATGTGGAGATGCCCGCATTGGACTGGGGTAAGCACAGTAATAAGTCCAGGATATCTGCAGATATCCACTCCATCTGACGAAGGAGCAGCGCGCCGAAAGCTAATGGCATTTGCTACCAAATAAACCTGTTGGACTTTAACCTGGTGTTGTTAAAACTCTTACTGTATTTACCCCAATCCAATGCCGGCATCTCCACATCAATATTTATCCCTCCAGTAACATCATCAAAACACATTATCTGGTCATTAATATAATGCTGTTTGGAAGTACGTGAATGAACTGCCATGTTTCCTGCTTTACAACATTGACTACACTTCAAGAGTACTTTATGAGCTATAAAGTGTTTTTGGGATGTCCTGTGGTCATGAAAGGTGATATATAAATGCTAGTCTTTGTCTTTCTCAGATCTTTCTCCACAATCCCTTGACCTTGTTAGATGTTAAAGTGAAATTGTACCTTCCTTGAATATATTTTTATGCATCTGTTCAATGCACATTCATTCAGAATAAAGCACTTGTGAAAGCTTATATAACAAAAGGATAGAGAACTTTTATAAAAGTGTCAGTCCTTGAAGCTGATGCCTGGGCCCCACCTCAGAATCATGTCAGTAAATTTAGTTTTATTAATTTCATTACCGCGGTCATACATAATGATAATGCAAAATGATTTTTGTTGCAACAGCCAAAACTAAATGAAGGCCTGGTGTGAGTGTGATGAACCTTTGCAGTTAAGTCCACTAGGCCATGGTCTTGTAATTGCTGCCTTGCTAAAATTGGCTTAATTGCTGTTGTTTAGCTACAGGTGTTAAAAAAAATTACCACTCTGTTAAAGTTGTGTGGAAAAATGTGATCCATTCAGCAAAGTTTATACACAAACTCACACATCATCTGCATGGTGTTAGCTGGGCATTTAAATTATCAGCAGGATAGTTATCAAGACCAGTATTTTTTAACTGTAACATTTGTACTTAATTCCTACACAAAGCCTTTTACAATTATTGGCTTGCAATTTAAGTTTTATTTCCGATTTGATTAACTTTAAACACAGTACTTAGATGTATTTTCCATAGTTATTGTGGAGTACTGTTCTCATTACGTGTTTCAGTTCTGTTCCAAAGTATATTTAACCAACCTGTGTGTCCAGTCTGAGAAGCCAACTTACAAAGGCCTTATATTTGCCAACATTTCTATCTTAGCAGGAGACTTCTGATATTAACTTTGCTCTTTGGTTGAATTTCTGTTTCGCTGCCATAAAGAATAATAATGCAAATGCCTTGGAATCCCTGAATCTGCAGATTTCATATTTTCAAGTCTTGCTTTTTACCTGAGAGTAAAACAAAGATGTAGAATGGTGCCACCATGTGATTCACACTGGTAACAGCATCACAATAACATTAGCGGGGGAAGGAATTAAAGATACCGATCAACAGAATTTTCAGTTACCTAGGAATGCTTTTCCAAATTTCGTATTCTTTTGTTCTATAATCCAACCAACAGCATGGAAGCTCATTCAGTGACAGCTGTAGAAGAAAACACAGTGATGTTACAGAATAAAGCTCCCCCCGCATCTCTAAAATCCAGGGCTATGGCGTGATACTAATCTCCAAACCCACTACCCAAGCACTAAAGTGAATGCAATCTCCAAATGTTAGGAACCAGTAAAAATAAACACTTTGAACAGAGGGTTAACCAAAACAAACGCAACAACTGGAACAACAAGTGATAAAGGCTGAAATATATATGGAGAACATAGATAAATAGCACCACAGGAAAACAAATATAATCTCAACAGACACAAAGGGAGGGGACACAACAAAAGAGGCTGGGAGGGAGTTTAACAATTCCAGCAAAGTCAAGAACTCCTTTTGAACAATTCTTTTTTCCCTCGAAACAGATAACACAGCAGTAAAATGGAGTGAGCAGGACCTGAATTATAGAAGGAACACATTTAAGAATTGAGAAGTATAAAATAATGATACTGTCCATCACACACTGCAGGACTGTAATCAAACCCGACTTGTCGATAAGGCCCAGCCGAGGTAATAGTAGGGAAACAGTTACAATAGTTTGAGCCAGTTTTCTACCAAATTTCTACCACTGTTGGCTGGTGCATTGGAATAGTCAAGGCCAGAAATAACAAAGGCATGAATGAGGGTTTCAGCAGCAAATGGGCTGAGACAGGGGCCAATTTGGACAATGTTACAGAGGTGGAAGCAGGCAGTGTTAGCGATGATTCAAATATGTGCTCAGAAGCTTATCTGGGAGTCAGATATGACACCAAAGTTACAACTGGTTTAATCTCCAATTGTTGTTAGGGAGAGAGATAAAGTCAGTTGCGATGGAATGATTTGATTTTGATTTGATTTGATTTATTATTTTCACAATAATAATATTAGTATGCAGTGAAAAATATTGTTTCTTGTGCGCTAGACAGACAAAGCATATTTACTTAGGGAAGGAAAGGAGAGTGCAGAAAGTAGTGTTAAAGTCATAGCTCGGGTGTAGAGAAAGATCAACTTAGTGCAAGGTAGGTCCATTCAAAGGTCTGATGGCAGCAAGGAAGAAACTGTTCTTGAGTCGTTTGGTACGTGACCTCAGACTTTTGTATCCTTTTTCCCTGACAGAAGAAGATGGAAGTGAGTATGTCCGGGGTGCATGGGGTTCTTAATTATGCTGGCTGCTTTTCTGAGGCAGTGGGAAGTGTAAACGGAGTCAATGGATGGGAGGCTGGTTTGCGTGATAGATTGGGCTACATTCAGTACCTTCAGTAGTTTCTTGAGGTCTTGAGCAGAGCAGGAGCCATACCAAGCTGTGATACAATCAGAAAGAATGCTTTCTATGGTGCATCTGTAAATGGTGAGAGTCGTAGCTGACATGTCAAATTTCCTTAGTCTTCTGAAAAAGTAGTTTACAATGGCTGCAATCCTCCCAATATTTAATTGGGGGTACTTGTTGTTCATCCAGTACGGGATAGTAGATAAACAGTCTGATAATTGAGCAACAGTGTAGGAGTTGAGAGAGGCGCCAGTGAGGTGAAGCTAGGTGGTGTCAGCATATGTGAGAAAACTAATGATGTACTTTTGGATGATATTGCAAATGAGAATAGGAGGGAGCCAAGGATCAATCACTGGGGAATCTCAGAGGTAATAATGTGAGAGAAGGAAGAGAAGCCATTGTGAATGATAGTCTGGCTATGATTACATCGTAAGAAGTCTCACAGTGAGATGTTGTGGGGTTAGCATCTTGGGCATCTCATGCAACTAGAGCTTGCAGGGAGTAGCTACCTTCTTTCACTATAAGCTAAGTTGACATTCAGCTTGCCACACTTTAGGCCTCGCTTACCTCCTTCTACATAGCTTCTGTGGTACTTGTGCTATAATCACTGGAATATGAAATAGTACGTGCAGAAACTAACTGCAAGACTAATGCGTACGTGACTGACTGCAGGACCAAGTGCGACCAGCACTCATCTTGCGGTTAACCAGTGTATATAAAAAACTCCAAGAGAGAAAAAAAAACAGACTTTGAAGTCTGCTTAGCTTAAGAAAAAAGGAACCGAAACAATGAGTAATGGGCTTAGTTAACGGTTGTTTTGGAAGGAATGTGATTGGAAGCTAATTGTAGCTAAGTGTTGCTGGGGGACCTAATTGGCTAGTTGGCGGCAGTGCTAATCACGCCCCGAATTATGCATTAATGTCGAATGTCGTAAACACACGAATGGTATTAAAAAGGGAACTGTCCCTGCGTCGGGGCTCTCTTTTGCTAACTGACTCCAAGCACTGAGTGGAAGTTACGTAGCAAAGGTTTGCCAGCTTGCATATGTAAGACAAATAAAGAACTTTTGAATTGGAGAATGGTTGGTGTTTGCCTTTGTATCAAGAATGTAAGAAGTCTCCCGAAAACGAATTTAACAACAGCACCTGGTTAAAGTCCAACAGGTTTATTTGATATCACGAGCTTTTGGAGTGCTGCTCCTTCATCAGGACTCACCTGATGAAGGAGCAGCACTCCAAAAGTTCATGATACCAAATAAATCTGTTGGACTTTAACCTGGTGTTGTGAGACTTCTTACTGTGCCCACCTACATCCAATGCTGGCATCTCCACATTATGATTACATCAGTAAAAGTAGAACCAGGTGAAAACAATATTACCCATTGGACAAGAGTGGATCTGGAGGTGGCATTAGAGGAGCACGACATGGTTGACCATATCAAAGTTTGAAGAAAGGTCGAGAAGGACAAGGAGGTTGAAGCTTACCTCTGTCTATGAACTTGAGGCCATCCAAAACTTTGCTGCCCATGTTTTAACTCACCCCAAGTCCTATTCACCTAACACCCTCTGATTTTTGATCTACACTGGCTCCATATCTTGATTTTAAAATTCTCATCCTTTTCTTCAAATCCATCCATAGTTTCCCCACTCTGAATTTCCTCCAGCCCGACAACCTTTCAAGATATCTGTGCTCCTCTAATTCTGGCCTCAAGCATTACCAGTTTTAATTGTACCTCCACTGTTCACAATGTCTTCAGTTGCTTAAACCCTAAGCTCTGGAATAAACCTCCCTACACCTCACTTTCACCTTTTAAGACACTCCTTGAAATCTACCTCTTTGACCAAGTTTTTGGTGACCTGACTAATATCTCCCGATGGCACTTGGTGTCACATTTTGTTTATAATAGTCCTGTGAAATGCCTGGGCTCATTTTATTCCATTAAAGGCAATGTATAAAAGTAAGTAGTTGTTGTTAAGAGAGGTCACAGCAACGTTCCAATGAGACAGGGGAGTTATGGTAGGTTACAGGAACCATGGTGCACGAAAGCTGTAACGAACTTAGTCAAGAAGAAAAGAAAAGCCTACAAAAGGTTCAGGGAGTTAGGTAATGTTAGAAATCTTGAAGGGTATACGACTAGTAGGAAGGAACTTAAGAGGGAAATTAGAAGAGCAAGAAGGGGACATGAGAAGGCCTTGGCAGACAGGATAAAGGAAAACCCCAAGGCATTCTACAAGTATGTTAAGAGTAAGAAGATAAGATGTGAAGGAGTAGGACCTATCAAATGTGACGGTGGGAAAGTCTGTATAGAACCGGTAGAAATAGCAGAGGTACTCAATGAATACTTTACTTCAGTATTCACTGTGGAAAGGGATCTTGGTAGTTGCAGTGCAGACTTGCAGTGGCCTGAGAAGATTGAGCATGTGGACATTAGGAAAGAGGATGTGTTGGAGCTTTTGAAAAGCATCAAGTTAGATAAATCACCGGGACCGGATGGGATGTACCCCAGGTTACTGTGGGAGGCGAGGGAAGAGATTGCTGAGCCTCTGGCGATGATCTTTGTGTCATCAATGGAGACGGGAGAGGTTCCGGAGGATTGGAGGATTGCGGATGTGGTTCCGTTATTCAAGAAAGGGAGAAAAGATAGCCTAGGAAATTATAGACCAGTGAGTCTAACCTCAGTGGTTGGTAAGTTGATGGAGAAGGTCCTGAGAGGCAGGATTTATGAACATCTGGAGAGGAATAGTATGATCAGAAATAGCCAGCTCGGCTTTGTCCAAGGCAGATCATGCCTTACGAGCCTAATTGAATTTTTTGAAGATGTAACTAGACACATAGATGAGGGAAGAGCGGTAGATGTAGTTTATATGGATTTCAGCAAGGCGTTTGATAAGGTGCCCCATGCAAGGCTCATTGAGAAAGTGAAGGGGCATGGACTATAAGGGGACATTGCTTTGTGGATTCAGAACTGGCTTGCCCAGAGAAGGCAAAGAGTGGTTGTAGATGGGTCTTTTTCAGCATGGAGGTTTAGTCACCAGTGGAGTGCCCCAGGGATCTGTTCTGGGTCCCTTGCTCTTTGTGATTTTTATAAATGACCTGGATGAGGGAGTGGAAGGATGGGTTGGCAAGTTTGCTGATGACACAAAGGTTGGCGGTGTTGTGGATAGTGCAGAGGGATGTCAGCAGTTGCAATGAGACATAGATAAGATGCAAGACTGGGCGGAGAAGTGGCAGATGGACTTCAACCCAGATAAGTGTGTGGTGGTTCATTTTGGCAGCTCAAATAGGATAAAAGAATATAATATTGTGGAACATCAGGAGGATCTTGGAGTCCGGGTTCATAGGACACTCAAAGCAGCATCGCAGGTAGAAGCTGTGGTTAAGAAGGCGTATGGAATACTGGCCTTCATCAATAGAGGAATTGAGTTTAGAAATCGGGAGATAATGCTGTAGCTGTATAGGACCCTGGTCAGACCCCACCTGGAGTACTGTACCCAGTTCTGGTCGCTTCATTACAGAAGGGATGTGGAAGCCATAGAAAGGGTGCAGAGGAGATTAACAAGGATGTTGCCTGGATTAGGTGGCATGCCTTATGAGGGTAGGTTGAGAGAGCTAGGTCTTTTCTCCTTGGAGAGGCGAAGGATGAGAGGTGACCTGATAGAGGTGTATAAGATGTTGAGAGGTATTGATAGAGTGGATTCTCAGAGGCTTTTACCCAGGGCTGAAATGGTTGCCACAAGAGGTCACAGGTTTAGGGTGCTGGGGAGTTGGTACACAAGAGATGTTAGGGGTAAGTTTTTCACTCAGAGGGTGGTGGGTGCGTGGAATCGGCTACCGGTAGTGGTGGTGGAGGCGGATGCGATAGGGTCTTTTAAGAGACTTTTGGATAAGTTCATGGAAGTTAGTAAGATAGAGGGTTATAGGTAAGCCTAGTAGGTAGGGACATGTTCAGCGCAACTTGTGGGCTGAAGGGCCTGTTTGTGCTGTAGCTTTTCTATGTTCTATGTCACAACCTGTGAGGCTGGGGGGAGCAGTCCTGGTTCTATAGGAAGGGTTTAACAGAAGTGCTGGTGGACACACGAGCAATGAAGAATCCTGAGTGGGGTTGGCTTGACACGCACCAATCAGGAACTAATTTTTCCAAATGCAATTAAGTTCCTAATAAATATCTGGGCACGCACTTTGTATATTTATCAGTGGTACCAACACATGTATGCATTTAGGTGTAAGCCGTTCCACTGTTAAACTGGTATGCACTATGCCTGGAAAACAGCACAAGTGCCAATTCCTAAATGAGCTCAAGTTTTCACTGCAGGAAAAGGGAAAAAGAACAGCAGAACTCTTGATTGGGAAGTATAGAATTAAGTGGAAGCTGATGCTGTTTTGCTTTTGGATCCCATCTTTTTTCGGATGATGGGTGGGCAGATGTTGCAGCTGCCCCAGTCTTTTCACCCAAGGAAGACCTAAATGCAACTTGCATCAGGAGACAGTACACTAGATTCAAATGAGGCCTCTGGAAAATCTCCACAAGCTCTTTAGATTCTGATAATTGATTCCAGAGGAGATCCACGACTTGTGTTGTCTCTGCAAGTGGCTCCAAAAAACTTTATGCCATTGATTCTTCAGCACTGCAATAGTGTCAGGAAGCCCCACGGCAAAGCTGAACACAGAAATGTGGAGGTTTATGTCAGGACCATCCTCCTCCTCCATAGGCTATGCTGTTTGTAGTCTTTGCTGAAAGAATGTACACAGTAGTGATGTGAATTTTAAGCTAATTAACCACTAATCTCACTAATAAAAAGTTACGTTTGTGCAACAGGAAATGTGAGTTCTTGATGTTGCAATCATTGATATTTGTTGAATAATCTCTGTAGTTATTAAAAAATAACTTATAACCCATGCACCCTCTCATGAGTCCCATTCCCTCAGCAGAGAAAATGAATGCTAGATTTTAAATAAATTCCTTTTGTTTTACTGTTTTTTTCTTGTACCACTTATTTGTTCCTATGTAGATGTCTCAATTTATAATTTTCTTTGTATAAAAATGTAATTTTTATTTCCTACATTTTGCATCCTGCCTTGCAGTCGCAGTGATGTTTCTTCAATCTTACCAGTCAACCTTCCTCTTGCTTGTCCCACTAACAGATGCCAGAAATCCCCCACAGAGGGCACCACACTCACTGTTAGCCTCTTGCTTCCCTTCCTTTAATTCTTCCAGTGATGATGAGCACTCAAACATTTCTGCATGGATAATATGTCTGAAGAACTCCACCTGTCTTCCTTTGATATTATTTACAAGTTTCTTATTTTTCCAGCCTCATTCAGTATGTCTTCATTAGTGTGTGTGTATGTGTGTGTGTGTGTTGGGGGGTTGGGGGCAGTGTGCATAGGGTAATGTCACTGGATTGGTAATCCAGAGGTCCAGGCTCATGTTCTGGCGACATCAGTTCAAATCCCACCACAGCAGCTGGTGAAATTTGAATTCAATTAAGGGGACGATGGTGGCATAGTGGTAATGTCACTGGAATTGTAATTCAGATTCAATTCAATTGTAATTCAAATCCCGCAATGGCAGCTGATTGAATATAAATTCAATTAACAAATCTTGATTTGGGCGGCACAGTGGCTAGCACTGCTGCTTCACAGTGCCAGGGACCCGGGTTCAATTCCGGCCTCGGGTGACTGTCTGTGTGGAGTCTGCACGTTCTTCCCGTGTCTGTGTGGGTTTCCTCCGGGTTCTCCGGTTTCCTCCCACAGTCCAAAGATGCGTGGGTTAGGTTGATTGACCATGGTAAATTGCCCCTTAGTGTCAGGGTGACAAGCAAGGTAAATAAGTGGGCTTACAGGGATGGGGCCTGGGTGGGATTGGTGTCGGTGCAGGCTTGATAGGCCAAATGGCCTCCTTCTGCACTGTGGGGATTCTATGATTCTTCTATGAACTTGTCAATGAGATGCCCCAGCTGTTTGACAATAGTATATTTCAAGGGCGGCATGGTGGCACAACGGGTAGCACTGCTGCCTCACAGTGCCAGGGTCCCAGGTTCAATTCCGGCCTCTGTGTGGAGTTTGCACATTCTCCCCGTGTCTGCATGGGTTTCCTCCGGGTTCTCTGGTTTCCTCCCACGCTCCAAAGATGTGCAGGTTAGGTGGATTGACTATGCTAAATTGCCCCTTAGTGTAAGGGGGATTAGCAGGGTAAATACCTGGAATCACGGGGATAGGGCCTGGATGGGATTGTCGTTGGTGCAGGCTCGATGGGCTGAATGGCCTCCTGTAGGGATTCTATTCTATGATTAGTTCCTTTCTCCCCCCAACCCAGGATCCTAAAGCTTCACCTATAAAAGCTGTTGATTTTCTTTTCTTCCACTTTTCCCAATCCTCCAAGCTTCACATCCGCAATTCATCACTGATCAGACATAATGGGCGTGATTTTTCCGGCTTGCTGTCCTGCTCGATTGGTGCAGCTGGCCGGGAAATATAAGTCGGAGGGCTGTAGTGGAATTCGCAACTGCTAATCAGCCTCACGCTGGGAAACAGCGCGAAGCTAATTACAATGTTGAAATTGCAATGGCAGTACCAGCCCGGCACCCTGGCACTGTGCACCCAACTGGGAGATCAGCACATGAGCAGTGGTCCTCTCAGCACACTGATGCTGGCCTCTCAGGCAGGATTAGGCCACTTACTGGCACAAATTATTTTTTTTCTCTGGGAACATTTTCGTAAAGATTCTCATTTCAAGATTCAAGCTGAAGTCTCTTAAAATTTTGTGAAACACATTTGGCTCATCCAATCGTTTTTCAGATTTCAGTACTGCTTTCGACATCAGATTTGAGCTGCTTCCTAGATAGTTGAATTGATTAATATGTTCAGACTTGCTTCTATATAGTGTGATGTTGCCTTTTGGAATGTCCTTTTTCTTTGTCAGTAACTCAGTGCAATTGAGTGTAAACCCATATCTACCTTTCCTTTATGACTATTAGGGTGTGATCTTACTGGCTCACCACACCAGTCGAAATTGGGTTTGTGCCTGGTTTCTTGCCTCTCGCGACCTTGCTGGCTCGCGCCCTTTTAATGACATGATTAACATGTTATTAATGAGTCCCGGATGCTACCGTCCGGGCTCACTTAATTTAGCCCTTAAGCCGGTCAAGGTTCTCACCAGCGAGGATCACAGATGGGCTCCATCAATGAGGGCCAGACATGATGGACTTGCTGGTGGAGGCCATAGAAGTCCTGGATGGTCGGGGGCAGAGCCGGGCCGTGCCCATGGGGCAGTGCCAGCCTGGCCTCCTGGCAATGCCAGCTGGCCACCCTGGTAGTGCCAACCTGGGATTTAAAAAATAATTATATATTAGTCATAAGCAGGCTTACATTAACACTGCAATGAAGTTACTGTGAAAATCCCCTAGTCGCCATACTCCGGCGCCTGTTCAGGTACATTGAGGGAGAATTTAGCACAGCCAATTCATCTAACCTGCACATCTTTTGACTGTGGGAGGAAACTGGGCCACCTGGAGGAAACCCACGCAGATATGGGGAGAACGTGCAAGACAGTGACAAAGCCGGGAATTGAACCCGGGTCCCTGGCGCTGTGAGGCAGCAGTGCTAACCACTGTGCCACCGTGCCAATCTTGGCAGTGTCAAGTGGTGGGGCCTGAGGAGGCGGGGCCTAGGGCAGCAGGGCCTGAGGCGGGGGTGCAACCTGAGGAGGTAGAAACTGATGAGGTAGGGAGAAGCTCCGTATGGGGGGAGGGAGGAGCTCTGCAGAGGAGGGGGCATCGGCCATGGTGCCAATCAGCTGGGGTGGCAATCGAGGGAATTGGCCAGGGCGATCTGAGGGGGGGGGGGGGGGGGGGGCGGTGGGGGCAACGTCCAGGGTGACCATACTGGGAGATCGGGGCACTTGCGCAATGGCACCCCTAGAGCTCAGCAGCCAACTTCATAGGTGAGCTTCATAGGTGAGCTCCTTTCCACCCGCCAACAAGATTCACATTATGGCTTCTGTACGACACTGTTGTAAATTCCCATTACTTCGCTCACTGAAAATACTGGCAAGAAAACCTACTGTTTTCTCAACTGTTTGGCACTTAAATTATTTTGAGAAAATTCCAGCCTTAATTTTTGTAAGTCTTCTTCATTTATTGCTATTAATGTGGTGCTGTCAGCATAGTGAATGTTATTGATGACCTTCCTCTTACTTTTATATTTAGGGGAGAATTTCTGTCTGAAACCTACATGGCTGAAATCATGCCTGCTAATCATGGGGCAAAGTGGATACACAAATAGAGGGAAAAATCATGATGACAGAATATCTCAGTGTTTAACAGCCAATGAAATATTTTGTAATGTTTTAGTGTAAAAAATATAACAGCCCATTTTCTTTTTATTCTTTTATGGGACGAGTGTTAGTGACAAGCATTTATTGCCCATCCCTAATTGACCTTGAGAAGGTGGTGGGGAGTTGCCTTGTTGAAATACTGCAGTCCATCTGGTGTACATACACCTATAGATCTGTGCAGAAGGAGTTCCAGGATTTTGATCCTACGACAGTGGGGGAATAATGATAGTTCCAATTCAGGATGGTATGTGGATTGGAGGGGAATTTGAAAATGGTGGTCTTCCCATGCATGTTCTGCTCATGCCTTTCCAGGTGATAAAAGGTTGAAGATTTAGAAGATGCTGTCAAAGGAGCCTTGGTGAGTTGCTGCTGTGGTATACACTGCTGCCACTATGCATTAATGGTGCAAGGAATGGATGTTTAAGGTGAAGGATGGGGTGCCAATCAAGTAGATTGCTTTGCCCTGGAAGCTTCTTGAGTGTTGTTGGAGCTGCACTCATCTGGGCAAGTGCAGAGTATTCCATCACATGCGTGACATATAACTTGGAGATGGTGGACAAGCTTTGGGGAGGCAGGAGGTGCCAATTTGCACACAGCAAGCTGCCACAAACAGCAATGTGATAAAGGCCAGATAACTTTTTTTTGCGTGATTTAGGAATAAATACTGGCCAGGAAAAGCTGCCTCATTCATCCTCAAAATAATATCATCGAGGATGTTTTATATCCAATTGAGTGGGCAGAGAGAGACTCGATTTTACACCTCCTCCAAAATACCTGCGATAGTGAGAGCCATCTCAGTACAATGCTGGGGAGTGAGCCTTGATTCTTTTGTCCAAGTCCTATATTGAGACACAAAGTTTCTGACTCAGGTGAGAGTGCTACCAACTAAGTTACAGCTGACAGTACAAACAAAAAGAACAAAGAACAATACAGCACAGGAACAGGCCCTTTGGCCCTCCAAGCCCATGCCGCTCCCTGGTCCAAACTAGACCATTCTTTTGTATCCCTCCATTCCCACTCGGTTCATGTGGCTATCTAGATAAGTCTTAAACGTTCCCAGTGTGTCCGCCTCCACCACCTTGCCCGGCAGCGCATTCCAGGCCCCCACCGCCCTCTGTGTAAAATACATCCTTCTGATATCCGTGTTAAACCTCCCCCCCCCCCCCCTCAGCTTGAACCTATGACCCCTCGTGAACGTCACCACCGACCTGGGAAAAAGCTTCCCACCGTTCACCCTATCTATGCCTTTCATAATTTTATACACCACTATTAGGTCACCCCTCATCCTGCGTCTTTCCAGTGAGAACAACCCCAGTTTACCCAATCTCTCCTCATAACTAAGCCCTTCCATACCAGGCAACATCCTGGTAAACCTCCTCTGCACTCTCTCTAAAGCCTCCACGTCCTTCCAGTAGTGTGGCGTCCAGAACTGGGTGCAGTATTCCAAATGCGGCCGAACCAACGTTCTATACAACTGCAACATCATACCCCAACTTTTATACTCTATGCCCCATCCTATAAAGGCAAGCATGCCATATGCCTTATTCACTACCTTCTCCACCTGTGCCGTCACCTTCAAGGATCTGTGGACTTGCACACCCAGGTCCCTCTGCGTATCTACACCCTTTATGGTTCTGCCATTTATCGTATAGCTCCCCCCTACGTTAGTTCTACCAAAATGCATCACTTCGCATTCATCTGGATTGAACTCCATCTGCCATTTCTTTGCCCAAATTTCCAGCCTATCTATATCCTTCTGTAGCCTCTGACAATGTTCCTCACTATCTGCAAGTCCAGCCATTTTCGTGTCGTCCGCAAACTTACTGATCACCCCAGTTATACCTTCTTCCAGATCGTTTATATAAATCACGAACAACAGAGGTCCCAATACAGAGCCCTGCGGAACAAGCATCCAGCCAGAAAAAGACCCTTCCACTACCACCCTCTGTCTTCTGTGACCAAGCCAGTTCTCCACCCATCTAGCCACCTCCCCCTTTATCCCATGAGATCCAACCTTTTGCACCAACCTACCATGAGGGACTTTGTCAAACGCTTTACTAAAGTCCATATAGACAACATCCACGGCCTTTCCCTCGTCAACCATTCTAGTCACTTCTTCAAAAAACTCCACCGGGTTAGTGAGGCATGACCTCCCTCTCACAAAACCATGCTGATTATCGTTAATGAGTTTATTCCTTTCTAAATGCGCATACATCCTATCTCTAAGAATCCTCTCCAACAACTTCCCTACCACGGACGTCAAGCTCACTGGCCTATAATTTCCCGGGTTATCCTTCCTACCCTTCTTAAATAACGGGATCACATTAGCTCTCCTCCAATCCTCTGGGACCTCACCTGTGTCCAGTGACGAGACAAAGATTTGCGTCAGAGGCCCAGCGATTTCATCTCTCGTCTCCCTGAGCAGCCTTGGATAGATTCCATCAGGCCCTGGGGATTTGTCAGTCTTTATATTCCCTAAAAAACCTAACACTTCCTCCCTTGTAATGGAGATTTTCTCTAACGGGTCAACAATCCCCTCCGAGACACTCCCAGTCAACACATCCCTCTCCTTTGTGAATACCAACGCAAAGTATTCATTTAGGATCTCCCCTACTTCTTTGGGCTCTAAGCATAATTCCCCACTTATGTCCCTGAGAGGTCTGATTTTTTCCCTGACAACCCTTTTGTTCCTAACGTATGAATAAAATGCCTTGGGATTCTCCTTAATCCTGTCTGCCAAGGACATTTCGTGACCCCTTTTTGCCCTTCTAATTCCTCGTTTGAGTTCTTTCCTAAGTTCTTTGTATTCCTCCAGAGCTCCCTCTGTTTTTAGCTGCCTGGACCTAACGTACGCCTCTCTTTTCTTTTTGACCAATCCCTCAATTTCCCTGGTTATCCTACCCTTCCTATCCTTTTTTACAGGCACATGCCCATCCTGAGCCCTAATAACTGTTCCTTAAAAGACTCCCACATGCCAGATGTGGATTTACCCTCAAACAGCCTCTCCCAATCAACAGCTGCCAATTTCTGCCTAATCCCATTAAAGTTAGCCTTCCCCCAATCCAACACCTTACCCTTGGGACACCACTTATCCTTTCCCATCACTATCCTAAAGCTAACAGAATTGTGGTCACTATTTGCCACATGTTCCCCAACCAAAACTTTGAAGACCTGACTGGGCTCATTCCCCAGTACTAAGTCCAGTATAGCCCCCTCTCTAGTCGGGCTATCTACGTATTGTTCCAAAGAACCTTCCTGTATGCATTTTACAAATTCCTCCCCATTCAGACTCCCAGCCCTACGCGATTTCCAGTCTATATCAGGGAAATTGAAGTGTCCCACTACAACAACCCTATTTTTCCTGCACCTATCCATTATCTCCCGACATATCCGTTCTTCCACTTCCCTTGGGCTGTTGGGAGGCCTGTAGTATACCCCCAACATAGTGACTGTGCCCTTCCTGTTTCTGAGCTCCACCCACAGTGACTCATCACATGACTCCTCTGAATTGTCCTCCCTCTGCACTGCTGTAATATGCTCTCTAACACTGCTACTCCCCCACCTCTTTTGGCCCCTCCTCTGTCTCGCCTAAAACACTTGTACCCCGGAATATTCAGTTGCCAGTCCTGTCCCTCTTTCAACCACGTCTCTGTCACCGCAACCACATCCAAGTTCCTCGTAAGCATTAAGGGCCTAAGTTCGTCTGTCTTACCTGCTACGTTCCTTGCATTGAAGTAGATGCACTCCAGACCTCCAGGCCCAGTGAGGTCATCCTCCCCCAGAGTGCTCTTCTTCTTTGCCAGCCTTGATCTGGCCCCAAGCTCGTCCCCAGCCTCTACACTTGTAGACATAACTTTTTGATCCCCACCCCCCTGCCATATTAGTTTAACCCACCCGAACGGCACTCGCAAAACTCCCAGCCAGGATATTTGTGCCCTTCCAATTTAGTTGTGACCTGCCCTTCTTGTACAGGTGCCCTCCTCTCTTGAAAACTTCCCAGTGATCCAGGAATATGAAGCCCTCCCTCCTGGACCAGTCCTTTAGCCAAGCGTTCAATTGTACTATCTCCCTATTCCTAGTCTCACTGGCCCTAGGCATTGGGAGCAGCCCAGAGGTTGCCACCCTGAAGGCCCTACTTTTTAGCCTATTTCCCAACTCCCTGAATTGCTCTCGTAGGATCCCCCTGCTCTTCCTATCTACGTCATTTGCACCAATGTGTACAATGACATCCATTTCTTTATCCTCCCCTTTTAATATGCCTCCTATCCGCTCGGAGACATCCAGTACCCCAGCACCAGGTAGGCAGACTACCATCCTGGAGTCCTGTTCGCACCCACAGAATCGCCTGTCCGTGCCTCTAATCGATGCGTCCCCCACCACTATTGCTCTCCTAATCCCTCTCTTTCCTTTCCGGGCCACAGAGCCTGACTGTGTGCCAGTGACCTGGTCACTGTGGCTTACCCCTAGAGTCATCCTCCTCCACACTATCCAAAACAATATACTTGTTTTGGAGGGGGACAACCACAGCTGACCCCACCACTAATTGCTCACTCCCCTCCCCTCTCACACCTGCCGCCGAGCCCTTCCTATTATGAGAGACAGCCACTGGAATACTCTCTGGTATGTTATCCTTATGACCTTTACTCCTCCTAACTGTGACCCACGTGTCTTCCCCCTGAGGCCCTGGTGTAACTACTTGCCTATAACTCATGTCTATTTGTCTCTCATTCTCCCTGACTAGACTAAGGTCATCAAGTCGCTGCTCCAGTTCCCTGACGCGGTCCCTCAGGAGCTGCAGTTCCACGCACCTGGCGCAAATGTGAACCTCCGGGCGGCTTGGTGTTTCCGGGAACTCCCACATCTCACACCGAAACCAACAAACTGGCCTATCACTCAGAGCTACCCTTTTCCTTTATAGGAATGGAAAAGAAAAAAAAACCTACCCCGCTTCGCCCTTTCCCCCGAAGCCCTGTGAGCCAAAGCCCTTACAGCTCACACTCTGCTCCCTGCTCACTCCACTGCCCGCTCCTGACGCTGCCCGCTCAAAAGTGCGGCCTGCTTTTAAACCCTCCAAAAGTACAAGAAGCTAGAGTCAGAGCTGCAGGAGGTTCCAGCGATAGTGAGCACCAAGGCCGTGAAGGGTTTAAACATGAGGATTGAGGATGAAAATTTTAAATTTGAGGCATTAGAGGACCTAGAGACAAAACATCTCAACAAAATCATGGATGGTTGATGAGAGCATGAAGCTTGTTAAAGTTCTGCAATATATTGGAATATGTACAAATATATGCAAGCCAAGGAAAGCAGCTTAACATCTTGCACCTTAACTGCCTCAGTTGAATATTAGACATCTCCAGGCAAGACAGAATGCCAAATATGGAAGTACGCCAATGTGCAAGTATCCCTGGCATGTTTGCCCTCCTGAATCAGTGGCCACTCTGTTGGCTGAGTCGTGAGCTGAATGGATGTTGGCCACATCCCCAAAGGCACGTTCCATGGCAAGCTTGATATCAGCATGAGACCAACTGGTTGTCCACATTTGTGATACAAGGACATCTACAAGTGAGACTTCAAGTTAACCAGGGTTGAAGTTGATGCATGAAAAGTCCTTGATGCTGACTGGAGTGCCTGAAGACAAACGGTCATGAACGGAATGGAAGAAGCAGAGGACAAAAGAAACAACCAAATGGTGGAAAAGAGAACCCGCCGAAGGAAATAAAATCAGTTGACCTCAGGCTGGTCAGCTGTGGAAGCGACTACTACTCACAAATCGGCCTTTACAACCACAACAGGCGATGTTCAACACTGAAGTGACATACGCCCTGAGCATAGTCCATTATCTTGCAAGATGAATGGATGTCAAATGCATAATTTAAAAAGTTTAACATAACATTTTAAAAATTAGACATGGCTTATATTGAACATTGATGTACAAATTTTTATTTTCTGTTAAAAATCTTGTTGAGCAATCCTCAGCTCTCATCCAATTGAAGGTGTATTATTTTATGTGGTATATATTTAACACAATATATGCATTTGCTAAAAATAATTGTAAGGGACAGAGAAAAATGGGGATTTGTGGGGAAGACATTTACAAGTGTTCTTTGTCCCTTGTGGGTTTCAGTGTCCTGTTTGCTGAACAGGATGCTGTTTGTTGAGTGATGTGGGCCGGGCCAATCGGATTGCTCTGGGGGCGGGAAGAAAAAAAGGCGCCAGGAAGTGAAGCAGCTGCAGAGCAGAGGAGGGAGTGTGCAGAAGAGGGAGAGCCACGTTTTTGGAGAGGAGCTTTTCGGAGGCAGTAAAAACTCAGTTCGAAGTGAACATTTCTCAGGTAGAACTGCTTGGTTTTTCATGACTGCCGAGGAGGTTCAGCACACTGGACCTGCGTTACTACATAGATAGCTCGCGGCACCTCTGCCTCGTGTGCTTGCTCCATCATCTTCCCTCTCGTAGACCCGTCTGGACTGTGTATGTGTGTCGGGGATAAGTGAGTACTATCAGACAGGAACGGTAACAGAAGTGGGTTGCCGAAGATGGGGTTTTCTTCAGATGTGCACCAACGGATGGGCCCCAACGTTTAAAATTCAAAGTGCTTGGTAGTATTCTGAACAATTCTCAGGTTGAAACTGTTAATTGGAAAATCTTCAGTTTGGAATTCTTTACTTGTTTATATCTGCTAATTATATTTGTTATTAAATTTTTATGTTATTCCATTTACCTTGTTGTTCCGAACCTTTTCTCATTATAAGGTTTATCTCAATAACATTTTTGGAGGCACCGCGCTAAACATACTCAAATCCTTTTCATGCAAGCCTGTACTGGCATTTATGGATAAACAGGAAATTTAGCCAGCTCACCATCAACTGCTAGGAATTCAGGATCCTGTAAATCGAACAGTTAAATAGTAGCCCCATATAGTGATCAGCAGGGGGTTACATAATCAATTATTTTTTTGTGTAATTCTTCCGACAGATGCAACAAAGTTTTGAATTCAGGCCTGGCACCTGTCTCATCTTGCTATATAAGAACATAAGAAATAGGAGCAGGAGTAGGCCATCTAGCCCCTCGAGCCTGCCCCGCCATTCAATAAGATCATGGCTGATCTGACGTGGATCAGTACCACTTACCCGCCTGATCCCCATAACCCTTAATTCCCTTACCGATCAGGAATCCATCCATCCGCGCTTTAAACATATTCAGCGAGGTAGCCTCCACCACCTCAGTGGGCAGAGAATTCCAGAGATTCACCACCCTCTGGGAGAAGAAGTTCCTCCTCAACTCTGTCTTAAACCGACCCCCCTTTATTTTGAGGCTGTGTCCTCTAGTTTTAACTTCCTTACTAAGTGGAAAGAATCTCTCCGCCTCCACCCTATCCAGCCCCCGCATTATCTTATAAGTCTCCATAAGATCCCCCCTCATCCTTCTAAACTCCAACGAGTACAAACCCAATCTCCTCAGCCTCTCCTCATAATCCAAACCCCTCATCTCCGGTATCAACCTGGTGAACCTTCTCTGCACTCCCTCCAATGCCAATATATCCTTCCTCATATAAGGGGACCAATACTGCACACAGTATTCCAGCTGCGGCCTCACCAATGCCCTGTACAGGTGCATCAAGACATCCCTGCTTTTATATTCTATCCCCTTCGCAATATAGGCCAACATCCCATTTGCCTTCTTGATCACCTGTTGTACCTGCAGACTGGGCTTTTGCGTCTCATGCACAAGGACCCCCAGGTCCCTTTGCACGGTAGCATGTTTTAATTTGTTTCCATTGAGATAGTAATCCCATTTGTTATTATTTCCTCCAAAGTGTATAACCTCGCATTTATCAACGTTATACTCCATTTGCCATATCCTCGCCCACTCACTCAGCCTGTCCAAATCTCTCTGCAGATCTTCTCCGTCCTCCACACGATTCACTTTTCCACTTATCTTTGTGTCGTCTGCAAACTTCGTTACCCTACACTCCGTCCCCTCCTCCAGATCATCTATATAAATGGTAAATAGTTGCGGCCCGAGTACCGATCCCTGCGGCACGCCACTAGTTACCTTCCTCCAACCGGAAAAACACCCATTTATTCCGACTCTTTGCTTCCTGTCGGATAGCCAGTCCCCAATCCACTTTAACACACTACCCCCAACTCCGTGTGCCCTAATCTTCTTCAGCAGCCTTTTATGGGGCACCTTATCAAACGCCTTTTGGAAATCCAAAAACACCGCATCCACCGGTTCTCCTCCATCAACCGCCCTAGTCACATCTTCATAAAAATCCAACATGTTCGTCAAGCACGACTTTCCCCTCATGAATCCATGCTGCGTCTGATTGATCGAACCATTTCTATCCAGATGCCCTGCTATCTCCTCTTTAATAATGGATTCCAGCATTTTCCCTACTACAGACGTTAAGCTGACCGGCCTATAGTTACCCGCCTTTTGTCTCCTTCCTTTTTTAAACAGCGGCGTAACATTAGCCGTTTTCCAATCAACCGGCACTACCCCAGAATGCAACGAGTTTTGATAAATAATCACTAACGCATCCACTATTACCTCTGACATTTCTTTCAATACCCTGGGATGCATTCCATCCGGACCCGGGGACTTGTCCACCTTCAGTCCCATTAGTCTACCCAGCACTGCCTCTCTGGTTACATTAATTGTATTAAGTATTTCTCCTGCTGCCAACCCTCTATCGTTAATATTTGGCAAACTATTTGTGTCCTCCACCGTGAAGACCGACACAAAAAACTTATTTAAAGACTCAGCCATATCCTCATTTCCCACTATTAACTCCCCCCTCTCGTCCTCCAAGGGTCCAACATTCACTCTAGCCACTCTATTCCTTTTTATATATTTATAAAAACTTTTACTATCATTTTTTATATTAATTGCTAGCCTAGCTTCATAGTCTATCCTTCCTTTCTTTATCGCTTTCTTAGTCTCTCTTTGTTGTTTCTTAAATTTTTCCCAATCACTTGTTTCTCCACTATTTTTGGCCACTCTGTACGCAGCTGTTTTTATTATAATACTCTCCTTTATTTCCTTCGTTATCCACGGCTGGTTCTCCCTTTTCTTACAATCCTTGTTTTTTGCTGGAATATATTTTTGCTGAGAACTGAAAAGGATCTCCTTAAAAATCCTCCACTGTTCCTCAGCTATCCTACCTGCCAGCCTGCTCTCCCAGTCTACCTTAGCCAATTCATCCCTCATCCTATCATATTTCCCTCTGTTCAAACAGAGGACACTGGTTTGGGACCAAACTTTCTCCTCTTCCATCTGAATCAGAAATTCGACCATATTGTGGTCACTAGACCCAAGAGGGTCCTTCACAATAAGATCCTTAATTCTACCTACCTCGTTACACAATACCAGATCCAAAATAGCTCGTTCCCTCGTCGGTTCCGTAACATGCTGTTCAAGGAAACTATCCCGACAGCATTCTAAGAACTCTTCCTCCATTCCACCCTTACCGACTTGAGTCTGCCAGTCAATGTGCATGTTGAAGTCCCCCATGATTATTGCCGTTCCGTTTTTACACGCATCCCTTATCTGCTTGTTTATAGCCCTCCCCACCTCAACATTATTATTTGGGGGCCTATATACCACACCTACTAGTGTCTTTCTCCCTCTACTATTCCTCATCTCTACCCATAACGATTCCACGTTTTGTTCCTCAGAGCCT
Source organism: Mustelus asterias (assembly GCF_964213995.1). Taxonomy (NCBI): domain Eukaryota; kingdom Metazoa; phylum Chordata; class Chondrichthyes; order Carcharhiniformes; family Triakidae; genus Mustelus; species Mustelus asterias. Next base: position 59,937,820 of record NC_135801.1, read on the forward strand.
ATGTCATCCCTCAGTACTACCCTGATATTATCTCTTATTAATAGCGCGACCCCACCACCTTTTCCTTCCTGTCTATTCTTCCTAAACGCCTGATACCCCTGGATATTCATCTCCCAGTCCTGGTCACCTTTCAGCCACGTTTCTGTAATGGCCACTAGATCGTACCCACTCGTGCTGATTTGCACCATCAACTCATATACCTTGTTCCGAATGCTTCGTGCATTCAGGCAAAGTGTCCTTATTCCAGCTTTTATCTGGACCCGCTTTGATGAGTCGCGAACACCCTCTCCCTCTACTCCCTTATCTAAATTACCGCCTTCATTCACTTGCACCCTCTCCTCTATATGATATTGTATTGATCATCAAATGCCAATATATAACATCAGTTTTTGTTAATATTCAGTACATCCAAGGAAAAAAATGCCTGGTGTAATTTTTACAGTAACTGCAAAATATTGAATGCGAATTCTTTCATGTGCAGTTGCAAATCAAATGTTTACTGTATAACTGATAATCATTGACCATTTTGCTTCTTTAGAAAATGTCATGAATTTATGTACAAAACTAAGCAGAGTAAGAAAAGTTCATACATTTATATTTAAAATACAAATCACTTAAATGTATAACTGATAAAAAAAGATGTTTGAAATCAAAATCTGCAAACACAAATCAATTTTTTTTCACATTTAATGATAATCATCATTTTATATGAATGAAATGTTTCAATTAATTGCAAATGTCTGTATTTATTCATTCAGATGAGAGGTCACATGACACCAGGTTATAGTCCAACAGGTTCATTTGGAATCACAAGCTTTCAGAGTACTGCTCCTTTGTCAGGTGAAGTCCACTTCACTTGACGAAGGAGCAGTGCTCCGAACGCTTGTGATTAAATAAACCTGTTGGACTATAACCTGGTGTTGTGTGACCTCTCATTTTGCACACCCCAGTCCGACATCAGCATCTTCACATTTATTCATTTAGGCATTGTACAACCCTGGTTAAAGCCAAAGTGTGTATCATTCTTTGCAAATCAATTTTCTAAGTTCTTTTAACAAGCATTTGTGGTGGTGTGAAAATAATTTATAAACCAATTCAGGGATGTTTCAGAATCCTTTCCATCTGGTCAGATGCTAAGCACTTATGTTTCAGTGCAAAGATCACTTTATCTGTGGTTCAAAGTCTTCAAGCCTCGTGGTGTTTCACTTACCCACATTTTGCAGCACACAAACTCTTTGATAACTATAACAGGAAACAGGAGTCACGATTGTTTTTGGGTTTCGGACCTGTCTCTGGTGGGAAACTGATTAGTTATAATTTTCATGTGGATGAGCCTTGAATTGATACTGAAACATGTTGCCTGTGCAGTTAGGGGCAATGGAAGCAGGAATGGAGGTGGGTCAGATGAAGCTGAGTGGGGGGAGGGGGGACTCATTTTGTCTCTTCAGGGCAGGCTTCACTGAGGCTATATCAAACACTTCCACAGCACCAGAGGGAAGAAAGATGTTACAGGAGAGCTGAAGATCCGGCATTCACATCAGGGCTACCCTCACTTCATGATAATGCTTACAAAATCAAGAAAAGTTCAAAAAGTCTGATACCTTTAAGTGCCATCAAATAAATCATAGTGAAATGTCATGGAGAACATGGAAATGTTCTTGGCTATCTAAATCAAACACCAAAACCATTGCAATGAACCACTTAGTATGATGACTATGCAAGTGAATGCTCAAAGGTTGTACGCCAACTTAAATAATCGACAAGGTGAGACTTCACAGTTTTAATGCTAATTGTGCTTGGTTTGAACATTTTGAGACGTGCTGCAATTTGCTTAATGAAATGTCAAATGTAGCGGCTAGTTCTGATACCGAAGCAGCTGAAAAATTCCGCTCACAGAAACAGATCTTTAATGTTGATGACTTTATTGGAACATGTATTTCCAAAAAGGAATAAACTGCTCCAAGATTTAGGCCCAAAGATCATTTAACATGGTGAAAATAAGCCAACAAACAGGAAACTTCGGTGTGTTCTCAATATGTCCTCAAGGGTATTGTCAATATTGCTGTTTTATGGAATGAAGCTATGTTGGCACATATGAATGGGATGGGGAAAAAAGCATAACCCAAATGGGTCAACACCTTCAAAGGATTTGATGTTGCCCCCAAATTCAAATCAAAATCATCAACTTAACCAAGGAATTTGGCTTGAAAAGGCGGAGGAGGTTGATGTGGTGGAATTGCTTGAATTGTTCAGAAAATATTTATTGAATGAGGATTTACTGCAATTAGATATTCAGTATCTTTCACTTGCCCATGATTCTCATTTGTCTATATCTCTCAGCCGCTTTCTTCTATCTGCCACTCTCTCACTCCAGTCTTTTCACACTCCACTTCTCTCCTTTGACCCTATCTCTCTCCCCCACATCTTCCCTTCTGTCCCTCCTCTTCCCCCAATTTTTTTTCTCTCTTCACTCTCCAACTTTGTCTCCAGTCTCTTCCACTCTCCCTTTCCAGTCTCTTCCTCCCCAGTCTCTCACTGTCCCCTTCCTAGTCTCTCTCTCCCTTAGCTTCTCTCTCTCTCCCACTCTATTACTCACTCCCTGTCACCCTCCTTTCACTCTGTCTCTCCGTCTCACTCCCATCCAACTGTGAGAGGTGCCAAATGCAAAAAAGAACTTAAAATGTTTCTAGGACATTTCAAATGGGTGGCATTATTAGATTTTAAGTGGGTAGAAACATTAGCTTTTCCACACAGCGGAGGCAGCACCATTTACCATTTTAACTCACCACCACCTTCTCAGGAGCAGGTGGGAATGGGCAACAAAAGCTGGCCTTGCAACACTGGTCACATCCCAAGAACAAATATGTATATATAATATATAAATAATTAATGTGACCCCAGATGCTAGCAAAAACAAAACAATAAAGCAGCATAGTAACATTTGGCATAACATCATCAAAGCTTGTCCATTATGTAACACATATAACACATCACATAAATACGGAAGTGTTTTTAAAGTACTTTGTAAAACTTTTAATGGCTTTATGTATTCATGTAGGTTGCAGCAAATTTGGGTGACAAAGGACTCAGCCCTGCCCCCTCACATTGTATCAGGCTCATCTCCCATTGAGTGAAATCTGTTTATTTTCCATTAGCTCTTCATGGCCTTAATTATTAACTATTATTCAGGGCACCAAATCCCAGCCTCCGCCCCCTGGTCTTGGCCTCAGCCTCGCTTTCCTCTACCCCTGGATATCATGCTCCCCCATTACCTGTCTTCCTTCCAGGCCTCGCCCTCTATCTCCAGCCCCTCCTTTCTCCCCCCCCCCGCCCCCCCACCCCCACCCCCTCACATGCTCCTGCTCTCTATCCATTCCATCCTTGGCCCTAGAGTCTCTACCATCCCCCAGCCTCACACTGTTCCCCCCCCAAGTGTGTCTCTCTCCCCCCTCTCTCAATGTTTAATTGGCACTCACCTTCATTGGCCTCTTCTACAGAAGTACCATCTGTTACATTGGGATCTTCTATCATCTTTTAGTTGGGGTACTTCCACCTTACTATCTGTCTGGAGAGACTCTCTGGTGGCAATGGGTTTTGGTCATCTCCAAGTAGCTCTGTCTTCACCATTGGACCCTGTGTTGAGGACCTTGTCTCTGTTATCTTTCTGGTCCTCTTTCCCCTATCATACCCTCCTGTCACTGGGGGTTCCACCCTTCCTATTGAGGATGATGTCCCTCGCCGCTACTGCACCCAATATCTGACAGTCTTCCATTTGGACAGGTGGCCATCCTATTGTAATTGGCGGCCTTGCTTCCTGCTCTTAGTCACCCATGATGCCAGAGGGTGATGCCCCCATTCAATGCCCAAGCGCTGACTGTCCACTGTCACTTCCACTGTGCAGCAAAGCACCTCTCTTCCAAGGTTGAATTCCCTTCTACTGTACTGACCCTCTTAATGGGTCAGGGAGATTCCTGTTTGGTACACGTCTCCCTTCAAGTTGGTCAGCAAAGGACAATGCATGCAACCTGTATGCGCTCTGAAAACTTCAACCTCTCTCTTTAACAAAATCAGAATGAGTAACTTTAATAACTGTAATTAGCCTTAATCATGGACGGGATAAAGGCAGATGGGATCACTGCCCCACGCTAGTGAACTGCCGGGAACAATATTTCAATACTGACATGCTGCTATTTTTGGGCCCCGCCTGCCTCCTCCCTGCCTCTGGTGGGGCCTCCAGGAATCATCAAAATATACCTCCGAGGAAGGTTCTTTCTCTTTTTTGGTAAAATGAAAGTAATGGCAATGCTGATGGACAAAAGCTTCCCAGATACTCAGAGTGAAATTGCTAACAATTTGGTGCATCGTAGCCTGTGTTGAAAGATCTGTTGTTCTCGCTGTAATATGTACAGTATAATGAAATAAATCACATAAACGCACTTCTAGTTATTCATGACAATTGTGTGATAATTTTTATAGTCCTGGAATTGCAATCTATTTGCATTCCTTGTTTGCTTCCTGGCGAACTTGATACAACAATTAAAGCAGATAAGCAGTTAAGTGAATAAAATTACTTTACAAATATTCATTTAGTAACTTATCCCTGTAATTCAAACCCAATTTTGAGTTCATTTCTCTTTTTGAAATAGGCTTGACAATGCTTCACCTACAAAAAATTAACAAGCTTACAGTCATAGCTTCACATATCTATATTTACTTTGAAAGCACGTATATAATCACATTAGTCTAAAATGTTAATGATTCTGTATCTGTATTTCCTCTTCTACTTTTTGCTTGTGTAAGGACTGCTTTAAGGTAAGTTCAGATAACCCTTTATCTAAAGCAATAGAAGCTAAAGATGTTGGCACAGAAACAGATGGAGAGAAATCTGGTGTCATAGCTGAAGTAGTGTTGCATGTATTATTGACAAGGGATAGGTCTGAATATTGTGAGAATGATGGATTAAATCTTATGATTGGCATTTGTGGAGGGACAACCCTTATGCCTTGCTGTGCAACTGATGTCATCAATGGGGGTGGGATAATAGATTTTGATTCATTTTTTATGAGATGTTTTTGTAGGCTTTCATCTTTCAGTTTTGCAATCTTGGTAAAGACAGAGGCAAAAGGTTGAAATCCAGGATTCCAGGTAAGTATGTAATCACAATTGGAGTTGTTTTGTATTTTGTCTTGTGTGAAAACAAGAGAAGTGAGGGATCCTATCAATGAAGTCTGCCCATTCACTATGACTATGTGATCTTTAGCATTGTCCATCATGATACTACTTTCCTCAATACTTGTATTCTGAATATTCTTTGAAAAGCAATCAACAAATTTCACATTGTAACTTTCCTCGCCCTGTACGTCCTTCAGGTTATAAATACTATCTACGTTTTCTCTACAGATGATTGCATCCGTGACACTGTTTTTACATAATTGACAAGGCGGATAATCTGACTCTCTGGGGCTCCCTGAATCCAGAACAGTGGATATCCAACCATGCTCACCTCTGCAAAACTGATTTGCATTAATCATTATAATTTCTCCATCTTCAGCAGTTTCCTCTTCTGCAGAACCTCGCCCACTTGAATCTGAATATCGGGGAGAATGGAATGACTTCTCCTTCATAGGAATGTCCCGTAAACCCAGTTTTTCCAGTGAACTATCAAGAGTCTTTCCAAGCTGATTAGCATTGACATTCTGGTGACCTAACGATACCACTGGATGATTCAGATGGTTAATAATAGTAGATATTATTGGAAGTCTTCTATTCAGATTTCTCGCACTTGAATTATTTTTATCTTTTCTTTTATATCTACACAGTAGGCCACCAAAGCACACAGAAAGGAGCAGGAAAATGACAAATGAGATAGAGAGACTTAAAGTGAGGCTGTCAGTTGACTTATCAACCAAGGCATCGAATGACTGAGAGATGTTAATTGCAACAGTACTAATAGCTGATCTAGATCCCAATAAAGGACTACTGGCTTTAATCACTAACTCAATTATTTCTTCTCTCTTGTAACTGCCTTTAATTTTGTGAACAGAGCCTGAAACATAAATAACTCCACTTGTTTGGTTCAGAGAAAAGTAAGGAGAAGGCTGCAGAAATGAGAAAAGCACAAATCCATCCATTCCTGCATCTTTATCTACAGCAGTCACTTGTCCAGCTTTTTGACCGACCTCCACATGCTCAGGGAGAGTAAAATAGTACCGTTCTTGGGTAAAAGTAGGCTCATATTCATCAATACCTTGAATGTCCACTTGAATTGTTACAGTTGCTGTTGCATTACCTTTATCCTTTGCCTCAACTATAAATATGCATTTTTGTTGTTGTTCATAATCAATCAATTGTTTGGTGTAGATCCCACCAGTAATTGGATCAATAATAAAATTATTCCAATTGGTATATGTAGAATAGTCAGTCAAAGACAACGTCAGAATAGAGTACGTCACATAACCAAAGGGACCATCGTCATAATCGAATGCATGAACTGTACACACTGATGTATAGATAGGCTCATTTTCACAGACTGTGCAATTCAGTGTAGGAAATACAAAATAAGGAATGTTATCATTGTCATCCAATACATTAATATAAAGGACTGAAATAGCCATGTTTTGATGAGTAATGCCGTCATCAACTGCTTGGATAGTTAATGTGAATTTTGCTATGTCTTCATAGTCAAGAGGTAGCTTTAATTCTACAAAACCAGTTTTAGGATCCAATCTAAAATTTTCTTCCTCATTTCCCGAAATTATACTGTATTTGATATCTGCATTTACTCCCTGATCACGATCATAGGCAGAGATTTGAACAAGTTTATTTTTTACAGGGGTGCTTTCTAGAACTTCGATATGGTATTCTAAGCTGTTGAAAACTGGAGGATTATCATTGAAATCAAGTACAGTTATTGACATAATTGTGGTTGAATTAAGTGGTGGGTTTCCTCGATCAGATGCACACACAACCAAACTATAGCTGTTAGTAAATTCTCTGTCTACTACATTTGTTAATACCAGTTTGCCCACCATACTGTACTGATTCTCTGTTTGAATCACAGAGTTCTCAATGTGGAATCTGTTTTGTTCATTGCCTCCAATAATAGCATAGTCAATGTAAGAATTCTCACGGGTCCAGTCTTGGTCTACTGCTGAAAAGAACAACAGAGTGATCCCAGTTGCCGTCTCTTCATTAACACTGATATTATAACCTGCTTGTGTGAATTGAGGAGCATTATTATTGATATCCTGAATTTGTACCTCCACCAGTGTAATGCTAGTCAGCGCAGGATTGCCACCATCCTTAGCTTCGACCAGAAGCTGCACCAAAGAGTTGTAAGTTGTATAGTGAACAGTCCTGGTAAATATTGCACCTAAAATCCAAAAAGAAAAGCAAAGTTAACACCCAGAGCAAAGCAGTGACTTCTTTGTTAAATAAGCAGATCAGGTCTGACAATGTCATATGGCCCTCATCTGCAATGTTAGTTAGTGGCATGAGGAAGGGAACAGTCCCTGGTTCCCCATCAAGTCAAACCTGCCAGGAGTTGGGTTGTGGGCCAGTAAAGGTTCAGATAGGGTTTTTTTTAAAAACATATGTTTCCAAGAGAGCCAGGAAGAGCAGGAGTTCCCTTACTCTGGACTTCGGAAGAAAGTTTTAAGCCTGGTCTGTTGTCAGTTCCCACAGATACCTGTCTAAGGCCCCCACCACTTCAATTGTGGCAGCAGGAGGCTGCCAAGTTCCAGCTCCCACTCTCCAGCCAGGTACTGGGTCTGGGCAATTTCTGGCAGGACTCCAGAAACACTTAGGGGATGAGATCTGGCTGTAAATATTATCCATGGCTTCACATTCCTGGAAACCATGGGTTTGCTGCCTTCTTTAGAATTGCATACACCATACCCTATACAACTGGGGCGATATCGGAGTCCTCACATGCCACAAAATAAATACTTCTATGTATCCTAAACATCAAAATTAGAATTAAATACAAAACATAGAGATCTGTGGTCACTATTAAAAACGATAGCAAAAAAAGTTAATGTCTGGGTAATATATCTCAATATATTACTTTTAATACTATCTGTTTAGACTTTCTGAACTCACAGCATTGTTGCATAGAACAGTACTGCATTGCTGCAGGTCACTGAGCTGGATTTTGGATACCAAAATTATTGCCATAGCCCATGTTTTCTGGCTATATGACCAATTAATATGATGAGTGTTCGATCTGCTCTTATTATCTTACCACTTTCAGCATTAATATAAAACTCCGCAGTAATCCCTGGAAGGATTCTATATGAAACGTTTCCATTCACTCCTGAATCTTTATCTGTGGCAGATACAGTCAGAAGGTAGGTATTGACTGGAGAGTGTTCAGGCAATATAATCTGAAACAACAGATCAGTCAAAAAGCCAATTCTTGTACAGATTAATAGAAAGCTATGTGAAATTATTAGAAAGAGCATAGTTACTGATACAAGTACAGATTTTTGAATTGCAATTTATGGACTGTGGTTTTTTTCTGGGCTCTGCTACTGTATTACTTCACCTCTTTCATTGTTTTGCCTTGAAAGGAAAAAAACATTTTTATTATTTTGGAATTTAATTTTATTATGTGACCAAGGTCATTCCATGATTTATTTCAATAAGTTACCACCTTTTGAGTTTCCTCAGTTACAAGAGCTGGAAAACACCCTAAAGCAGTGCCATTACAATTTGTCAGAGATTAGGTACTTTTTTTTAACCTAAATTGTTTCTACAGCTATAGGGTTCACTTTCAAAAAATCTTACTTGTAGCTTGTACCAGACATTTTCCTGTGATTATTTACTGAAGTACATTCTACTTACTTTAGAATTTAATGGACGCCAGGACAGTATCAATATTTATTTTAAAATCAATTATTTTTCCATCGAAACAGATTATTGTAGAAGATAGAAAAATGTTTCAATTTAATAGCTGTTAAATAACAGTCATTCAGGAGCTTTGTCTCATGCACCTGTAAATTTCAAATGAAACTCAAACTTCCCACATCTACTGTCACCCATATTCAACTTGCTATCGGGCTCCTTCAAACAGGAGGGGCTCAGGATAAGTCAACTCCGCAACTGGTGAAAATCATACATGCTTAAGCAAGCCAATTGTTCTCGTTCCCTCCTCCCTCAAACTGAAATATTCTATAAGTGACTTACTTTATCAAGTGGGTTTGTTGTGTATTACTAAGGTCACTCTTCATAAATGCAATGTCACTAAAATAACAAGGTCAACCGTGTATCTGACATGCAGAGAAACTCAATTTTTGAATCTCCACCACCAACAAATCTGCACAGATAGAGTTTCCATCTGACTGATAAAACATGGATAGACATGGATAGAGCAGGGACAGGAATGGTTGTTGCAGGTTCCGGGGTTTAGATGTTTCAGTAAGTGCAGGGAAGGTGGTAAAAGAGGGGGAGGTGTGGCATTGTTAGTCAAGGACAGTATTACGGTGGCAGAAAGGACTTTTGATGAGGACTCGTCTAGTGAGGTAGTTTGGGCTGAGGTTAGAAACAGGAAAGGAGAGGTCACCCTGTTGGGAGTTTTTTATAGACCTCCGAAAAGTTCCAGAGATGTAGAGGAAAAGATTGCAAAGATGATTCTGGATAGGAGCGAAAGTAACAGGGTAGAAGTACTGGGGGACTTTAACTTTACAAATATTGACTGGAAAAGCTATAGTTCAAGTACTTTGGAGGGGTCGGTTTTTGTCCAATGTCAGGAAGGCTTCCTGACACAGTATGTAGATAGACCAACAAGAGGCGAGGCCACATTGGATTTGGTACTGGGTAATGAACCAGGCCAGGTGTTAGATTTGGAGGTAGGTGAGCACTTTGGTGACAGTGACCACAATTCGATTACGTTTACCTTAGCTATGGAAAAGGAAAGGTATATACCAAAGGGCAAGAGTTATAGCTGGGGGAAAGGAAATTATGATGCGATTAGGCAAGATTTAGCTGGCATAGGTTGAGGAAGGAAACTGCAGGGGATGGGCACAATTGAAATGTGGAACTTGTTCAAGGAACAGCTACTACGCGTCCTTGATAAATATGTACCTGTCAGGCAGGGAGGAAGCAGACGTGTGAGGGAACCGTGGTTTACTAAGGAGGTTGAATCTCTTGTGAAGAGGAAGAAGGAGACTTATGTGAAGATGAGACGTGTAGGCTCAGTTAGGGAGCTTGAGAGTTACAAGTTAGCCAGGAAGGACTTAAAGAAAGAGTTAAGAAGAGCCAGGAGGGGACATGAGAAGTCTTTGGCAGGTAGGATCAAGGAAAACCCTAAAGCTTTCTATAGGTATCTCAGGAGTAAAAGAATGACTAGGGTAAGATTAGGGCCAGTCAATGACAGGAGTGGCAAGTTGTGCGTGGAGTCTGAAGAGATAGGAGAGGCACTGAATGAATATTTTTCATCGGTATTCACACTGGAGAGGGACAGTGTCGAGGGGAGTACTGAGATGCAGGCTGTTGGACTGGATGGGATTGAGGTTCATAAGGAGGAGGTGTTAGCAATTCTGGAAAGGGTAATAATAGATAAGTCCCCTGGGCCGGATGGGATTTATCCTAGGGTTCTCTGGGAGGCTAGAGAGGAGATTGCAGAGCCTTTGGCTTTGATCTTTAGGTCGTCATTGTCTACTGGAACAGTGCCAGAAGACTGGAGGATAGCAAATGTTGTCCCCTTGTTCAAAAAGGGGAGTAGAGACAACCCTGGTAATTATAGACTGGCAGGCCTTACTTCTGTTGTGGGCAAAGTATTGGAAAGGATTATAAGAGATAGGATTTATAATCACCTGGAAAGGAATAATTTGATTAGGGATAGTCAGCACGGTTTTGTGAAGGATAGGTCGTGCCTCACAAACCTTATTGAGTTCTTTGAGAAGGTGACTAAAGAGGTGGATGAGGGTAAAGCGGTTGATGTGGTGTATATGGATTTCAGCAAAGCGTTTGATAAGGTTCCCCATGGTAAGTTTTTGCAGAAAATACGGACGCATGGGATTGAGGGTGATTTAGTGGTTTGGATCAGGAATTGGCTAGCTGTAAGAAAACAGAGGGTGGTGGTTGATGGGAAATATTCATCCTGGAGTTCAGTTGCTAGTGGTGTACCGCAAGGATCTGTTTTAGGGTCACTGCTGTTTGTCATTTTTATTAATGACCTGGATGAGGGCATAGAAGGATGGGTTAGTAAATTTCCGGATGACACTAAAGTCGGTGGAGTTGTAGACAGTGCGGAGGGAAGTGGCAGGTTACAGAGGGACATAGATAAGCTGCAGAGCTGGGCTGAGAGGTGGCAAATGGAGTTTAATGCGGAAAAGTGCGAAGTGATTCACTTTGGAAGGAGTAACAGGAATACAGAGTACTGGGCTAATGGTAAGATACTTGGTAGTGTGGATGAACAGAGGGATCTGGGTGTCCATGTGCATAGATCCCTGAAAGTTGGCACCCAGGTTGATAGGGTTGTTAAGAAGGCGTACGGTGTGTTAGCTTTTGTTGGCAGAGGGATTGAGTTTTGGAGCCAGGAGGTCAAGTTGCAACTGTACAAAACTCTGGTGCGGCCGCACTTGGAGTATTGCGTACAGTTCTGGTCGCCACATTATAGGAAGGATGTGGAAGTGTTGGAAAGGGTGCACAGGAGATTTACCAGGATGTTGCCTGGTATGGTGGGAAAATCGTATGAGGAAAGGCTGAGGGGCTTGAGGTTGTTTTCGTTAGAGAGAAGAAGGTTAAGAGGTGACTTAACAGAGGCATACAAGATGATCAAAGGATTAGATAGGGTGGATAGTAAGAGCCTTTTTCCTCGGATGGTGATGGCTAACACGAGGGAACATAGCTTTAAATTGAGGGGTGAGAGATATAGGACAGATGTTAGAGGTAGGTTCTTTACTCAGAGAGTAGTAAGGGCTTGGAATGCCCTGCCTGCAGCAGTAGTGGACTCGTCAACATTAAGAGCATTCAAATGGTCATTGGATAAACATATGGATGATATTGGAATAGTGTAGGTTAGATGGGCTTTAGATTGGTTTCACGGGTCGGCGCAACATCGAGGGCTGAAGGGCCTGTCCTGCGCTGTAATGTTCTATGTTCTATACGCTCTTCCCCTATAGGAAAGAAAAAGGCGAACCAGATGGATCTCAAGTCATTTTTCATCTATCGACTCCTAAGTTCCTATGATATATCCAGCATACACAAATCTAGAGATTGTATGAGAAACCTAGCACAGTCAAAACTTAGGAGACCCCAAAACGATGCAACACACTGGTAAACTTGCATGATTTGATCAGCCAGAATCAACCTCACACAAGTTCATTAGTGTGCAGGATAATCTAAAGCCGAGAGGAACAATTTCAATCTCAAGTAACAGATTCCATAGACAAGCAAATTATCAACAGTACTCTGTGTCTGCCTGGCTGGGGTATCTGATAAACAAATCAGTCAGAGGATTAACATGATTCAGTGGAAGATAACAGATTACCAGGGGACAGTTTGGGTTCCCGGCTAATTTCTGTCCTAATAACAGTGAAAGATTGGGGAATCTCAGCGGAAACTGTACCCCATAACATCTATCATTTAATAAGATTGAACTTTCTGAAACATCTTACCTAACATCCCTTTCGCAGTAGTCACTCAGACTGCAGTGGTTCAAGGTGGCCCACTACCCCCTTCTCAAGGGCAACTAGGGATGGGCAATAAATTTTGGCCTTGCCAGGAATGTTTATATCCTAAGATTACATTTGCAACCAGATTACAATGAGTAGGAGTAAAATGACTATACTAGAATTTTAATGGTCCACCCATTGATTGGGACAGATATAGACTAAATAGATAAATAGGAATGTAGGGCCCGATTCTCCCATCGCGACCCGCAACCTTTCTGGCGGGTCCGGTCAGGAGAATCACGTGTCAGCTTTTTCCTGGGATTTGTGCATGCTCTGGGAACACATGCGCATCTCTCAGAGCCGGAAAACAATCGCAGTTGAGACCGCGCTGGAAACCAGCGGGAAGAGAGGTAAGTAATTTGATTTTTTAAAAATATATTTTAAATATATTTTGCATGTCATTAACAGGCCCGGCATGAACTTGCCGAGCCCGATTGCATTTCCCACCCCATCAGGAGTACTTCATTCCGGCAGGGTTTAGAGTAGCTCCCCACATTCAGGGAATGAGCGGGAGACCCCACCGGACTGAAGAGGGGGGGGGCAATCGGGGCCCCCAAGGTGTTGGGCGATTGGGGGGGGGGGGGGGTGCCGCCTAGGCACCCTGGCAGTGCCAGTCTGTACTGCCTGGCACTGCCCAAGGAACAAAGTGTCCATGCCCAGGGGCACCTTGGCATAGTCCACTGGGCATCGGGCAGTGCCAAGGGGGTGCGGGGCTTATTGTGGGCAGGGCCTAGGGGGTTCCTGCTGCCACTCTGCATGGGGATCCGTCTGGGCTGGAGGGAGGCCAGCGATCGGGGTGGGCTGGGAGGGGGTGGTCTGCCGGGGTGAGGTGGGTGGAGGGGATCGCCACTGGTGGGGGGTGGGCTGGACATCGGGGCGCTCCGGGATGGGACGGGGGTCAGGGCTGGCCTGGAAATTGTTGTGGGGGCCACGATCGGGCCGTGGGTGGGGCCGGGGGGGTTGGTGGCTGGAGGGATAGCACTGTGAAGGTCCCTGGTTGGCCAGCGATCGGACTAGCCAGCAAACGGGGAGACTGACAGATCGGGACCGCTGTGCATGCGCAGAGTTCTGGAGCTGTCAGACTCTGGTGCGAATAGCCCCCCCCCCAGGTTTTTAATGAGATTCCCGATTGTGACCTCTGCATTGCACAGAGTGCGGAGATTCGAGTGTGAAGCTGCACTGAAAAAACTGTCATAATCTAGAATAGTTTTCTCACCAACTCAGCATTTTTGGGAGAATCGTCCCTGTAATTTCTAAAATGGCCACAGGAATCCTTTCTCAATTGGCAATTTAGCAGGCCTACAAGAGTGATGGTGCTGCTGGATCTAACTGAGTAATGAAATAGATCATGGTAAATCAGCGAATAAGATCCAGCAAATGGCAACTGATGCTAGCTTAACTGTTAATTTTAAATATGAGAGTGATAAATCTGTGTTCACCAAAGATATTAAGAGATGTGGGGCAAGGGCAAGTACAAGTTAAATTACAGGTCAGCTGTGGACTCATTAAATGGCGCAATAGGTTTAAAGGACTAAATGGCCTACTTCTGTTCTTGTGTCCTAAAGCACCTTGGAAGCAGTGGTCACAATCATAAGGATAAAAAGGATAAAGTATTTAATAACACTATAAGATCAGTTTGGAATATGAGATAGATGGTAGAAGACATTGGCACACAGAATCGACAACAGTCGATGTCCTTAAAAACAATTGCTAAGGTACAGAATATATATATAGTTAAAAGCTTGTCAGGTGACCAGGGGGCATGGAGATTAAAGTGACCAGGCCACTTTAAATTTTTCACAGATAACAGGCAGGAATGAAGATGTTGAACAAGAGAGCTGCCTGAAATCACCACACCAGGAGTGATCTTCAGGTTTGCTCGGGCTAAAAGGGCAGTCCAGCCACAGGACCCGCATCCCAGGGGACAGTGCCAAGATCAACTCCTTCATAGAATCCCTACAGTGCAAAAGGAAGCCATTTGGCCCATCGAGTCTGCACCGATTACAATCCCACCCAGTCCCTATCCCTGTAACTCCACTTATTTACCATGCTAGTCCCCCCCTGACACTAAGGGGCAATTTACTATGGCCAATCAACCTAACCCACACATCTTTGGACTGTGGGAAGAAACTGGAGCACCCAGAGGAAACCCACGCAGACACGGGGAGAATGTGCAAACTGCACAGACAGTGACCCGAGGCTGGAATTGAACCCGGGTCCCTGGCACTGTGAGGCAGCAGTGCTAACTACTGTGCCATCGTGCTGTCCTTGCTTCCAGCCCAAGTCCACCCAACCCACAGGGCCCTTGGCTAACCTTCCTTCTGCAGCCTGGCACCAGCAGAAGGGCAAATGGCCACTGGGCCTACCTTGTTGCCCCCATTGGGGTTCAAAGCCAGGGTGTCAGTGCCAGGGGCAGTGCAACATTGGCACTGTTAAGGCACGGGACTGAGGAGGCTTAAGGGGGGGGTGGGTCACCCTTATGCCTGCATTATGTAGGAGGGGGTTGAGAGGGTGACTCGTTATTTGAGTGCTGGAGCGGAGGACACTCCTCTTTGGTGAAAGGTCGGTGATGCTCCACTGGTCAGCGAGGCGTGGGGGGAGGGGGGGGGCATCCTTTAAAAATGGTGCCCCTATCTAATTGGATCCCACCTGACAGATGCTGCCAATGCCAGTGTGAAACTCTCCTGTTTTCCTGCTAGCGGGAGCACTTAGTCTGTAAACAAAAGAATTCTGCCCTATGTATGTAACTTTTGCAAACATACAACACTCTGTACTTATACCTGGGATGACACAAATCTGTTTTGTATTTCAAAATATTTATGTTGTAGTTCTACCTGATACAAGTCTTGAGAGAAGAAAGGTGAATTGTCATTTACATCCACTACATGAACTCGTAGAGCTGCGTCAGTTTCATGCACTGAATCAGAAATCTTGATCTTCAACAAGTATTCAGGCTGTTTTTCAAAGTCCAGAGCCTCAATCAAAATGATGACTCCAGTGTTGTGGTTAATAGCAAATTTACCTTCAGGATTACCATTATGAGTAAAATGATAGGAAAGAATGGGGTTTAGATCCATATCACTGGCCATTATCTGTGTAAGAACAGAACCAGCTTGGAGGTCTGAAAAGCACAAATTATTTACCAAAAATCAGTTAACCATGACCACATTTTGGTAGTAAATCCCTGCCAGGATATTACAAACCGATTTAACATGTATTTGAAGGATCTTTATTATTTTGTTGCTTTAAATTAAAAGTAGAAACTCACAGAGTAAACAATGGACATTATAAATACCTAATTTACAATACTATAGCAATTTTTGTGAGGAGAATAGAGTGGTTGCACTCTCATCAAACCTAAGCAAACTCATCCTATGGGAGGGACATGATGGAACCTATCAGAACCTGGGCGGGTAACTACTTGCAGGAATGCCCAGAAATAGAACTTTTGCATTCTCATTTCACAGGATGCATACTTCATAGGAACTGTAGAATAATCAACAGAAATATCAGTCTAGAAATTACTATTTGGCATGTTATTGAATTAACACGTAGTGAACTTGTATAACAATAATTTGTCTGCAACAACAAGAGTCGTTAATCCATTAAAATAAATAAATTACTGTCAGCTGGGCCGAGGGTGGTGGGGGCGGGGGGGTGAGGATCTCTCTCACAAAATAAAACAAGAAAATCACCCAGTACCATATTCCATTTCTTTCACAAAAAATGCTGTGCCTATATCTGTGACATTTTTGAAGTGTTTTGCTGCATTACCACTAGACAATTTGCACCACAGGTCACTATTGGGAGCCATTATCTTTACTGTCAATGAATAACTAACAATAAAGTTATTTTAATATTTTCAGATTTGTTCTGGAACCTTGTGTTTTAGAAATGGTGTCCTATTAGCATTATTAGAACAAAGAAAAGTACAGGCCCTTTGGCCCTCCAAGCCTGTGCCGATCTTGATGCCCTAACTAAGAAAATACCTTGTGTCCTTACTCTGTCTGTATCCCTCTATTCCCTCCCTATTCATGTATCCATCCAGATGCCTCTGAAATGTTGCTAATGTGCCTGCTTCCACCACATCTTCTGGCAGCTTGTCCCAGGCACCCACCACTCTGAATGAAAAACTTCCCCCGCACAACTCCCTTAAACTTTCCCCCTCTCACCTTGAACCTGTGCCCCCTTGTAATTGACACTTCCACCTTAGAAAAAGCCTCTGACCATCCACCCTGTCTATGTCTCTCATAATTTTTTAGACCTCTATCAAGTCTCTCCTCAGCCTCCGTCTTTCTAGCGAAAACAATCCTAGTTTATTCAACCTCTCCTCATAGTCAACACCCTCAAGACCAGCCAACATCCTGGTGAGCCTTCTTTGTGTTCTCGTCAAAGCTTCCATGTCCTTCTAGTAGTGTGGTGACCAGAATTGCATGCAATACTCCAAATGCGGCCTAACCATCGTGCCAACCTGCAATAGCTAAATGTTTATGACTGACCCTACTCATTATCTTTGAGTTAGCATTTTAAAATTACTGGCACTTGACTCAAACAGAAGTTTACTTATATGGGCACATCTTTATTCCTTCTATGGCAGCATTTATATATAACAGCAATCTTAATCACAATCTCTTGTAGTTATTAAAACATCACTGTTCATGAACATCAAAAGATTGTGAGCTGAATATTCACACACGCACATTTAACAATCATAGTACGTTCCTTCCTCTACCACAAGAGGAATGTACCCATTTAAAATAGGTACTGCTTCCATTAAAATAGAACAATGTTGTAAGAAAACCTGAAGTATTTATATGCTTAATAAAAATGTATACAGTATATATATTATAGACATTAATATGTCAATTATCACAAAAAGTAATTGCTAAACCATAGTCTCATATAAAAACATAACTAATCATAAAATGCAGCTATTTTCTTAATGCTATCATAAATAGTTAATGTCAAAGCCAACTTACTTTCAGAAACCTTCACAACTTTCAGTGCAGGAACAATTGGAGCATTATCATTAATATCCACAATCTGAATCTCGATAATGGCTTTTACTGAAAGCCTGGGGCTTCCTCGATCAGCTGCTTGGAGAACCAATCTGTTTCAAACAGAAGTGGGCAAGTTGAAAGTGCTAACTTGATAAGTGCTCAAGCACCTGAATAGTAATATACCATCGAACTGTTAAATTATATTGTGTTAATAGTACAGTGTGACCAATATTGGTCTTCAGGCCTCAATGCAGGCCCCAATTGAGGTGCAATGGCAAAACTATCGATGTTTGTTGCCATTATTTCACTGAAATGGGCATCAGTCTCAGAAGTCTACGCACAGTCAGAATAAAATCCAGAAGTGGATGTCAGTAATTCTACACTTCTTCAGCAAGCATGTTGTTGAACCCCCCTCCCCCCACCACCCACAGAATGCAAACAACAGGAAATTTATGAACTGTCGAGACCCTCCATTCTAATGCCCTTGGTCTTGCAGTAGTTATACCTTGTTGAGTAAAACTATCTTTATTTTAGCATCTATCTTGATCCAATCATAAACCATTTAAACCATTTCCCTATTTGAAGTTTTAAATGAACATAAAGGGAATCAGTGAATCATAGAAATCCTACAGCACAGAAAGAGGCCATTCGACCCATCGAGTCTGCACCGACCACAATCCCACCCAGGCCCTACCCCCATATCCCTACATATTTACCCACTAATCCCTCTAACCTACGCATCTCAGGACACTAAGGGCAATTTTAGCATGGCCAATCAACCTAACCCGCACATCTTTGGACAGTGCAAAATACAGTGCTTTCACCTTCTTAGTTTGCTGTCTGTGAGAATAGTTCACAACAATTGGCTGCTCCCCCTGCTTGCTACCATCACTGTTGCTGTGTGGAGATTCGCTTGACTTGGTGCTAGATGTAAACTGCTTTCAGGAAATTAGAAGTCCAGGTCGTAGAGAATGCTAGCTGTTTGTGGGCAGCTTTCTTCAAGGTCAGCAGTGACTGCCATTCCTTGACACTATCTGACCTATCATTCCTACAGGGGCATGATTCTTGACCTTTTCCACCCTTCCACATTACTAGCACTAACCTTTTGGGATCATTAAGTTGAATAAGTAGAATAAGCTCTAGGTATTAGAAATGCCTCTGAAGAGCCAATCCCTAGAAAGGAAATAATTTATAGTTCCTTACACAACCACTGAAGTAATTTTGAGTCACTATTGTTAATAGCAGCCAATTTGCTCACAGCTAGTTCCTACAACTAGCAACGTCATAATGACCTGACTGCTGTTTCTGTAATGTTGAGGCTAACACCCCTACTCTTCTTCAAAATACTGCCAAGGATCTTTATAAATCCACTGGAGAGGGCAGGTAGGCTTCAATTTAATATCTAATCTGACAAAGGTCAATTCTGACAGTACAGTAATCACTCATACTGCACTGGAATGTCAGCAAGGATTTGTGTGTTTAGCCCTTCAGGGGACTTGAATTTGCAACTTTATGACTCAGAGATGAGAATGCCGGTTGGGGTGCGTTATTGACCCTGACCCCCTGGGGGGGCGGGGGGGGGTGCAATCAATGTGGTATATTTGGACTTTCAGAAAGCGTTCGACAAAATCCCTCATATGACATTATCGTGCAAGATTAAAGCGCATGGGATTGGAGGAAGTGTACTGAGATGGATAGAAAGCTGGTTGGCAGAGAGGAAACAAAGAGTAGGAATTAATGGGTCCTTTTCAAATTGGCAGGCACTAACTAGTGGTGTGGCACAGGGATTGGTGCTGGGACCCCATCTATTCACAATATATATTAATGATTTAGATGAGGGAACAAAATGTAACATCTCAAAGTTTGCAGATGATACCAAGTTGGGTGGGAGGGTGAACTGTGACGAGGATGCTGAGATCCTTCAGCGTGATCTGGACAGGTTGGGTGAGTGGGCAAATTAATGGCAGATGCAGTATAATTTGGATAAATGAGAGGTTATTCACTTTGGAAGCAAAAATAAGAAGGCAGATTACCACCCGAGTGGCTGTAAATTGAGAGAGAGAAGTGTGCACAAGGTAGGCATGCAGTGCAGCAGGCGGTAAAGAAGGCAAATGGTATGTCGGCCTTCATTGCAAGAGGTTTTGAGTACAGGAGCAGGGATGTATTGTTGCAATTATATAGGGCCTTGGTGAGGCCACACGTAGAGTATTGTGTGCAGTTTTGGTCTCCTTTTCTGAGGAAGAATGTTCTTGCTCTCGGGAGAGTGCAGCGAAGGTTTACCAGGCCGATTCCGGGGATGGCGGGACTGATGTATGAGGAGAGATTGACTAGGTTAGGATTGTTTTCACTGGAGATCAGACGAATGAGGGAGGATCTCATAGAGATTTATAAAATTCTAACAGGACCAGACAGGGTAGATGCAGGAAGAATGTTCCTGATGGTGGATGTGTCCAGAATCAGGGGTCAGTCTGAGGATTCGGGATAGACCATTTAACACAGAGATGAGGAGACATTTCTTCACCCAAAGAGTGGTGAGCAAGTGGAATTCATTACCACAGGAAGTAGTTGATGCCAAAACAGTAAATCTATTCAAGAGGCGGCTGGTTATGGCACTTGGGGCAAATGGGATCAAAAGTTATGGGGAGAAAGCAGGATTAGGCTATTGAGTTGGATAATCAGCCATGATCGTGATGAATGGTGGAGCAGGCTCGAAGGGCCAAATGGCCTCTTCCTGCTCCTATCTTTTATGTTTCTAAAACAGTTTATGTTCATATGCAACAAGGCCTGGACAATATCCAGGCTTGGGCTGGTAAGTGGCAAGTAGCATACACACCACATGAGTGCCAGGGAAATGACTAATTCCATCAAGAGAGGGTCTAACCATCTCTCCTTGACATTCAATGGTATCACCATTGCTGAATCCCCCACTTTCACCATCCTGGGGATTACCATTGACCAGAAACTGAACTGGACCAGCTCTATAAGTACCATGGCTACAAGAGCAGGCTTGAGTAGCAAGTGGTGACCTAGCCAGTGACATCCACACGCTGTGAACGAATAAAAATAATCTGCTGCTGCCACAAAGAAATCATGTATGAATGTCACAGAGGACATCAGCAGAAGGAGCATTGTGCCTCACCCCTGAAACATCCTAATGACCTAACCAGGTTAGGAAAGATAAGTACAGTTGTGCATTCGTCTGCGTCCTGTTGTGGACATCATCACTTCTTGCTCTATTTCCACATCAATCTACCAGGTCAAGCCTATGCCATAACATCACTCCTCACACCCACTTATCTCATCCATAGTTGTTTTTACACACCTCCTGACATCACTATATATTCATCTTTGACAGCTATGCCCCCTTATCCTTAAGCAATTTCATGTTTCACCAAGTCACCCTCAATTGCATTCATTGGGTACTGCCATTATAGTAACTGCTGGGTTTGTTCTTTTCTTCGCTGTAGACGAAGAAAACACAAAGCTCTAGGGAAATGCAGCAAAGCAGAGGCGGTTTTCCAAAGATTTCACAATTTGCAATTGCAGAGAAGTTTTGATGATCAATGAAGCATCCTTTACCATTGCAGGTGGGAATATTGGGGCCTTCCAGCTACCTATTAATACTACAATTAATAAAAGCAATCCTTTTGCAGCCAGAAGTGTTGAGTGGAGGATGCACCTCAACCCCCTCAAGGTCCCTCACATTTTGTTTTAAGTATTTCAATGCCAGGTCTTCCTGGAAGGTACTGGTACAGCACAGCTTCTGGACGAACAGAGCAATAAGTTCCACAATTCCATGCTTAACCATTCATGTGCCGAAATTAGTAAGTCCAATAAGAAATGGGCAACATGGGCTTAGTTTTAGAAAATGAAGCTGGGTAGGTACACGAGATCATTTTTGTGGTCGTGATCATAATTTGGTTAGATTTGATGTGCTTAATGGAAAGGATAACGAGAAATCTGGCCTGTGATGCCTTTGGGGAGCATCCTCTGAGGAACCTGGACCTGGAGGAGCCCATCGAGTTTCAGGTGTCACTGGTGACACTGTGTTACTTTGTTCTTCCCAATTCCCACTAAATGTGCCGCTTTCAGGAAGGGAGAGTGGGGGGATATTTAGTAGGGCATGAAAATGCCAGTCTCCCTGATGAAAAGCCAGTGCTCCAACGCTTCCTTCTCCCACTCCATGGGACAGAGAGGCAGTTGGAATCAGCTCCAGATGCCTCAACATCATTAGGCAATGCCAGTGCTGGAAGTCCTCCCATAGTTGGAAAATGTTGTCGAGGGCCTCGGCCATGGTCCAGTGTGACTGGGCCAAGCTCTGGAGTGCCACTACAATGGCCATCTGGGCCTTTGACATGTCCATGAGAAACCTGAACCTGCTGTCCTGGTCCTCAGCAATGGACAGCACAGATTGAGCCAGGCCCTGCAAGTTGTCAGGCATCGCTCGGACCTCTTGCCCCAGGCTCTCCATTACGGCTGCCACTCTTTCAGTAATAGCCTGAATTGGATGCACTGCCGGTACTAAATCCTGCAAAAGAAGGCTTCTGGACTCCTCCAGATGGCCATGCAGTTGCAGGAATGTTCTGGACACACCCTCCTGAAAAGCATGGCTTTGCTTTTACATCTGTAGTAGTGACGGGATGAGCTTGTCCAGAAGATTGACATCTGCCTGGAGGGGGGGTCAGCTTTTTTATGGGAGCCAGTAGCTCTCCGAATTCCGGCTTGCCTGGAAGTTCCTTCCTCCACTTGATGTGCAGAGTGGGTATGCCCCCATCCAACTTCCCTCACTCCCTTCTTTTATGTGATGTCTTAGAGAAAGAAAAAAAATCTTGAGAGGGTGGCTAGGTGAGTTTGGGAGCTTAACATCAATGACCAGTGGCATTCGTGCTTCTATCACTGCCATATTGCCCTTACTGTTGTCTCTCAGCCAACCAGCTCAGACTTCCATCGTTAATACCAAGGTAATGCAGCCAAAAGCCAAGAACTCAGAGCTGCTCCAGGGCACCTTGGAAAGCCATTTGCACTCTGCCCTAGTAAATGTCATGATGTGGAGATGCCGGCGTTGGACTGGGGTAAGCACAGTAAGAAGTTTTTGGTAGTGGGGCAAAAGTTGAGCCCTCGGCTGAGAACTTCGATTTCATCTGGCTGAAGTGTGTATTTTTGGTAGTGGGGCAAAAGTTGAGCCCTCGGCTGAGAACTTCGATTTCATCTGGCTGATGAAATCTACATGAGTGAGGGGACTAGTAAATGTCAGCAGCCTTCCACTAGTCATGCAGCGGCCATTGGGAGAGCCCTGTAAAGTGGCATGTGAACTGGCAAAGGCACCTGCAAAACAGGCACCAAGAAAATAAGTGTGAACAGTTAATTTCTGTTTGTATAAATGAATGTGTTTTTGGATCATGATGCTACAGATAGATTATTAATTGTTGCGTTTATTTCAAGTTCCTGTCTATCATTTTGAAATTCCCACCACCTCCTTAGAAAGAAAAAATTGAGGCATGATCTGATAGAATCTCCAAGATTCTGAAACTGAATGATAGGGTGGACTTAGAGAAGATGTTTTCACTTCAGGAAGACTTAGGTGCTATAAATATAAGATAGTCATTAATAAATCCATGAGAAACTTCTTTACCCAGGGACTGATGAAAATATTGAGTTGAAGCAGCTGGTATAGATGCATTCACAGGAAATAGGAAAATAGGAGCAAGAGGAGGTCATTTTGCCTTTCGAGCCTGCTCCACCATTCATTGCAATCATGGCTGATCAACCAATTCAATAGCCTGAACCTGCCTTCTCCCCATATTCTTTGTCTCCTTCGCTCCAAGAGCTATATCTAACTGCTTCTTGAAAACATAGAGGTGATTTTCTAAAAAACAAATCTAAGTGCCCAACGGGCGGGAAAACGGGAGATTTTCCCACTCGTTTTCTGGGCGTCATAATGGGATGGATTTCCAGTGCCGCTGGTGGATTCACGCCAACTGGGGGGGGTCGCTATTTCCCAGGAGGTCAGCTGAGCGAGCCACTGTGCATGCGCTGATCTGTCAGCAGGGAGATCGCCGGCCTACCGATCGCCAGCTTCTACGCCCCCCACACCCACCCCTGACAACCCTCATTATCCTCCTCCCTCCCCCAGTGATCCCTAATGCAGAGTACACAGCGGGTCTGCCCCCCACCCCACCGATCGGCCCCAAGTAGGCTGTGCCCCATTGGCACTGCTCAGTGCCCAGTGACCAGTGGCAGGGTGGCACTGCCCAACGGGCATCCCCCTGCCCGACCTCGTGATCAGCTGGACGCCAGTCGTGACTCTCGCTACAGGCCCCCCACTGACATTTCCCAGCCTGCTGCGCTACTCGAGCAGCACAGTGGGCTGGAAAAATCGCGCCAAAAATGTTTTAGCCTCAACTACTTTCTATGCTGGTGAATTCCACAAGCTGACCACTCTCTGGGTGAAGAAACCTTTCCTCATCTCTGTACTGCAGTCCATCCTGTATCCTTAGACTGTGAGCCCTGGTTCTGGACAGCCCACCATCGAGAACATCCTTCTTGCATCTACCCTGTCTAGTCCCGTGAGAATTTTATAGAGATTCCCCCCCACCCCGACTTCTTCACCTGAACTCCAGCAAATACAATCCTAACTGACTCAATCTCTCCTCACACATCAGTTCTGCTCTCCCAGGAATCAGTCTGGTAAACGTTCCATGCACTCCTTTTAGAGCAAGAACATTATTCCTCAGATAAGATGATGACAACTATACACAATACTCCAGGTATAGCATCACCAAGGCCCTTGCTAGACAATCATAGGAGGGACAGAGGAATAGAAGGATATGTTGACAGGGAGGTGGCTCAGGAGGAGGAGTATGAACACAACCATGGACCTGTTGGGCTGAATGTGCTGTAATTATTACATAACTGGTCATGATTGCTTTCCTTACCTGTCTGGATATTTGAACAAATCAACATAGTTGACATGGAACAGGCTTAAGCCAATAACTAAAGTGATAATTGATGATGTTTGACATTACATAGACTTAGGTGATATGATTCAGGTGATATAGTTCAGAGACTAACTTTTACCTTCATTGCTTGTGTGGTAAACCGGTGGAGAAGATCACCCATTCAATTATTTATCTCATCTAATTTTAATTTCCATTTACTATACATCCAAGCAGTGAAAACTATTCATTTAATGAATTATGCACAAACGCTAAACATAAGAAATTTAACTACAGAATGACATTGCACAAGAAACCAACACAAACCTGTAGGAGGAAATAACTTCTCGATCTAAAATAGCATTAGTTGTAAGAATCCCTCGAGTTGAATCAATAATGAAAGCTTCGTTTTGGTTTCCAGATATTATGGAATATTCAATTTGCCCATTAAGCCCACAGTCAGCATCAGAGGCAAAAACCTGTTGATGGTATATAATCAGTAAGGATTTATTCAAATGTTTTATTAATTTATTGGTATCAGCTTCATATTGACTTCTATTAGTCAATTGTCGAAAACTGCAGACAAAGCGGGGATTTTCTGGTCTTTCCGTGGTGTGTTTCTCGCAGCGGGAGACACTGAGCTGTATGCCAGTGACAGGCGCTTCTGGTCCCCCCTCTATCAATGGGATTTCCCATTGACTGCATGCCACCCCACTGGGAAATTCGCAGCAGGAGTGCACCGTTAGTAGGACCAGGAGATCTCGCCGGTGTGAACAGCCAGAAGACTCCAGACAAAGCCTTTCCCATTCTCATTTATTAACCGACATGCATTTATTGCACATTTTCTGTTCCAGTGTGTATTACAAGGGCATGATAACAATAACTTGTAATTATTTTTTTAATGTAACAAATCATCCCATAGAGACATTATAAAACAAAACATAACACTGAGCCATGGAGGAGATATCAGGGCAGATGATCAAAAGTTTAATGAAAGATTTATGTTTTAAAGGAGTTACTTTAGGGGGAATGTGAGGAAGAGGCTAGAAAAGTTTAGGGAGGTAATTCTGGAGCTTACAGCCCAAGCTGCTGAGTGCGTGTCCGCCAATGATGAAGCAATTTAATTCAGGCCTCTTGAGCCGCCCTGATTTTGAGTAGTGCGGATATTTCAGAGGGTTGTAGGGCTGGAAGTGATTACAGAGATAGGGAATGGAAAGGCTATGGGGGAGTTTGAAAACAAGGTGAAGAATTTAAATTTAAGACATTGCTTAACCAGGAGCCTATACAGATAAATGAAACAGTGTTGTTGAGTAGTGAATTGTGAGAGCAGCAGAGTTTTGGATGACCTCAAGAATATAGAGGGTAAAATGTGAGAGATTGTCAAGGAGTGCATTCGAATAGTCAAGTCTGCAGTAACAAAGATATGGATGAGGATTTCAGCAGCAGAACAGCTGAGGCACAGGTGGAGACAGATGATGTGCAGAATGTTATTTCAGAGCACAATGTACGATTTCCAGAATAGGTAGTCTTCACAATGACGTGGATATGGTTAAAAACTCATTTTGGGGTAATATGCAATATGGAGGTTGCAAAGTGTCTGATTCAGCTTCAAACTGGCCATCCCAGTGGCCAGGAAGAGGGATGATAGGAAGGAGGCAGAGTTTGTGGCACGGATTGAAGACAGTTGCTGGGATTCTCTCGCCTCCCCGTGGTTTTGTTGGCGGCGGGAGACAGCATGCTGTTGACCGGCAGCAGAATCTTCTGGTTACATCGCTGTCAATGGGATTTCCCATTAATCCCATCCCACACTGCCAGGTAACACATGGCAGGGGTGCGCTGTCGGTGGGACCAGAAACTCCCACCTTCGTAAAGAACTAGAGGATCGTCCAAGTGGCTTCAGTCTTCCCAATATTTAATTGGAAGACATTTCTACTCATCCAGTACTGGATGTTGATCAAGCAGTTGGGCAATTTAGAGGCAGTGGAGGGGTAGAGAGAAGTGCTAGTGAGGGAAAATTGGCTGTTGTCAATGTAAATGTGGAAACTGAGGTCTTTTCGGATGTTGTCACCAATGTGAACGTGGAAGGTGTCAAGGATAGATCCTTGGGTGACACTAGATGTAACTGTGCAGCAATAGGAAAAGAAGCCATTGATGGATATTCTCTGGATTTAATTACTTAAATAAGAATGGAACCAGGCAGGGGCAGTCCTACACAGTTGGACAGCAGTGGAGATGCATGCATTCAAGGAAGATGGCGTGATCAACTATGTGAAACGCTGCAAAAAAGTCAAGAAGGACAACGAGGATAGTTTGCCTTTGTCACAGTCACATAAGATATGATTAATGATTTTTATAAGAGCCATTTCAATATTGTAGCAGAGACACTGTGGCAACCTGATTGGATGGATTCAAAGATTGAGTTCCAGGAGAGATGGGCAAGAATTTGGGAGGTGACAAATTCTGGAGAGGAAAGGTAGGATGGAAATTCCCCACTTCTGAATATAATTGTTTGTTTTAAAGCGATTTCAGGGTTTTCACTTCCACCTCAAATGATCTTTTACTAATTTCAATCTGCATTCTAACAATTTAACTTGCAAAGTAATATTCTGGATAGGCTATGCATTATACACACCTCTCCCATTGAGATTAATGGAAATGAAGACGAGGAGAGATGTAGAATGGCTACCTGATGCACCATTACCCAAATGTCG
Organism: Mustelus asterias; assembly: GCF_964213995.1. Taxonomy (NCBI): domain Eukaryota; kingdom Metazoa; phylum Chordata; class Chondrichthyes; order Carcharhiniformes; family Triakidae; genus Mustelus; species Mustelus asterias. The sequence continues at coordinate 59,965,143 of NC_135801.1, forward strand.
AATTACCTACCCTATTTCTAATTTATGCCAATAACCTAAGACAATAACTTAACCCCATTGGCAGCATAAAAATACTTCTTGGCAGCTATCATTAATGTTATTAATTTGCCTTTGTGGTATTTTAATGTCTCTAAATTGCATTTTCTTGTTGCATATCCACTGGCTCATGAATCCAGGGTTCTGGCTTTCTGCAGGATTCCTTCTGGTCTCCTGCTATAACTTCGGTAGAGATTAACAGAGCCTTCAGAGAACTGGTATAAGGAGTGATGTGGCAATTTTCAGTGTCTTTTTTACAGAGTGGGATATGGGGACTGATTGCACTGATCTTTGTTTAAAAATTAACTGTAGGAGATAGGAACAACCCCCATGAAGATGCAAAGGCCAGTTTAGCATCATTTGAGTATAAATGTATTATTGTTTTCTCAATCTCAAACAAATTTTCCAGTCTTTTCACTCCTATTTCTAATTCAGCCACTGTCATTTTAGGCTTATTAAGTTGCTTATCTTGAGTTAAGTTCTGTAGTCTCTAATTTAAGTCACCTTTGTGAATGCCTGAACATAGTTTTTTAATTGTTGACTTTATTGTAAATTTGCTAAGAATACTGTACCTCTTCCACTGTTTGATAATCTCTGTCTGGTCATATATGATTCTGAGATAAGCCTTACCTGCATGACATATGTATTATGGGTTTGGCCTTCCCACATTGATGTCTTATAATGATTCTGTTGAAAACGTGGTTGGTTATCATTTACATCTTCAATTATAATTGTTAACTGGCTGCATGCGATCTGGTGGTTACTTTCTGCCAACAATACCAAATGCATCTCAGTTCTGATTTCATAATCCAGAAACTTGGAATCTTTTACTACAATCTCACCTGCAAGCAGAAATAAAGGGTCATAACACATTGAGGTATATGTACAAAATATTTTTTATTTATGACCAATTCTCAAAGAAAGATATTTTCCTATACTATTTCACCAAAGCCCAATATTAGCTTCTGAACAATATGTCCTCCATTTTTTTAACAGCAGGTTGGGATTGTGGCTTTGGGTGGGTATCCAAAGGCAAAGGAGAGTCAGATTAACTATTTGGAATGGAGATCCTGAGATAGTAATTGGTTATAGCCTATTTTCAGGAACAGAGCCAATAGTGCCAGACAACGTGCACCCCAATCAAAAGGCAGAGGCTTTGAAACTGATACATAAGGATTTACATAATCTGCCAGAAGCAGCTTTCCCATTTCAAAAGGCTTAATTTCAGGCTACTTACATCGCATGCTGCCACCTTTCTGATAGTCCCAGAGGGAGGAAGGATATTTTAAAGAAAGCCAATCACAGGTTATCAGCAGGACCAGAAAATGCTGAAGAGCCGAAGCAGCGCTTGCTCGATATTAAATTTGAAAAGAAAACATACTTTTTTGTTGTGGTCGCTGCTGAGTTGCAGCAACTGACAGCTCCTCAGAGAAAAAGGCCCAAGGCCTGCTCCAGTCAGTGCAAGCCAGAAGAGAGATTCAAAAACAAACCCTTCATTAGGCCCTTTATTTACATATATAGGAAGCCTTCTATCTGTTTTAGGCAGCCACCAGGGACAACTCTACAGCACCCAAACTAACATGGCATTAAATTTTTTTCCCCAATGTTGTTCAGGCACGCATGTTTAGTTCCTCAAAATGGATCTTTGTGCATCCAGTTTCTGCCTAGAAAACAGACAGAAGGCATACTTGGATGACAGGTCATATGACACAAAATATTAACTCCAGTTCCTTCAGTTTGCAGATACTAACAGATGTGTAGGATTACAAAAGCAATGAACTTCCATTAAACCATGTAGACCATTGATTCAGCCTGAACTGGAGCAGTGTGTCAAATTCTGGGTACCAGAAGATTTGAAGGCATTAGAAACATGGAAATGTAGACATGGCAACATTCAAATCTTAAGTATTAATCTGTAGGATGATTCCTTTGCAACCTTCCGCACATTTAGTAGGGAGTTCCAAATTGCATGGCTTCACAATTTTTATTATAAATACTGCGACTTCCTAGGAAGTACAATATCCAGCAAAGTTCCCAGCACAAATCCATTTCACTTCAAAGATTTGTTGTGGTTCTAATTAAAAATAATTGAATAATCTGAACTGTCTCTCTTTCAACTTCCCTGGACACTTTTTTCTCTTACTCGGAACTGTACTAACCACATGGTGTAACCTGTCAACTGGCATCTGGGGTGAGGGGAACAGAAAATTTTGTTTGAATTTTAAACAGTGAGCCAGTGGATTTAGAGGTTGGGAGGTGTGATGGTTCTGGTACTGTATCTGTTGAATTCCATAATGGCTGATGTGCAGGTTAGGTGGATTAGCCATGCTAAAAGTGCAGAAGAATAGGGCAGAGGGGAGGGCCTGATTAAGATGCTCTTTTGGAAAGTCAGTACAGACTCAATGGGCCGAATGAACTCCTGCACTGCGGGAATTCTATGGCTAAAGCAGGAGCATGAGCCATTCGGGCCTACTCTTCCATTCAATGTAATCATGGCTGATCCTCTACCTCAATGCCAGACTCTTGCGCTCTCCCTATATCCCTGGACGCCTTTAGAATCTAGAAATCTATCTATTTCCTTCTTAAACATATTCAGAGGGCCCGATTTTACCAAAATTTCACGCCCGTTTTCAGGCGCGAAATCGTGGTAAAGTTGGGCGTCGGGCCTAAAACGCGGTCCAGACCCGACCCAAGGCCAATCGCGCCTTTACCAACGGCCGATCCAGGCGCCAATCCGGCGCGCGCCCGAATCGGCCAGTGGGCCGATTTAAATGCATTTGCCTGCATTTAAATCGGCATAATGAAGCCCGCGCCCAACTTATCCAAGGATTCCCACTTTACGAGGCTCCGATCCGATCGGCGCCCGCGCATTTACCGTGTTGCTGAATTCAAGTCCGATAGGGCTTTAACTCAGCAACTGAACCGTCGAATCGCCCCCCCCCCCCCCAATCGGACCACCCTGGGGCGCAGGCCCCGTCAGCAGCTCCCCTCTGCCCGGGATCGGACCCTCCGGGTCCCCGACCTACCTTGATCGCTGGTGTCCATCGAAAGCATCTTGCGATCCTGGCCTTGCTCCGGGGGTCCTGATGGGTAGGATGACGTCTCTTCACTGGGTGGGGGGGGGGGGGGATTTAACATCTCTTCCCTGAGGGGGGGGGGGGTGGTGGTATGGGGGGAATGTGACGTCTCTGCCCCTGGCAGGGGCAGAGACGTCACATCCCCCCCCCAACCTCCCCCCCTCAGGGAAGAGACATCACATCCCCCCCCCAGGGAAGAGCCATCACATCCCCCCACCCCCCCTCGTCCCTCAGGGAAGAGATATCAGATCTCCCCCCCCCCTTGCCCCACCCACCCCCAGGGAAGAGATGTCAGATCCCCCCCTACTCCCCCGCCCCCCCCTCAGGGAAGAGATGTCAGATCCCCTCCCTTCAGGGAAGAGACGTCAGATCCCCCCCCCCACCCCCTCAGGGAAGAGACGTCAGATCCCCCCCTACCCCCCAGGGAAGAGATGTCAGATCCCCCCCCACCCCCCCCTTCAGGGAAGAGATGTCACATCCCTCCCTACCCTTTTAGGGAAGAGATGTCAGATCCCCCCCTACCCCCACCTCTCAGGGAAGAGACGTCACATTCCCCCCCGCTATCCCCTCAGGGAAGAGACATCAGATCCCCCCCCCACCCCCCCCTTCAGGGAAGAGATGTCACATCCCTCCCTACCCTTTTAGGGAAGAGATGTCAGATCCCCCCCTACCCCCACCTCTCAGGGAAGAGACGTCACATTCCCCCCCGCTATCCCCTCAGGGAAGAGACGTCAGATCCCCCCCCCACCCCCACACCAGGGAAAGTCAAAGCAGTGCAGACAGCAGTGCTGTCAACGCTGCCTTTGACTTTCACGCTCGGGTGCGCTGAGTGCTGTCGGTGCTTTGACAGATGCAAACACGCTAGGCTCCGCCTACTGGACCCATGCCGAAAAAAGGCGTATGGGGGCGCTGGAGCGTGGCTGCTGGGCGCGGGTCTGATTTACGACCGCACCCGGCACTTAGAGCCGATTTGGTAAAATCGGCCCCAGAGACTTGGCCTCCACAGCCTTCTGTGGTAGAGAATTTCACAGGTTCACCACCCTCTGAGTGAAGAAGTTTCTCCTCATCTCAGTTCCAAATGCCCTACCCTGTCTTCTGAGACTGTGACCCTTTGTTTTAAACCTCTCCCCAGCCAGAAGAAACAACATCCCTGCATCCATTCTGTCAAGTGTTGGTAGAATTTCATACATTTCAATTGGAGCCCCTCATTTTTCTAAATTCCCGTGAACAGAAGCTCAGTCAACCCAATCTCTCCTTATATGACATTGCTGCCATCCCAGGAATCAGTCTGGTGAAACTTTGTTGCACTCCCCTCCATGGCAAGTACCTCCTTTCTTAGATAAGGAGACCAAAATTGCATAGAATATTCCAGGTGCAGTTTCACCAAGGTCAAGGCCAACATACCATTTGCCTTCCTAACTGCTTGCTGTACCCGCATGCATGCTTTCAGTGACTGGTGGTTGTGGCACTCAGGTCTCTTTTTACATGAACATTTCCCAATCTATCACCATTTAAGTAATACTCTGCCAATCTGTTTCTCTGCCTGAAGTGGATAATTTCACATTTTTTCCCAGAATGCCTGAAAATCTGGTCTAAAAACTCGGCTATGTAGGTGGAGAGCTGTGCACCAGTATTCAGTAAGAAGTCTCACAACACCAGGTTAAAGTCCAACAGGTTTATTTGGTAGCAAATACCATAAGCTTTCGGAGCACTGCTCCTTTGTCAGATGGAGTGGAAATGTGCTCTCAAACAGTGCAAACAGACACAAAATCAAGTTGCAGAATACTGATTAGAATGCGAATCCTACAGCCAGCCAGGTCTTAAAGGTACAGACAATGTGGGTGGAGGGAACATTAAACACAGGTTAAAGAGATGTGTATTGTTTCCAGACAGAACAGCTAGTGAGATTCTGCAAGCCCAGGAGGCAAGCTGTGGGGGTTACTGATAATGTGACATAAATCCAACATCCCGGTTTAGGCCGTCCTCATGTGTGCGGAACTTGGCTATCAGTTTCTGCTCAGCGACTCTGCGCTGTCGTGAAGGCCGCCTTGGAGAACGCTTACCTGAAGATCCAAGGCTGAATACCCGTGACTGCTGGAGTGCTCCCCCACAGGAAGAGAACAGTCTTGCCTGGTGATTGTCAAGTGGTGTTCATTCATCCGTTGTCGTAGCGTCTGCATGGTTTCCCCAATGTACCATGCCTCGGGACATCCTTTCCTGCAGCGTATCAGGTAGACAATGTTGGCCGAGTTGCAAGAGTAGGTACCGTGTACCTGGTAGATGGTGTTCTCACGTGAGATGATGGCATCCGTGTCGATGATCCGGCACGTCTTGCAGAGGTTGCTGTGGCAGGGTTGTGTGGTGTCGTGGTCACTGTTCTCCTGAAGACTGGGTAGTTTGCTGCGGACAATGGTCTGTTTGAGGTTGCGTGGTTGTTTGAAGGCAAGAAGTGGGGGTGTGGGGATGGCCTTGGCGAGATGTTCGTCTTCATCAATGACATGTTGAAGGCTCCGGAGGAGATGCCGTAGCTTCTCCGCTCCGGGGAAGTACTGGACGATGAAGGGTACTCTGTCCACCGTGTCCCGTGTTTGTCTTCTGAGGAGGTCGGTGCGGTTTTTCGCTGTGGCACGTCGGAACTGTTGATCAATGAGTCAAGCACCATATCCTGTTCTTATGAGGGCATCTTTCAGCGTCTGGAGGTGTCTGTTGCGATCCTCCTCATCCGAGCAGATCCTGTGTATTCGGAGGGCTTGTCCGTAGGGGATGGCTTCTTTTACGTGTTTAGGGTAGAAGCTGTAAAAGTGGAGCATCATGAGTTTATCCGTGGGCTTGCGGTACAGTGAGGTGCTGAGGTGACCGTCCTTAATGGAGATGCGTGTGTCCAAGAATGCAACTGATTCCGGAGAGTAGTCCATGGTGAGTCTGATGGTGGAATGGAGCTTGTTGATGTCATCATATTGCTTGCAGAATCTCACTAGCTGTTCTGTCTGGAGACAATACACATCTCTTTAACCTGTGTTTAATGTTCCCTCCACCCACATTGTCTGTACCTTTAAGACCTGGCTGGCTGTAGGATTCGCATTCCAATCAGTATTCTGCAACTTGATTTTGTGTCTGTTTGCACTGTTTGAGAGCACATTTCCACTCCATCTGACGAAGGAGCAGTGCTCCGAAGGCTTATGGTATTTGCTACCAAATAAACCTGTTGGACTTTAACCTGGTGTTGTGAGACTTCTTACTGTGTTCACCCCAGTCCAACGCCGGCATCTCCACATCATGACCACCAGTATTCACTCAGAGCCTGACACTGAAAAAACATGGGAAAATCCACCCAATGATGAGTAGACAAATACACAGCCGATGCAAGATAACTTGGAAAAATGTGAAGTTATCCACTTCAGGCAGAGAAACAGAATGGCACAGTATTACTTAAATGGTGATAGATTGATAGATTGAGGAATGTTAATGTAAAAAGAGAGCTGGGTGCCACAGTACACCAGTCACTGAAATCATGCATGCAGGTACAGCAAGCAGTTCGTAAGGCAAATGGTATGTTGGCCTTCATTACAAGAGGATTGGATGTTGGATAAAACGTAGATGGGTGAGTTAGTAAGTTTGCAAACGACACAAAGATAGGTGGAGTTTAGGATAGTGTAGAAGGTTGTCAAAGGATACGGATCAGCTGCAGATATTGGTGGAGAAATGGCAGATGGAGTTTAATCCAGGCAAATATGAGGTGCTGCACTTTAATCAAATGTTAAGAGTAAGCATACAGTTAATGGCAGGACCCATTGATGTGCAGAGGGATCTTGGGGTTCAAGTCCATAGTTCCCGGCAAATGACGACATAAGTAGATGGGATGGTAAAGAAGGCATATGGCATACTTGCCTTTATTGGTTGGGGCATTGAGTACAAGAGTCAGGATGTCATGTTGCAGATTTATAAAACTTTGGTTAGGCCGCAATTAGAGTACTGCATTCAGTTCTGGCCACAATACAGGAAGGATGTGAAGGCTTTGGAGAGGGCGCAGAACAAGTTTACCAGGATGCTGCCTGGATTAGAGGGTGTGAGCCGTAAGGAAAGTTTGGACAAACTAGGGTCATTTTCTCTGGAGCAGCGGAGGCTGAAAGGAGACCTGATAGAAGTACATAAAATTATGAAAGAGATAGATAGATTTGACATTCTGTCACAAAGTTTGACAATCTGTCAGAATCTGCTTCCCAGAGTTGAAATGTCTCATACTAGAGGGAATGCATTTAAGGTGAGAGGGGGAAGTTCAAAAGAAATGTGAGGGGTAAATTTTATTTATTTTTTGACACAGAGTAGTAGGTGGAATGCGCTGCCAAGGGTGGTAATGCGGCTGACACAATAGGGACATTTAAGGGGCTTTTAGATAATGTGAATGTCTAAGGAATAGAGGGATATGGACCAAGGGCAGGCAGAAGTGATTAGTTTAATTTGGCATCAAGTCCACACAACATCGTGGGCCAAAGGGCCTGTTCCTGTGCTGTACTGTTCTATCTGCATTAGAGAGAGTGCAGAAAAGATTCATGAGAATGGTCCCATGGATGAGAAACCTCAGCCATGGAAGACAAATTAGAGAACTTGGGACTGTTTTCCTTGGAGAAGAGACTTTTGTGAGCAGATTTGTGCGGGTTAGGTTGATTGGCCATGCTAAAATTGCCCTTAGTGTCCTGAGATGCGTAGGTTAGAGGGATTAGTGGGTAAATATGTGGGGATGTGGGAGTAGGGTCTGGGTGGGATTGTGGTCGGTGCAGACTCGATGGGCCGAATGGCCTCTTTCTGTGCTGTAGGGTTTCTATAATTTCTATGATGATTTGATAGAGGTATTCAAAATCATGAGGAGTCTGGACAGATAGGCAAAAACTGTTCTCTTTGGTGATAGGATCGAGAACAAGATGGCACTAAGGCAATTGGCAAAAGAAGCAATGGCAACATGTGGAAAACTTTTCATGCAGCAAATGGTTAAGGTCTGAAATGCACTGCTTGAAAGTGTGATGAAGGCAGGTTCAAATGAGGCATTTTTGAGGGAACTGGATTATTAACTGAAAAGGAAGAATGTGCAGGGCTACAGATCAACAATGAGGAAGTGGTACTAAGTAACTTCCTCCTATGGAGGACCCAGGTAGAGACAACAAGTATCCTGTGCTGCAACAATTCTGTGATTAATTTCACACCACTGCATTTGAAACCTGTCCTTTTACTTTATACCCCTTTTTCCTCCATTTTTCCTATTTTCTTCCATTTTTTGAAAGTGTGGCACTCTCTCTAGTCTAGTCATCTTACATTATTGGCACATTCTTTTCTCTTCTAATTTTTTTTGTCATCTATCAGTTTTCTATTTGCACTTTGAAGGTCAGTCTTTATTCACTCTGTGGACAGGACTTTACGGCCATGGCACAGCATATCTCCCTTCCCATGGGCAATTTAAATTGCTGTTTACTTCAATGGGATCGGAATATCCCGCTGATCTGTCGATTTTCTCCATCTTTGGTCTTTCTCTCCCTTTTTCTAATTTTACTGAAACAAAAGGACAAAACTTGCATTTATATAGCAACTTTCAGGATGTCCCAAAGAGTTTCACAGCCAATTAAGGTTTTTTCGTAATGTAGGAAAGTGTGGCAGGCAATTTGCACAAAACAAGGTCTCGCAAACTATAGTGATTTAGGTGACCTGATAAATTGTTTTAGTAATGTTGGTTGAAGGATAAATATTGTCCAGGATATCAGGAGAATGCCCCTGTTCTTCTTCAAATCTGTCAAAGGATCATTCACATCCAATTGAAGGAGCTAAAAAGGCTTTGCTTTAATGTCTATTTGAAAGATGGCACCTCATACAACAAACACTCCCTCATTACAGGCGGCACGGTAGCAGTTGGGCAGCACGGTACTACAGTGGTTAGCATTGCTGCTTCACGGCTCCAGGGACCTGGGTTCGATTCCTGGCTTGGGTCACTGTCTGTGTGGAGTTTGCACATTCTCCTCGTGTCTGCGTGGGTTTCCTCCCACAGTCCAAAGATGTGCGGGTTAGGTTGATTGGCCATGCTAAAATTGCCCCTTAGTGTCCTGAGATGTTTAGGTTAGAGGGATTAGCGGGTAAATGTGTAGGGATAAGGGGGTTGGGCCTGGGTGGGATTGTGGTCGGTGCAGACTCGATGGGCCAAATGGCCTCTTTCTGCACTGTAGGGTTTCTCTGATTCTATGATTACTACATTTGTCAGCCTGGATTGTGAGCTCAAGTCTCTCTAATAGAACTTGAACTCATGACCTTCTGACTTAGAGATGAGAGTGACTGACATTTCAATCAATTAAAGTTGAACTTACATGAAATGTGATTACTTGTCCCTTCTCTTTACAATATTGATTGGCATGCTTGGTGTTTTCATCTTTGTCTATTTTTAAAATTTAGATTAGGTACTGTTTCCATTTTTTTGAATCTATTCTAGATCATTTCCCTCGAAACCGACTGAAGTAAATGTGGTAAATTTAACCTAGCCCTCTAGGTGGAATGCTAATTTTGCATTTTATTAATCTCCATTTACCTCAATGAGGAGTAAAGTCAGAAGGGGTGTAAAAACAGCTATGCATCTGAACCTGTTATTTACCCAATGAACGGGTTCGATTAAAGTTGCCAATCTTATACCAGTTTAAGTCTGGAATATGCACATGTATTGCAAAACTGTCGGGTAAACACAAGGAATTTCTCTTACCGGTTTTTGAATCGATACGAAATGCTCCATTTTCATTCCCACTAAATATGCTGTATATGACCAGTTCTCCATTTGTGGGGTATTTTTGAGCCACGACGCTCAATACCATTGTACCTATACAATGAAAGAACAATTGCTGCTGCAATAATGATGGATTATTGGAATTAGTTAGTCTGCATAGAATTTCTACAACTTATAAATATACCAGGACTTGTTAAAATAGTGGGCTGAATTTTCCGGCCCTTCCTGCCAATGACCACCCTCCGTAGCACATTTCTCAGTGGTGTACAACACTAAATGCCGTACACATTAATGGGACCAGAAGATCCTGCTGCCAGCCAATGGTGAGGCGCCTCTGCCACTGGAAAGCATGCCAGTGGGGCACGGAAAACCCTGCCCGGTGTCTGCAGATACAACCACAATTACCCTTCCCTAACTCATTTTCTTAGGCGTACTCATTTACCAATGCCAGATTTTCACACAACGTAACATAGAACCAACAATTATAAACTATGATGCTAGGACTCTAGAAATGTTGCAGCCCATCTTGCACTAAGTTGCTTTCGAAAAGAAAGTTGCATTTGATATTGCCTGCATCATGAAATAAGCGAAGTCTGTGCAGCATACAGGAAATCTGGTATCAAACAAAAATGTCAATGCAAAATCCTTTATATTATGATATTCACAATAGTGTGAAAGCTCTCTTGTGACCAAAAATCACAGGGTATTAACATGGCTCCTATCTGAATTAAGATTAGGTAAAAAAATGTCTAAAGGTTAATCATAGAATCCTACGGTGCAGAAGGAGGCTATTCGGCCCATCGAATCTGCACCGACCACAATCCCACCCAGGCCCTATCCCCATAACCCCATGCATTTACTCTAGCTAGTCCCCCTGACTGTGGGAGGAAACCGGAGGAAACCCACACAGACTCAGGGAGAATGTGCAAACTCCACACAGACAGTAACCCAAGCCGGGAATCAAACCCAGGTCCCTGGCGCTGTGAGGCAGCAGTGCTAACCACTGTGCCGCCCCAGAATTATTCGTGATTACTACTTATGTATATGCATACATACATGGGTGGGTTTGATGAGATGTTAACACTAAAAATTTCAAACCCAACCCCAACCCACCACGGAGATGGAATAAGGGGCAGGCAGCCAACCTCTCCCAGGAGGTCAGCTAGCAAATTAAATATTTTGATGAGGCTGGCAGCTTCTGCTTTAACTCTGCTCAGCTGGGTTTCCACGGGCTGAAGAAACCCAGCAGCTGAAGGGAGGCAAGGACAACAGATGAGAACAACTGGTGAGAAGATAAATCCTTCCCCATAACCCCTAAAGCTCCCCCCTGCACAAAGTTTCTCATACCCCAGAGCAAGGGTTTGGAAACCCCAATCCCAATGCTTCCACAAGGAACAGCAGGGAACTAAGCAGAGGCTGCAGCCTGCTTCCCACCCAAGTAGAAGCCAAGTTTGCCAATCAGGCTGATTTCGGAGTGGGGTTCCTGATGCTCCATTGATTCACGCAAAGACTAGATGTTGCGAAACAACAGGCTTTTATTAACAAGAACAGAAGCACTCCCAAACCGATAGCTAATCCGAACTGAGGCAAAAGGGGTGGAGAGCAGCCACCTTTATACCCCGAAGAGGGCGGAGCCCCGGATTGAGGCAGCAGGTGTGTGCCCAGGCATATCCCATATACAGACAGTATTACAGTGGTTCACCACAGTTCCTATCAAAGAAAAACTACTCATGTCAAAAGTCCAGAACATGCAAGGAAATCCAAACCTCTGAGTTTTCCAATAGCAACTCTTAGTGTCAGGGGGACTAGCTAGGGTAAATGCATGGAGTTATGGGGATAGAGCCTGGGTGGGATTGTGGTCGGTGCAGACTTGATGGGTCAAATGGCCTCCTTCTACATTGTAGGATTCTAGCAACTCCAATAGCAATAGGCTGTGTCTATGGCACCTACCATGGATAAGATATATATATCTCAAGCATATGAAACAGACGTAACCGTGAGTATAAAAGTTTTCATTATTAGTGGGTGGAATCATCCGAAAATCGGCAGTGTCTGATTTCAGGCAGGGAAAGCAGCATTTAACCTGCCGATACCAATGGTGGGTTTGTCTGCCGCATTGTGTAGCACATAGTTCAAAAAATGAACAGGTACAGGTTCTACGTTGGCAGGGCGGCCTCTGATTCAACTTCCCGACTATGACCTCAGACCTTCAGTAATCCAGGTGCCATATTTAGAGAGCTAACACATCCTGCGGAAAACCTTTCTAACCCTGCTGCTAATGTCTTGGTGCATCCCTAACATCCACAGTGAAGCCCAATAATTCTGTGATGATCTTGGCAGGCCTCCTCTGGGTGATCCCAGCCTGCTTTCGGGGTCCTGTTGTGTGGCCATGTCTCCTCCTCGGCCTGTGGTGTTGTTGAAAGGGGTCATAGGAAGAGGGAATTCAGATGGGCCAGACACTTCCAAAGTCTCCCATGCGGATGGCTCCAAGATGTGCATCTGCTGATGATCCTCCCTATGGGTGCCCGAGAGCACCCGGCTGCATCCACCATTGATGGAGGAGCAGGGACAAATCGCATCCTTGATTTAGGTCAATGGGAAACATGTGTAGGGCCTTTTTGTGATATTTTCCAGTCACGCCACCGAACACACCTGCCCTAATCAGGCACACAAAATCCTGGCCAGTGTCTTTCAATCACTGCATGTGGCCTTCTTTATTCACAAAGGTAAAGTGTCTTGGGCTGGTGACACCAAATAATATTTTACCAACATCTTTGCTGGTTCATGTCTCAGCAAATAGAATTATTGCTGATACAAATAGGAAAAGACACTTTGTGAGATCTCTTGAGCAGCCAGGTGCCACAAGCCTAACCCTTCTGAAAATGGTTGATAACCCCTTCAAACAAGTTTTTAGAAGACATACCTCCCATTTCTGATATATGGATAGAGTTAATCTTGTCCCTTAAGCCTCTGAGTAAAGAATAATGCAGGAAATGGAGAGACTGGTGTGACTGCAGACATTTTGAAATTTAAACCTGTGAACAGGAATTAGGTAACTAGATGAACTATTCTTACTAATGTAATGGAAATAAAATGACACGTTACTCACCTGATTTGATGTTTTCAGGAATTGTGATCTCATATACATTACGACTGAACCAAATTCCTCTTTTATCTGCTTGCTGCTGTATGAGCACAAGCCCAGTGGATGACCTTGCTGGATTACCCTGGTCCATTGCAACAATGGACAGCTGATTTGTACGAAAGTGATTCTGGGATAATGATGCATTAAGGTAAATTTCACCTGTAGTGTTATTTACAACAAATGTTGAATCAGGCTCCAAAATTTGGTAAGTAACAATGCCGCGTTGTCCCAAATCCTTATCAGCAGCTTTCACAGTGGCAATAATGTGGCTAATCTCAGTGTCCACAGTAACATGTGCAATTATTGGGTTTTGCATAAAAATAGGAAAATTGTCATTTACATCTTCAAGATGTATCATTACATTAACTGTGGTAGTTTTTGGACTTTGAATGCTGTTATCACTTGCCACTGCTCTGAAGGCATATTGTGATTTTGTCTCTCTATCCAATTCATTTGTGGTAACAATTATGCCAGTATTACCATTAATAGTAAATGCTCCAAAAGTATCATCCATTAACGAGTATGTAATTTCTCCATTGGACCCATCATCTTTGTCAGTAGCAATCAGATGTAGTATACTTGATCCAACAGGCACATTTTCATTCACAAAAGTACGATAATAATTTCTTTCAAATACTGGGCTATTATCATTTTCATCCAAGATAATAATCCAAAGCTTTGCACTAGTGGCTCTTTGTGGGCTACCAAGGTCATAAGCTTCTATGGTAAGGGAAATATTATTAAATTCTTCTTTGTCCAAGTGTCTTGTTGTGGCAAGTGCTCCAGAAGTAGAATCAATTTTGAATGCATCAGTAAAATTACTACCTGGACAAAGAGGACAGATAAATCAGATAACCATAAATCAGTTTATCTAACATTAGTTGAAAGAAAGTCATTGAGAATCCATAAGATCCATTTTAACTACCCAAAATCAGTGGTTTATTATTTCATGGGATGCAGGCATCACTGGCTAGGCCAACATTTATTGCCCTTGAGTAGGTAGAGCTGTGCTGCCGATTTGAATTGCTGCAGTCCATGTAGTGTAGGTGCACATAGTGCTATTAGGAAGGGAGTTCAAAAGGATTTTGACCCAGTGACAGTGAAGGAATGGTAATATCGTTCCAAGTCAGGATGGCGAGTGGCTTGGAGGGGAACTTGCAGATGGTGGTGTTTCCATGCATCTGCTGCCCTTGCCCTTCTCAGTGGTAGAGGTTGTGGGATTGGAAGATGCTGTTGAAGGAAAGGGTTGGCCCCATTTTGAAATGGGCCAACCACGGGCCCCCAAATGCTTGTTTCAAGTGAAAGAATCTTTTAATAGGCAAATAATACTGCCATTATAGATTGCAATTTGGACTCTGAAATGGTAAGTGTGAAATTATTTTTTGAGTGTTTCACAGTAGCATTCCATGCTCAACCCTTGGCCTTGATGTTCCCAATGGTGGGGGGAGTCCAGAACTAGGGGTCATAGTTTGAGGATAAAGGTAAAATCTTTTAGAACTGAGGTGATGAGAAATTTCTTCACCCAGAGAATGGTGAATGTGTGGAATTCATTATCACAGAATGTAGTTGAGGCCAAAACGTCTGATTTCAAGAAGAAATTAGACATAGCTCTTGGGGCTAAAGGGATCAAAGGATACAAAGGACAAATGTGAGGTAATTATTTAGGAAGATCTAATAAAGATAGGAAATATACAGTAAATGACAGAACCCTTAAGAGTATTGATAGGCAGAGGGATCTGGGTGTACAGGTATACTGGTCATTGAAAGTGGCAATGCAAGTGGAGAAGGTAGTCAAGAAGGCATCGGCCAGGGCATTGAGGTTAAAAATTGGCAAATCATGTTGCAGCTTTATAGAACCTTAGTTAGGCTACACTTGGAATATAATGTTTAATTCTGGTCACCACACTACCAGAAATGTGGAGGCTTTGGAGAGGGTACAGAAATGATTTACCAGGATGTTGCCTGGTATGGAGGGCATTATCTATGAGGAGAGATTGGAGAAACTTGGTTTGTTCTCACTGGAACGATGGAGGCTGAGGGGCAAGCTGATAGAAGTCTACAAGATTATGAGGAGCATGGACAGAGTGGATAGTCAGAAGCTTTTTCCCAGGGTGGAAGAGTCAATTACTAGGGGGCATAAGTTTAAGGTGGGAGGGGGAAGGTTTAAAGATGTACGAGGCAAGTTTTTTACACAGAGGATGGTGGGTGCCTGGAACTCGCTGCCAGAGGAGGTAGTGGAAGCAGATACGATATTGACCTTTAAGGGCGTCTGGACAAATACATGAATAGAGGGATATGGTCCCCCGGAAGGGTAGGGGGTTTTAGTTAAGTCGGGCAGCATGGTCGGTGCAGGCTTGGAGGGCCGAAGGGCCTGTTCCTGTGCTGTAATTTTCTTTGTTCTTTGAATACCCCTCCTCCATAAATTACTTGCAGTTTTCACGTTAGGCAACAATTTTGTGTGAATAATTCTACAGTTCTGGAGACCATAGTTTAGGACCTGCTAGAAAATAGGTATCTCTCTCCAGAGGAGTTCTTGAGGACTAGCAGCTTGCGTATCATCGCGTAAGCCTGTTGTTTGCTAACTGATTTTGAAGAGGAGTTTATGTCTGAGGAAAATTGCCTAAATTGGAACTAATAGAGATGGGCAAGCAGTTAAGAATTGTATCTTGTCATGTTTAAGTATTTCAACTGGTACAAGTTATGCTAATTCCTTTTTGTTATAGTTAAACTGTATTGTTAAATAAAGTTTGTTTTAATAAAAGCTTCCTAGTGGGTCCATAGCATCACAACTGGAGTGAAATACCTTATCATAGAATCCCTATAGTGCAGAAGGAGGCTATTCAGCCCATCAAGTCTGCACCAACTCTCCGACAGAGCATCTCACCCAGGCCCTAACCCCGTAATCCCATGTATTTGTCCCACCAATCCCCCTAACCTAGACATTTTGGGACACCAAGGGGCAATTTAGCATGGCCAATCAAACTAACCTGCACATCTCTGGACTGTGGGAGGAAACCAGAGCCCCCGGAGGAAACACACGCAGACACGTTGGGGAGCCTGTGGTAGTGGTACTGTTGCTGGGCTAGCCAGACACCAAGGGTAATGCTCTGGGCATTTCACTGTGACAGATGGTGAAATTTCAATTCACAAAACCATTGTCGATTGTCATAAAAACTCATCTGGTTCACTAATGTCCTTTAGAGAAGGAAATCTGCCATCCTTACCTAGTCAGGCCTACTCCAGACCCACAGCAATGTGGTTGATTCTTAACTGCCCTCAGGTATGGGCAATAACTGCTGGCCCAGCCAGCGACGTTCACATCTCATGAACAAATAAAAAAAAGACACAGAAAGATGATGCAAACTCCACAGATAGTCACCCTAGGCCGGAATTGAACCCGAATCCCTGGCACCATGAGGCAGCAGTGCTAACCAATGTGCTACCCACTATCCTCACACTAATGCCAAAATCAAAAATAGTTGGGGTCTGATCTAACTTCATAATATACCTTGGAGTTTCTGATCTGGTCCCTAGCTATTTTTGAAGTAGTGGCTGACTGGATAAAGTGAACACAGCAAATAAGATGAGTAGGGACTTTCAGAAGGCATTCAATGTGTTATCTCACTGGAAGATTGTTACAAACAACTCAGATGAAGAGCAAAGAGGGCCTTAAAGGATTTCAGGAGCATACAGACAATTTAATGTGATGCTGAAACATCTGAGGAAACTCAGTTTAGAAAAGCAAGGGATAGGAGTTCATAAACACTAAAATATGTTGTTCTGGACAAACAGATTCCTAACCATTTAATATATAATTTCCTGAATGTGTAATTCTTGGTAGATAAAGCAACAAAAAAGTCAAACAGCATTATGGATTTATAAAAAGAACATAGAGAACATTTTTTACACAGCAATGAGGGATGTGGATTTGGGGCGGGGAAGAGTCCTTTAGGGAGGTCAGCGAGGATCCGTACAATAGTTACCGAGAAGGTAGAAGTGGTTTCAACCTTTCTAACATTGTCTGGATATAACACTGTCAGAACCACTCTAAGTTTGTGCAATTTAAACCACATGTTTGGATGGTTCCCAATGCAGGGCAGTCTGCACTTTCCAGGCAATTGCTATTCAAACTTTACCTGGAAACTTCCAGGTTGGGGGGGGTCCCTAGCACATCATCCAGATAACACCCAGTTATACTGTCCTGGAGTCCGTAAGTTACAGTCCATATATGTTTCTGTCTGCTCCAAATGACTAATCGTTGCATGATTCCCTTATGCATTTGTAATTTTAAAAAATAGAAGCCTTAGCTTACCAATAATTTTATATCTAACAAGTCCATTGTCCCCCGCATCCATGTCCAAAGCCACAATGGTATGAATAATCCCTGATTCCATATTCTCGGAAACATGCAGCTCATGTAAAGGAGGAATGAATTTAGGCTGATGGTCATTTTCATCCAAGACAGTCATCATGATTGTAGCTGTGTCAGATTGAGAAGGGGTCCCACCGTCTCGGACCAAAACTATCATGTAACATTCATCGCACAATTATTTGAGAAACTACATTGATCATCTTAATATTAATGCTTCTTTATCAGATTAACAATATGCTTATATTAATGTAGTAATATAATTAATTTATATTCAAATACAACTAATATTTTAATGCAACTTTGCAAATAGGATAAATATGGTAAAACAAGTTTAGTGTTGCTTCAAATCAGTTAATTTCTGTTCCGTGAAAAATTCTGAACAACTTTCTGTTCTGCTTTTACGTTCGCCTTATAAACTATCATTTAAGTAGAGAATAATTCTACATATATTCCATAATTGGCACAAAAGAGTAAATGCATCAAATTAAATGGCAACAATGCAGTGCTTTTTACCTTTAATGCCAAAATATTCTTGCATTTCTCTATCCAATGTTTGTGTTGTAGTGATGATGCCAGAATTGGGGTTTATTTTGAATGCATCATATCCAACCCCTGGTAAAATCTCATAAGTAAGTGCAGAATTCAGATCTGCAATTCAAAATAATAGTGGTCTTTAAAATGAATAGATTTTTAAACTCAATGTTATAAATCAACCAAAATAAAAGTTAATTGATTTAAAGTTCTCCTTACAATATCATCTTCAATATAGATCATTTGAGCAAAATGCAGTTGCTTATGTGCGTTTCCACCTCATTGCTGCCTGATCCCATTTTCTAAACAGAATTCCTAATATGCAGCATTGACATGAAGTGAAGAGTTTTAACTTCCAAAAACAAGTGGGTTGGGTGGGTGTCAACATTTTTTAAGAGTTCAAATCTGAGCCCAATCTATCCATTTTCAGTTTGAATGGAGTTGGTTATTTAAATATTTTAATAAGGTTGTGCGATTCAAATTTAATCTGCATTTTAAATTTGATCCTGGTTGGCGGGGTTTCCCAAACCGGCACGGTAGCACAGTGGTTAGCACTGCTGCTTCACAGCTCCAGGGTCCCGGGTTTGATTCCCGGCTCGGGTCACTGTCTGTGTGGAGTTTGCACATTCTCCTCGTGTCTGCATGGGTTTCCTCCGGGTGCTCCGGTTTCCTCCCACACTCCAAAGATGTGCAGGTTAGGTTGATTGGCCAGGTTAAAAATTGCCCCTTAGAGTCCTGGGATGCGTAGGTTAGAGGGATTAGCGGGTAAATATGTGGGGGTAGGGCCTGGGTGGGATTGTGGTCGGTGCAGACTCGATGGGCCGAATGGCCTCCTTCTGCACTGTAGGTTTCTATGATTCTATGATTCTTAAAAATCCAACAGATAAAGAGGTGAGGACAGCTATGTGGAAGCACTAAATACCTTTCCAAAATAGCTTGGAGGCCAGAATTAGCCTAGTTCCTCAAGAACACCTCTGGAGAGAGAGATACCTATTTTCTAGCCTATTCTTTAACAACAGAATACTTCTGTGGAATGTTGGGTGGAATTTACTCAAAAAAGTTCTAAGTGTCGAAATCGCAGGAAAACTGGAGTAATTCATGCTGTATTTTTCAGTGAGAGTTCACACTAGAATCTACCACACTCTGTGCAATGCAGAGGTCACCAACGTGATTATCATTAAATTTCAGATGGCAGGGCCTACTCACACTGGAGAGGCTGAACCCAGTGGGCTTCTGTGCATGGGCAGTGGCCCCAAACTGTCACCCCAGCAGTGATGATACCCCTCAGGCAGACCACCCCGACACCTCTCCCAGCAGTGGCAATACCTCTGCAGGCCGATCACCCCTCCCCACCAGTCAACACCGATCACTGGCCTCCCTCCAGGCCCTACCGATTGGAATGGCATAATGGCAAAGTGGCAGCGGGACCTCCCAACCCCACCGATCGCCCCTAGGCCCTGCCCCAGCAGACCTCGCCCCTGCCCCAATAGGTCGCACCCCCTTGTCACATGCCCGGTGGGCAGAGCCAAGGTGCCCCCTGGGCATGGGCACTTTGCCCCTTGGGCAGTGCCAGGGGGCCCAGGTTGGCACTGTCAGGATTAAAACTAGAACAGCTAGAAGTTATTTTTACCTGAATCTCTATCAGAAGCTTCAACCTGGATAACAAATGCTCCAATATTAACATTTTCAGGAATTCCAACTTCATAGACAGGTTCTGGGAACTTTGGTGCTTCATCATTTATATCAATAATGACAACCATCAATGTCTGTGTTGAGGACTGAACAGGAATTCCATTGTCCCACCCTGAAATTGTGAGGATATAGGATTTTTTCCTTTCATGGTCTAGATGGGAGGCCAATGTCAGCAAACCTATTAAAAGACACAAGATAAAATACAAGTTTTCATCATCTCTGTTGCCTGCTATGTTAGCAATGTACTATATAATTCAACAAACTAGTTTTAGTACCTGATGATTCATCAAGCTTGAAGGTATTGTCTTCATTCCCTGAGATGATGGCATATGAAATTCTTCTACTTTCACCTGCATCTGCATCATATGCAATGATATGATGGACATGGTACCCCACTTCCTGATCTTCCATTACATAGGAAATATTTTCTGACACAAATATAGGTCTATTATCATTTATATCCAAAACAATAATCAGAGCTGTCATTGAGCCTACCTTGCGTTCATTTACATCTAATGCCTGATCCATTGCTGTTACTGTGAGGAGAAATGTTTTGGTCATTTCATGGTCAACCGACATTACTGTATTTAAGTAACCTTGATAGGGATCTATGTAGAAAGGATTTTCTGCGGAACTTTTGGACACAACAGAATATCGGAGATCACTATTTGGTCCACTTCCATCATCATCTTTTGCATCAAATACGTGAACAAGAGACCCAACCGGGAGGTTTTCTTGAATTCCAATCACAACTATATCATCTTTAAACCATGGTGAATGATCATTTTGGTCTTCTACTTTAATATTGACAAAAACAGTCATATTCTTTGAAGGATTATGGCTATCATCTTCTGCTATAACCTTCAGCAAATAATGTGAAATTGCTTCATAGTCTAGTTCTTGGCTTTGGTACAATTCTCCTGTCATACTGTCAACTCCAAATTGAAAGTGGTCATCACCTTCAACAACGTTGTAATGTACCTTCCGACTGGCCAACAGATGATGGTCATGTGAACTGACAGAGCCCAAAACTTTTCCAGGCCTTAAACCTTCTGGCATGATAAAATATCTTTGATCATTTAGAGTGGTCGATTTTTGTATGAGTCTGGGGATAACCTGAGAAAAGATTCAATAACTGTGGATTAATTTATTCAGTTCTTCATACTTACAAATTGAAGTTAAAAATCAAGTCCAGAGATTATGCATCATTAGTATTCATCAAATTTCGCTATTAAATGATCTTTAAAGACTGCTGCTCAAGCAAGGATGGAGAATTTGGCACTCAGCCAAATCGCCGTTCATTGCAGCAGGAAAATTCTGCCGGCGTGAACGGTCAGAAAATTCCACCCATTACCTAATCCTCAAATCATTTTCAGAGTACTTAGTTTGCAGTGAAATATAACAGAGATGAGATATCATTTCCCAGAGTGCCAAAGCAGAAATCTCCCCTATGTTGTTTTTAATCTAAGAGCAACAAAATAAAATTCATTATATAAAATACCCAACTTTTAAATTCCTGTACCTGTATGTTAATTATTGCAGTCTGTTGAAGAGGAGGGCTTCCTGCATCAGTTGCCATCACTATTATTTTGTGATGTGATACATAACTGTGCCTGAAAACCTTGGACGTTCTCAGTTCTCCAGTTTTGGCGTCAATTTTGAAGCTATTTGAATAATCTTCTATAATTAAAAAGTATTAAAATGAGATCTTAAAAGAAAATGTCCATCCTATTTCTTTTCATTTCCATGAGCAGGAACGTGTGGACTATTCAGCCCACACTTGTTACTGATGTCAGCAAATAAAATGAGCAAACTTATCAAATATCAGTCTTATCTTCAGCTATTTTCCTTCACAAGAGAGATCACTTGAATGTTATGTGATCTTGATGTCCTGGCGATGGACAGGTCGATATGTCACAATTTTTATCCATACAATTCAATTGTTGGAGGTTAATTAATTGATGTGTAGTAATGCCTGGCAATTATGATTGACATTTGCAAGCGCCAAAATTTTTTAATGGTCAAGTATGGAACATGAATATCACATAGCAGCTGCAATGCATAATGCTGAGAATTGCATTGAACCATCAATGCAATGTCTGCTATTAACTTTTTAAATTTAGATCACTTATGCAAAAAAGGCAGTGTACAATTCAGATGAACTACACAAAATCCTTTTCTCAAGCATCCTTACCTAATATAGAAAAAGAAACAGTGCCATTTTTGCCAACATCTGGATCCTTGGCAAATAGGGTGGTCAAAAATGTGCCTTCTGGTTGAGCTACCAAAACCTACCATTTCAATAAATATACAAAGATTCAGAAGTTAAATTAAACATGAGTAAATGTTTAAAATATTTAGCAATGGTAAATATAAATGGTATATTATGGGCATGAAATTGATGGGAAATTGCAGCATAACAATGACACATTAGCAGCGTTGCTATTACAAATGTGTAAACAAATTCAGCAATTTGTGAAGTAACTGAAGTACACCATGGCTTATTATTCTCCACAAGTTGCTGAACCATTTGCACTACTCCACTGTCAGCCTTGACAAAGCCACTATTCATTCACTTTTGATGGTCAGCTCTCCATTGTATTTAATGGTGATTGCCAATTTGCTGGTTTTAGGCCATTATTTGTACTGCAGCCAGTTATACGGCTTGGATGACCTGGTAATGACATAATTTCCAGCCAACAAATGTTCTCAGACTTGGGTGGCCAACAAAGTTTCTATTGAAGCTGTGGAGCATCAGCTTTAGCCCCAGCTGTGTAAAAATTGGTCTAAAAATGTTTCTTCTTACATCTCTCATGTTTGGCAATTCATTCTAATTAACTTATCAGAGTACTTTTCACGTCCAAAGGGAATTATTTTCAGTGGCTTCACTATATCTATAAGTAAGGAAGACTAAAGTATTTATCTAGCATTGCCTGTTCATGGTTGTTATGGACTACCTGGGACAGGATTATTGCTTGAGGCACCTGGTGACTAAACCTTTTCTATGGCACTGATTCTTTTAAGTCTCGTACATCAGTCGAAGACCTGCATACAACAAGGGGCAGATGCTATATTTTGATGGGCATTGGACTTCAGAAAATACATTCCCCATGTGCAGTAAAGAAACAAGTTAATCAATTTCCCCAGGTTAGCTGCTTTTTCAGGGTGCAGGGAGCTATAACTGGGATGGATCCCTCGGTAAACTCACAGCACTGGGAAAGATGTCCAAGATGATCTTTAACAGCCTTTTTATAGGTTCCTTTTTACAGTAATTAACATATTTAAATTCTATATTGGTCAATATTATAAAACTTGCTCCCTTATTTACCTTCATACAATCACTTAATGATTAGTTAAGAATATAAGAAATAAAAGTACATCATGTAGCCCCCATGAACCTGCTCTGTCGATCAACTTTCCTGCCTGTTCCTCGCATCCTTTAATTCCCTGAGACGCCAAGGGCCTATCTCAGACTTGAAAGACTCAATGATGGAGCATCCACAACCTGCTGGAACACAGAATTGATCAAAATGATCAATCCCTTATCTTGAGACTATGGGGACGATTTCTCCACCTCGCTGCACATGGCACGGATCGTGCTGATCTGCGAAAATAGTGTGCAGGCCTAAAAATCGGTTTTGTACCCAATGTAAAAAGTTTGCAACCATCCAGGTCCTTTTCTACTAGCGCAAATCAGATCGCACCCTTTCTGGATTGCCTGGATTTCAATCTCATTAGCGAGTTTGGCACACAATCGTCCCTCCTCCCAGAATGTTCCCACCTCTCCGGCGAGAGGTTACGACGGCGCGAATCACTACTGGTCTCCACTACCGGAGACCTAGCACGATGGTTACGCCAGAGGGCTCGGAGGCCATTGAAGCCCATGTGATTTTTAGTCTTTAATCAGCTCTACTTCTTTTACCATCCATTTACTATTGATATGCCTATGGGAAACTATAGGATTCCCTTTTGTGTTATCTGCCAGTCTCTTTTCATACTGTTTGCTTCTCTTATTTGCTTTTTCAGAATTAGAAGCATGCATGTCAAGTGTTTAAATACTAATCTCAACAGATAATTTTACAGTTACACCCACAACTGTCTTTACCTGTGGACACAAATATTTATTTGCCGGTCCTAGCTAGGACTATGGCCTTGACCGCCAAATGCAATACACTTTGCTGTTTGGGTAGGTACCTGGCATGTCAGGATCCAGGCCTAATTTGTGGCCCTTTTACAAAATTACGGTGGACGTGCACAAGACAAGTAGAGAAGAGTAGGGGTGGCACGGTAGCACAGTGGTTAGCACTGCTGCCTCATAGAGCCAGGGAGCTGGGTTCGATTCCAGTCTTGGGTGACTGTTTGTGTGGAGTTTGCACGTTCTCTCCATGTCTGTGTGGATTTCCTCTGGGTGCTCAGGTTTCCTCCCACAGCCCAAAGATGTGGGGGTCAGGTGGACTGGCCAGGTTAAATTGCCCCTTAGTGCCCAAAGATTATATATGTAGGTTAGGGGGATTAGCAGGATAAAATACATGCGATTACAGATTTTGGAGCTAGGACCTGGGTAAGAGTTGGTGCAGGTTTGATGGGCCGAATGGCCTCCTTTTGCATTTTAGGGATTCTATGATTTTGCATTCCAACAAGCTCGATTTTACCATCAAGTTGTGCCTGTTTTTGGGCATGAAAAATTGGTAAAGTCGGACATGAGACGAGTAGCACGATCCACACCCGGCTCCGCACCGGTTCCTTTACCAAGGCCCTAAAATGGACGCGATCGGGTCCGAAAAGGGCACGATGGCCATTTAAATGTATTTGAATACATTTAAATTGAATTAATGGGCTGCATGCCCAACTTTACCGACGCTTCCCCCTTTATCACCGCATTCACCAATCCCGAATCAGCACGAAACAGACATGCTCTATAAAAGTCCGATTCGGGCACTTCATCAGTGAGGGTTAGTGAGGAGGCAAGTGCGTAGTGTCTGACGGCTCTCTGCTGCTCACGGGTGTCCTTTCGTTGCGGCCATTTTCTTTCGCGGGTCAGTGGTGGCTCTGCAAGTGTTTGGGGGTGGGGGGGTGTTGCTCTGCAGGGTCTCTGATGTCCGATTTGCAGCACGGACCTGGGTCTCAGTACTGAACTTGGGCCTTGTGGTGCTGCTGGGTCCTAGTGCACTCAGCTCACTTCCAGCTGATGGAAAGCCCTTGCAAATTGCAATGCTGCAGCCTCTCAACCTTGCAAGGAGCTGTGATTGTGGGGAGCATGTGGCTGGGGAAATTGGAGTTATGGACAGTGACTGTTGCTGAGCTAGGGACAAACAGCGTTCCTGAACCTCTACATGTTCCTCTCCATCTCCAATCCCACCCACCCCTTCAAAGTGACGAGATGGCTTTTGTGATGCAACCAATCAATCTTGCTGTTCTTTTGGTTGTTGCTGGAGCTGAGGAGGAGGAGCTGGACGAAGAATTGTGGGCACAGGAGGCCCGGGCCTTACCACTTGCAGGAGTAGAGGGAGACAACCACCAGAGGCAGGAGGTGGCTGTCATTCATCCAGAGGGGTGGGGATGGGGGGCGCAGGAGAAGGAGGGAGCAGAGACCCCGGCAGTTCTGTGCACGAGTGTCATTTGAACAGATGTCGGACACCGTGTGCCACCGATGTCTCTGCCTGTGCAACCTCGAGGCAGGGGGAGCCACCCACTCTCGGTGGCTGTCAAACTGACGGCCGCTCTGAACTTTTATGCGACTGGCTCCTTCCAGACCCCTAGCGGAGATATCTGCAGCATCTCCCAATCAGCTGTGCACAACTGTATCAAGCAGGTCGCAGAAGCCCTGTATGCCTGGGGCTGGGCAGTACATCAAATTTAACCTGGACCAGGCCCATCAAGAAGTCTGGGCTGCAAGGTTCACAGTCATCGTGGGGATGCCTAACATAGAAGGGGGCCATCGACAGCACCCCCTACAGAATCTGCGGGGATTCATCAACAGAAAGGGGTTCCACTCCCTGAATGTTCAACTAGTGTGTGACCACAATATGAACATTATGTATGTCTGCGCAAGACATCCAGGAAGTGTGCACGACAGCTTCGTTGTCAGGAGCTCTGACATCTCGGAGGCATTTGAGGAGGAGCCCCGGCTACGGGGGTGGCTTGTGGGTGATATGGATTACCTGCTTCGGACACGGCTGATGACGCCTGTGTCTGAGGTGGAGACTCGCTATAATGAGGCCCATGTAGCCACCTGCGCGATAATGGAGAGGAGCATTGGGCTCCTCAAAATGTGATTCTGGTGCCCGGACCAATCTGGCAGGGCCCTCCAATACAGCCCAACGATCTCTTCCCGCACAGTGGTCGTGTGCTGTGCCTTGCACAATCTGGCTGTACAGAGAGGTGACATATCGGAGGAGGAGGAGGAGGAGGAGGTGGAGGCTGACCAGCCAGGTGTTGCTGGGGACGATGACCAGCAGGAGGAGGAAGAAGAGGAAGAGCATGCCGAGGAACACCACCCAGGCACTGGAGGGCTGGCAACTCAAATGAGGCATGCGAGGGCGGCAAAGGAGGCCCTGATCACCAGGTGGTCCACTCGCTAGGGGTTTGTGTCTGTGGGTTCTATCCTCCTCCCCCCCATAAAAATTCCTTCTATCTCCTGCAACATTGTCACACCAGAGTTGTGGGCCTGGGTACTCTATGTTAGTGAGTTCTTTGGCAGGCAGGGGGGTGATGACAACTCTCTAAGCATCATTATGATGATGCCCTGGTGCAAACTAGTCTGACCCCTACCTGAGCCCGCATGCACGCTGGCACCTGGACCCACGTCTGTGTAGTGGGTAAGGGATCTGAAACCCCCATAAAGGGCCCTGGGGTGGGTGGGGATCGCTTGTGGGTTCTGGAGAACCAATGCCTTCCTTTCCTCAGTGACAACATTGAGGGGCCTCCCCAACTGACATCAACATGAAGCATCCCTCTTGCGATCATCAATGGAAGAGGATTCCTATTCGAGACAAATTAGTCATAGGTGGGTGGTGCAAAAACATTTAACCGCAATAAAAGGTGTTTAAATCAGACGTCCTAACATAAAAACTTGTGAAAAGAAAACGTTAAGGTGCTTAAATATCTTACTAGTGCAGCCCTTCACCCATGCCATCTCAGTGCAACTACAACTTCCTAACCTTACATGGCCTACCACTATGTCTCAGTGACTCCCCAGAATGTACATCATAGGTGGAGGGAGCCAGCTGCCTACCTCGCCCTGTTGCCTGTGATACGTGTGGCAGGGTCCTCTGGAGGTCCTCGACCATGAGGGCCCTGGCCTGCTTCTAGGTGTCCGGGATGTTTCCATGACACCCTCTTCCATCCCGCTGCCCGAGATGCCCCGGTGTCAGGAAGGGGGGAGTCAGAAGGTGGAGCCACAGCTACAGTCTCCTAACTGGAAGGTCCCGGCATTGGCCCTTCCTCCTCCATTGGGGTTGTGTGGGCCCCTGAGCCACTCCATGGGATAGCAGTATTTCTGCAGTGAGCGCCAGAAGCTCCAGCGTCACCTGGAACTGCCAGTCCTGGAGGATCACCTGCATCCTACCATTGGTGGTCGAGCCCTCTGCGATGGCCACTTGAGTTGGGGGCCACCTCTCAATGGCCGCAGCAAGTGCCCTCTGAGACTGGGCAACACCCTGCAACCCCTCAGCCATGGCCCTATGAGACTGGGCCATGCTCTGCAACCCCTCAGCCATGGCCTTCTGCGACTGGATCACATTTTCAAGGACTGCTGCCGTAGCCCGCTGTGTCTCAGTGCTGTCCTGCTGGGTCTCATGAAAGCTCTCGAGCCTCTCAGCCATGGGCCGCAGAGTGTCGAAAAGCCTGTTCAGTCCCTCAGCTATGGCCCGCTGTGATTCAGCCACGGCCCTCTGGGACTCTGCTGTGGCCTGCTGTGACTCAGCCATTGCTTGGAGCCTGCCACGCATGGTGAGGATCCCCTGCCCCAGGCTTTCCACTGCAGACGCCACCTATGCAGTGTTGGCCCGGGAAGCACGCAAGACAGGCAATAGCTGGTCTGCTTGAAAGCTTTGGGACTCCTCTCAACAGCCTCACAGTTGGTCCAGCGTGGCTGTCAGCCCCTCCTGCATTCCCTGGCTCTGTTGCTGCATCTCTAGCAGCTGAGGGAGAAGTGATCTCAGAGGCCCAGCACGTAGCCTGGGGCCAGCTGAATCCTCACCTCTGGCAGGCCCCGCGTGCTAGAGGCCACGGATGTTCCCTCTTCCAATCGATGTACATTATCAGATGTGTCGTGCTCACCAGAGACTGACCCAGAAGCCTCACCACTAACTGGACCCACTGACGTGTCAGTATCTGGGATGGTGAACTGCGAGGTGAAAGCTGACGCCAAAACAGTGCCAGCCTTGGAGGTCCCTTCACCCATATCCTCCGAGGACTCGTCCGAGCTGTCTGGACCAGGGAGCTGCAGTACAGGCCTGGAGTCCAGAAGGCCCCGGGGTGTTCGGATGCGTCCCTGCAACACAGGACACAAGATTAAGTGCAAGGGAGGGAGAGGAATCCGGGATGCCAAGTACGTGGTTCACATTTCTCCATTGAACAAAGCACCAAGAAAATTACATCACAGGAACTGGCCCTTCGGCTCGTCAAGCCTGTAGCAACCAGGCTGCCCATCTGATTTGTTACCCCCTATCCTTCCGGAGACCATCTGCCTCTATTCCCATCCCATTCACATAGCTGTAATGATGCCCCTTAAAGGTCACTATCGTATCTGAGCCCGCAACCTCCCCTGGTAGCTAATTCCAAGCAGCCACTACCCTCTCTGTGCAAATAAACATGCCTCGTACATCTCCTTTAAATCTTGCCCCTCACACCCGAAACTCGCACCCCCGAGAAGATGCCTCAAAGTGAGTGGAGGAAAGACAGGTGCTCATGTCTTGACGGCAGCCTGACTATACTGTCGCTGACAGCCCGCATCTCCCCTTCTCTTGAGAACTCCAGCGCCCGCTCCTCAAAGGAGGTGAGGACCCGGAGGTCTGGCTCACCACTCCGTCTTCGCCCTCTCACGGGAGTTATGGCTGATCTTCTTCTGTGGAGACAGGAGGAGCCAGGAAAGAAATGGTGGCGTGACTCCTGCAGAGTATCAGGTGGTGGCCCTTAGAGGGCAAGCACAGTGGGGCTTTTGGGGAGGATAGGAAGGAGGTGCTTGAGGGTCTGGAAACGTGCAGGGTGCTGGGGATGGGAGGATCTGGGGGAGATTTGGGGGAAGATGCAAGATGGGGTGCAGCACTCAGCCTTGCTGCCCGGATAAGGTCATTGACTTTTTTCTGGTACTGCTTCCCGGTTCGGGGAGCCAGTGCCATGGCACTGACCGAGGTGGCGACTTCCTCCCAGGCTGCATTTCCATCAGAGCCCTTGGGTCTGCATCCTCCTGGGGTAAGAGGGTGTCCCACCTCACCTCTGCTGCATCCTTCCGAGGTCACCCGTAGTAAATCGGGGGGCTGGTCGTGCGCACATTTTGTGCGGCAATGCCTGCCTGCCTGTCCATTCTTGAGTTTTTAATGGAGCTACCCCTCATTAGGGCAGATCAGCTGTAGGCAGTTTGGCAGAGCATTCCAGAAAGTTACACGCAGTTTGCTTGTTAGCATTGAGGAGAACGCAAGTGAGCACTTGCAGGTGTGATTAAGGGGGGACGGGGGCGGTAGAGAGAGGTGTAGCGAGAAGGTGTGGTGATGCATAAGTGCCTCAATGATTGGGGACAGGGGAGAGGGAGAAAGGTGTCATGCAACCATCGGAGTCCAGAGGACATGGGAGCCTTGTGCGGGAGGGTCTGGGGTGGGGGATCACTCTGCCTGATATCTGTAGGGTGGAGGGTGGACCTCTCTGCTTGAGATTAGTGAGGTGGGGTGGGAGGGTCCACTGCCACTCGGCCTAAGATTGGTGGGGGGGAAATAAGGGGGTTATTAATGTTGTGGGGAGGGGTAATGTCTGTGGGGGCCAGGGGGAGGCATTACCCGGCCAAGAGAGTTGTGGCAGGGGAGTGTTATTCAATCAATCAGTTTTTGTCTGCGCACCCACATTTGGAGGCTCCGATAGGAGCTGCAGGGTTTCGGGCGCATTAAGCCCCGCCCACAGGCTTGTGCAGCGCTATTCAGAATCACTGATATTTTTGCAGGCAGTGTGCATATGGGGGCTCCTGAGAATAGGTCTAAAACTCAGAAACTCTCCCAGTTTAAAGTCCGCCCAGCATTTAGAATCAAAATGGTAAAATAGGGCCCAACATCTTCTCATATAGTGATAGTCTCCTACAAGGTGGCGATATTTGTCTCTATGACTGTTATGAGTTCACAAGTTATTTGCCACTTTAAAACAACAGAACATCAGTTCAGTTGCAAAATAAAATTGTTTGTAAAATAAAAACATAGGCATTAAAATTCCATTGGGGTTCTCCAGGTGTCTCACTATAACTTCGGTGGGAGATTGCTAGAAACCTCCCCAGTTCTCTATGAATTTCAAGGCCATAGAAGTTAAAGCTGTGTGTGATTACTACACGCAGATTAATTTACTTTACTCTTGTTAATCATTTATTTGGACATCAATATCAAAAAGTAAAAACAGAATTTGATACAAGTATTTGTAAAGTAACATCACATATCATTACGTCCAGGCGTATAGAAATTTCAATAGTTCATGTACAATGTTCAGGTACATCAAGCATTCATATAACGATAAATTTAAGAGATCCAAGCATGATTCAGAATATATAAATCTAGATTCATTGTAAGTTATGAGGTGTATTTTCATATTTTTGTTCCTTTTGCAGAATTCTGTGCACCAGGAGCACATTACAATTGAGGCAAAGAATGAAAATATAGCCCATGGATTTTATTAAATTCTTCAGTGAGTGAAATTGAAAACTATTACGTCTTGGCAAATGTTTGATATTTACCAGTAACAGTACTGACAGAGCATACTGCTTCAGCCACTAATAAACTATGCAGCATATCAAAGTATCAAAATAAAATAATGATATTTTCAACAAGATAATGTATTGGATTTAAAGTGTGCTTGCAATTTTTCATTCACAATACTTAAAAATCACAGGTAGCACACATGCTATTTTCAATATGTTGATACAACTTTTTAACTGTAGCCAATTTACCAGTAATTAAATTAAAAATGCAAGGAAAATCATTAGTGGCATTGCTTATGTGTAGCATGGAGTCTGTGGTCTACGCATGCATTGTTGGGAATAGTGAACTGTACAATGGCTCTTGGGACCTGAACTTAGAGGAGTGATTTTAATCCTGCCCGCCTTGCAGGAACGGGGAAGCAAATGCTTAAAATGCTGGATAAGTGCTCTGTGGGGCAACACAATCTTAGTTCTGCCAAATCTGATCACACCAAAAGAACTCATAATTAGGTAGGACCCCACCAACATTTAATTGCCAGTGGAACCTTGTGGCAGTTGAAAACTAGCCAGAAGAGGCTACACACACTTTGAGCCCCACAAGAAGATCTTGAATTTTCTAAATTAGCTCAGCCACTAGCTATTGGAAGACCTCAGCTGCGATTTTCCAGCCCCATCATGGCAGGACATGCTGTGGGGAATGCAGCAGCACAGTCAAAAGTGCATTGACTTTCAGTGGGAACCGATGGTCCCGGTGGTGGACACGGTCATAAAATTCCGCACCAGGAATGGGGGCAGAAAATTGCTTGAGGATGTGACTCTGCTTTACATTTTCCCAATATCATAACCCCTGGACCTAGTTGCGTATAATGTCAAATACTCAACTTTGCTTACTCTCTGTGCTTATTGTTAGTTACAACTATAGACATATTATATATTGTTTAATTATCATACACAGTAAATGTCTAAAAGGGTACCATAGATGTGTACAAACCTTGACAGTGAACTCATGCCCAGGTCCAGGGTAGGAAAATAATGGTTCATTATCATTGATGTCAGTGACTGTGACATAAATAGTAGTGGAGGCATTTTGTCGAGGTACACCATGATCTGTAACTAATACTGACAACTGGTGCTGAGTATGATGCTCGCGATCTAATGCAACCCAGTTAATAATCTCACCTAGAAAAAACAAGAAATATAACATACATATTTCTACTTAAGCAATGTATATATTTCTACATGCATAAAATATCCGTAACCAATTCTGCTTTGGTTTCTAGCTTTCATCCCTTTTCTTTTCAAGTAGAGATGAGCATCAATCGGAATCTGGTACCTTCTTCAAGCAGTTTTGTTACAATGTTTAACTGTGGGAGAGAGAAGGGGTGACCTCAACCAGTGTCCAGTCCAGGGTTCGGAGGGAGGGATAGAGGGGTAAATGTGTGAGAGAACGAGGGGTAGTGGGTGTGTGGGACAGAGGGGTAGAATTTGTGTGAGAGAGGGAGTGAGTGTGTTTTGGGAAGGGGGGGCGAATGTGTGTGCAAGAGGGGTGTGTGAGAGCGAGGGGGTAGAGTTTGTGTGAGAGAGGGACTGTATGTGTGTGGGGGGGGGGGGGCGCAAATGTGTGAGAGCGCGAGGGGGTAGTTTGTGTGAAAGGGGGAATGTGTGTGTGTGGGGGGCGAATGTGTGTGCAAGAGGTGTGTGAGAGCACAGTATAGTAGGGTATATGTGAGAGAGGGAGTGAGTGTTTGTGAGAGGGGGAGGGTAGGAGTTTGTGAGAGAGTGAACGTGCATGTGAGGGGGATAAGCATGTGTGAGAAAGGGAGTGAGTGTGTGTGGGAGAGGGATGTGTGTGTATGAGAGAGGATGAGTATGTGAGAGAGAGGGGATGAGTGTGTGTGTGTGAGAGAGGGAGTGACTGTGTGTGAGAGGGCAATGTGTGTGTGAGAGGGAGTGAGTATATGAGTTGGGGATAGAGTTTGAGTGAGAGAATGAATGTGAGAGAGACGGAATGAGTGTGAGAGAGACGGAATGAGTGTGAGAGAGGTGTATGTGAGGGGATGAGTTTGTGTGATAGAGGGGGTGAGGGGGAATATGGGTGTGAGAGGGAGTGAATACGTGTGAGAGAGGAGGGTGAGTGTATGTGAGGGGTGGGTCTATGAGAGAGGGAAGTAGAGCGTGTGACGGTATGAAAGAGGAAGGGGTTAAGTGTGTGAGGGGAGGAGAGTGTGTGAAGGGGGGGTTAGTTTGTGAGGGGGAGAGTGCGTGAGAGTGAGAGAGGTGTGTGTGTATAGGAGAGAGGGAAGTGTGTGTGTGTGTGTGTGAGAGAGAGAGAGAGGAGGATGAGTGTATGAGGGAGAGAGACGTGCATGTATCTGATACCAGCATCACTCCTCTCATTAAAAATTACAAAAGGCAAGACTTAAGTATTCTTTTAATAAGAGAAGTTTTTTGATTATCCATTCCTATAATGGGTACTACCTTCCAGGGGTTCATGTTAAGGGGCCAAGGGAGGGTGGTATTACCAGGGGTTAATGTAAGGAGGCCATGTAGCTGCTGAATGTATTTGTGACTGTGTGCCTAATCCCTAATATGTGCATACAGTTAGAAAGTATTTGTTTACATTTGATTTCTGTGATCATACCTATTTTGTGGCAATAAGGGGCATCAGCATTATTGGAATGCTTGAGGTTCCCTAATGCACATGGCAGGTCAGTAGGGATTCTGTGGCTCAAAAGTTTGGGAACCCTGCCTTTCTAAATGAAAGCTTACTTTATCCTTGATGATGG
This sequence comes from Mustelus asterias, assembly GCF_964213995.1. Lineage (NCBI taxonomy): Eukaryota > Metazoa > Chordata > Chondrichthyes > Carcharhiniformes > Triakidae > Mustelus > Mustelus asterias. The sequence goes on from NC_135801.1 coordinate 59,998,424, forward strand.
TTTCAATAACTTCCCACCACTGATGTTAGGCTGACTAGCTTGCAGTTATCTGGTTTAGCCCTCTTCCCTTTCTTGAATATTTGTCTAATATTAATAATCTTTTAGTTCTTGGGCGTTACTCTAATAAGGAGTGAAAAATTGTGATTATTCCTCTGCTATTTTTATATTTATTTTTTCAGTAACCTAGGATGCATTCCGTCCAGACCATGTGACCAACTTTAAGGTTGGATCCATCTCAGGTCCAGATGATGGGAACTGATCTCTCTGACCATCTGTTTCTATTCCTTTCTGAATACGGTCCTTGAGAACATCCAGTGGAGATTCCCGGTGGAATCATACTGTCTCTCTTCCTGCATACCTCTGCCACAGCATGTCACCCTAGGATAGTCTCTATGCCCTGGTGTTCCATTTTCAATATTATTTGCCCTTTAAGAGGTACAGACTGCATTTAAGAATGGAATGTTATCTGCATCACAAACTCTCCATTCAAGGCTCTTTGAGCCCCAGAGGCAGCCAGCTGTGCAAGAAATTAGCAATACCGCACTCGCTCTGCCCTACACTATGCATTGAAATTGGAGCAGCAAATGTGTGTGCCACCCTCCAAGAAATTTGGCTCACAACCAAAATTGGGCCAAACCAATGTTTCAGCCTGTATCTGTGTGTTTTGGAGTTCAATTTGATGTTCCCTGCTAATATTTTCTTGTCACCGGTCTTTACCTCTTTTCAATCCCGGGCTCTGCTCTTTATAATCAGTAAGTCCAATTGTTCAGCTAGGTCTCAAGGATTGTGGTCATTTGCTGAAAGCTGCATTACTTTACCTTATAGAGGCCTCTCCTGGAAAACTAGAGAAAGGCACTCAAGCGCAGCAGGTTGGACAAATGAGTAGCAGTGGTATGAAGAGGATGCAGTTGGTCAGCCTATGACTGGCTGCAAAAGACATTCTTGCCAACAAAGAAGGCCAATTCCTGATTGCCACATTTACCAGACATGAACAATACTGTCTATATGTTCCGCTTTCCCACCAGAAACATGTAATCTTCAGATCTTCGTTATGTACACAAACTCACATAGGTCCCTTACCATCTCATTGAAGCCACCCGAAAACCAGCAGAAAAACAATGTCCTTGTGCACATCAACTTTCATGCATAATTTCATGCAACCATAAAATCTATATAGCGTATGTCCTAATAACTTTCACATCCGAATTTCCACTCGGTGCAAGTACACTGCGACGAGGCCTCTTTATCTTTCCCGGAGGTACTATTTGAATTTTAAGAGTTCATGAGACAATTAACAGCACTATTTATAAAATAATGTGGAAATTTGGAATCGATTTATTAAATCATCATTCAAGTTATTTTTTAAACCATAAAACAAATGATTCCAACACTAACCCTTGGAGTACTCTGTTCAGGGCTCTGTTCCAATCCAAAAAATTTCCATTTATGACCCTATTGGTTTTCTATGTTTATTCCAATTCCATGTTGTACTCCTTCTTTTCTAATTCCTTATTTTTGTTATTAATTGCCAATGAAAAATATTATCAAAGCTTTTTATTACCAGAGTGAGCCACTTTCCTCATTTTTCTGTTTGCTTTTCAAATAATTTGTCATCTTTTCTAAGCAACTAAACAATTTCCTTTTAAAATAATTTAACATGAAAAATGCTTAGCTTTTCCCTCTGTAATTTAATATTATTCTCTTTAATTTATTTTTCTCACATTTAATTGCACATACTTGCCACTGGGATTAAAGTTAAACTTTATTTATTAGTCACAAGAAGGCTGACATTAACACTGCAATAAAGTTACTGTGAAAATCCCTGAGTCGCCACACTCCAACGCCTGTTTGGGTAAACTGAGGGAGAACCTAGCATGGCCAATGCACCTAACCAGCACATCTTTCAAAGTGTGGGAGGAAACCAGAGCACCTGGAGGAAACGCACACAGACATGGGGAGAATGTGCAGACTCCACACAGGCAGTGACTCAAACCGGGAATCGAACACTGGTCCCTGGCGCTGTAAGGCAGCAGTGCAAATCACTGTGCCGTCCGATGCAGGTATTCTCCCTTGCTATCATCGTATTCTTTTTGTTACAATTTCTTCATTCATTTTTACCTGTTTTGGAATTAAGTCTGAAGAATTTTCCATCAGATAACAGCATATATGATAATTGACAATTTTTTCCTGAATCTCGATCAGTTGCTTGTACTTTTCCAATCAGGCCCTGAGGAATGGAGTTTTCTTCAATTGTGAAAAAATAAAAATTTTGTTCAAACTTAGGAGGATTATCATTTCCATCAGCAACATTAACAGTTACAGTGGCAGCAGCACTTCGCTTTAAGTGATCCTTTGGATTTATGGCAAATACTTTAAAGTGGTAACTATGCTTGGATTCATAGTCCAGAGTTCTCTGAATGTAAATCCAGCCACTGGCTGCATGGATACCAAATGTCAATGAATCCAAATTTTGCTGAAGTGAGTAAACTAAGCCTGAAGAAGGTGCCTGCAGATCTTGTCTGTGAGCACGAACTTGCAAAATTCTCATGTTTGATGTTGCAGCTTCACTGACACCAACTTGGTAAACCAGTGTTTCAAAAGTCAAATCACCATCCAAATCGTCAACATTCACACATAGCTTGAACACAGCGTTCAATGGTTGAGTTCCCCGATCACTTGCTACAATGTTTATACAGTATTGTTGTGACATTGAGGAAAAGGTTCTGTTGAGATAAAGTGTTCCATGTATGTAATCAATAGTAAAAAATTGTTCATAGTCATTCTGTAAACTGTACACGACCATTCCATTTGATCCACTGTCTTTGTCTTCGGCATGGGCAATGTAGATAACTGTTGCTGGTAAGGTGTTCTTTGAAATGGTAATACTTTCAAATTCTTGATGAAATGCTGGTGCGTTATCATTGACATCAGTAATTGTTATGTTAGCCCGTGTACTGCTGGATATGAAAGAGCTGCTGGTTTGAAACTCAACAGTAAGTAGCACAAAAGGTTCGGCTTCACGATCCAACTGCTTAATGCTTCTGATGAGACCAGAGTCAGGATCAATAGAAAAATAGCCATATGGATCACCAGAAGAAATTCTATATTTTAACGCTAAAGAATCTGAAAAGAGAAAAAAAAGTTTAAACATTTTAGATCAAGTATAATGGCAAATCCTTAGAGCCATAGAAGTTTATAGCATAAGGAAACCATATAGTCCATCGTGTTTATGAAAGCTCTTTTCCCATTTTAAGAACCTCTTCCTTCTTTACTTCATGGAAATAGTCCTGCTATCTCAAAGCATCACCGATAACTATGGCCTGAAGTTTTCAGATAGCGGGGGCCAAGAGTCAGCAGGCAACACATCCTTGCCAACTCCAACTGGCCTGCTCTATGGGGAGAGAGCGGGTAAATGGAGTTGAAATCAACCATGATTGAATGGTGGAGTGGACTCGATGGGCCGAATGGCCTTACTTCCGCTCCTATGTCTTATGGTCTTATGCTGCCATTTTTCACCCAAACAAGCATTGATTGGCATCAGGTAAGACTTCTGGTATTTTATCCTTTGATCACTGATAAGAACATAAAAAAGAGGGAGGAGTAGGCCATTCAGCCACTCAAGCCTGCTCTGTTATTCAATAAGGTCATGCCTAATTGGATCATGGCCTCAATTCTACTCTCCTGCTTGTCCCTCATAACATGGATTCCCCTGTAGATCAAAATACTATATTGCAACTCTTACTGAAAAGTTTAACTGCAAGGGTTTGGACCAGAAAGGGATCAAAGTTGCATGTGATGTTCCCAGGGTCCAACACATTAGGGTTAGGCTTTTCATCGAATCCCTACAGTGCAGGAGGCCATTCGGCCCACCAAGCCTGCACCAAAAAAAATCCGACCCAAGTCCTATCCAGCTAACCCCACGTATTTACCTTGCTAATCACTCTGACACTAAGGGGCAATTTAGCACGGCCAATCAACCTAACCCGTACACCTTTGAAGGGTGGGAGCAAACCAGAGCTTCCAGAGAAAACCCATGCAGACACAGGGAGAATGTGCAAATTTCACACGGTCACCTGAGGCTGGAATTGTACCCGGGTCCCTGGCGCTGTGAAGCAGCAGTGCTAACCACTATGCCACCCTGTTGTCCACCCAAGTTACTCCAGTCTCTATGTATATGTGGACCAAAATGTGTTAGAATTTTGGGAGCACTCCGCCAACTTCCCATGCTTTCCCATCAGTCCCAGCATTGATCACCAGAAGTGCCATCAGCATTTATGTAATTTGTTCAAATATAGGTAGGCACATGATAATTAGATGCAAATGATAGGAATACATCATGGGACATATTTCTCATCATTTGAGCTTTAGCAATGCTGACGCAAAGGTGACAAGGGACAGTTAAAATTTTAAATCTTCCAAAGAGAAATGAATTGACGATGGGATAATTAGGTAACTCCCCACCCCCAAGGCGATCCCTACAACAGGTTCATGCCTGGGCAAACCTGTTGTAAACCTTGCCAATGTGAAATTTAGTGATTTAGCCTGACATTGCCGGCGAAAATCAGAAATAGCAATCTCGCCGGCAAGATTCACCATTTTCAGGTTTCGCAGGATCTTGAGCCCCCGCCAGCAATCTCATGAATGGAGAATGCGGGCTCAAAATCCTGCCCATCAAAACTGTGCCTTGTGCACCTAGGTTAGATTATTAATATATATCAGGAAAAGCAAGGATCCCAACACTGACCCCAGGAAATCGAATACAAATTTTCCTCCAGTCCAAAAAAACATCCATTAACCACAACTCAGTTTCCGTTACTCAGCCAATTACGTATCCATGCTGCTACTGTCCTTTTTATTCTATGAGCTATGACATTGCTCACAAGTCTGTTGTGCAACACTGTATGAAATGCCGTTTGAAAGTCTATGTACACCACATCAGCAGCATTACCCTCATCGATCCTCTGTTACCTCACCAAAAAACTCTAGAAAATTAGTTAAACACAATTTACCCTTAAGGAATCTTTTCTTAATTAACTTGCTTTTTCCAAAGTGACTATTAATTTTGTTCCTAATTACGAACATACAAATTAGGAGCAGGAGTAGGCCACACGAGGCTGCTCTGCCATTCAATATCATGGCTGATCTGATTAAAACTTCAACCCCACATTCCTGCTTACCCCTGATAACCTTTCACGCCCTTGTTAATCAAGAATCTACCTAGCTCTGCCTTGGAAATATTCGAAGACTCTGATTCTACTGCTGTTTGAGGAAGGAAGTTCCAGAGACTCATGATCCTCTGGAGAGGATTTTTTTTCATCATCTCGGTCTTAAATGAGTGACCCCTTATTTTATCAGTGACACTTAGTTCTAGATTTGCCAACAAGAAGAAACATCCTCTCCACATCAATGTTGTCAATACCCTTCAAGATCTTAAAGATTTCAATCAAGTATCTTCTTACTCTTCTAAACTCTAATGGATACAAACCGCTCCAATCTTTCCTCATAAGACAACCGATGCATTCCTGGTATTAATCTAGTAAACGTTCTCTGAACTGCTTCTAACGCATTTACGTCTTTCCTTAAATAAGGAGACCAATACAGTACACAGTACTCCAGATATGTTCTCTGTATAACTGAAGCATAAAACTTCCCTACTTCTGTAATCAATTCTCCTCGCAATGAATGATAGCATTCAATTAACTTTCCTACTTACTTGCTGTACCTGTATACTAACCTTTTGCGATTCATGCACTAGGACACCCAGATTCCTCTGTAACTCAGAGCTTTGCATTCTCTCACCATTTAGATAAGCTTCATTTTTATTTATCATGCCAAAATGGACAATTTCGCATTTGCCCACATTATACTCCATTTGCTAGATTTTTGCCCATTCACTTAACCTATGTCCATTTGTATCCTCCTTCCCACCTCTCCACAATTCATTTTCCTACCTTCTTTGTGTCGTCAGCAAATTTAGCAACCATACCTTCAGTCTCTTCATCCAAGTCATTTATATAAATTGTTAAAAATTGAGGCCCCAGCTGATCCCTATGGCACATCACTTGTCTCATCCTGCCAACCAGAAAAAGACCCATTTGTGTCAACTGTCTGTTTTCTGTTAGATAGCCAATCTTCACTCCATGCCAACATGTTACCTCCTACACCATGAGCTTTTTCTTTATGCAATTACCTTTGATGAGGCACCTTATCAAATGCCTTCTGGAAATCTAAGTACAGTACATACACCGGTTGCCATTGTTTCCTGAAGCTTTCACACCATCAGGGGGAACCTGTGGTTGCTACATTTATCTTTACAACCTTTTTTTGAATAAGGATGTAATATTTGCATTTCTCCAGTCCTCTGGCACCACCCGAGTCTAAGACTGGGAAACACGTCTCTGCAATATCCACTCTCACTTCCCTCGAGCATCCTTGGATGCATCTCATCCAGTTCTGGTGCCTTAGCAACTTTAAATACAGGCAGTCTATCCAACACGTCTTCCTTATTGACTTTAAATCCTTCCAGTGTCTGAATTATCTTCTCTTTCATTAAGGCCTGGGTAGCATCTTCTTCCTTGGTAAAATACATTGGAAAGTATTTATTTAATACCTTAACCATGCCCCTTGCCTCCAGGGTAAATCCTCTTTCTGGCCACTAAACCACTTTTCCTCTTACCACCCTTTTACCATTTTTATACCTATAGATTTTGGGATATCTTTTTATGTTGGCTGCTAGATTTTATTCATACTCTCACTCAGCTTCTCTTATCTGCTTTTGCACCTCCCTTCTCAACCTTCTATATTCTGCCTGGTTTTCATTTGTAATATCTATGTGTCATAAGCAGACATTTTCTTCTTCACCTTAATCTCTATCTCTTTCATCATTGAGGGAGCTCTGAATTTGTTTGCCCTTGCTTTTCCCTTCATGGGAACAAACTTTGACTATGCCCAAATTACTTCTTTAAAGGTAGTCCATTGTCAGTCACTGCTTTTCGTGCCACTGTTTGATTCCAATTTATCTGGCCCAGATGCATTCTTACCCCATCAAAGTCGGCTTTCCCCCAGTTAATTGTTCTTACTCAGGATTGTTATTTTTTTCTTTTCCCTCTGCTACAATGATCACTGTCCCCTAAATGTTGTCCTCTACTTGGCCAATCTCATTCTCAAGATCCAGGTCTAGAAGTGCTTCCTTTCTCATTGGACTGGAAACACACTGCTGTAGAAAATTTTCCTGAACATGCTCCAGGAACTCTTGCCCCTCTCTGCCCTTTACACTACTCACCCCAGTCTATACTCGGATAATTAAAATATGCCATTGTAACTACTCTTATAATTCTTGCACCTTTCTGTAATTTCCTTGCAAATTTGTTCTTCTACATTTTTTCCATTAAATTTGGAGATTACTACTTTTGAGGTCCTGCTTGTTAATTTCCTACTCAACTCCAGGACAACATCTCTCTTTCTGCCTATGTTGTCTATACAGTAAGAAGTTTAACAACACCAGGTTAAAGTCCAACAGGTTTATTTGGTAGCAAAAGCCACAAGTGTGGCTTTTGCTACCAAATAAACCTGTTGGACTTTAACCTGGTGTTGTTAAACTTCTTACTGTGTTTACCCCAGTCCAACGCCGGCATCTCCACATTATGTTGTCTATACCAATGAGGACCGCAACTGCTGGATGTTCACTGTTCCCTCTCAACATGCTCTGCAGTTATTCACTGACAACCTTGGCCTTGGCGACAGGAAGGTAACACACCATTCTGGATTCACATCTGTGGCCTCAGAAACACATATCTATTCCCCAGACTATCAAACCTCCTATCCATGATTGCTCCTCCAGTCTTCTTTGCTCCCCCTCTGTACAGTTGAGCCACACGTGGTGCTATGAACTTGGATCTGGCTGCACTCTCCAGATGAACCATGACTCTCATCAATATTCAGTACCATACACTGGTTCAAGAGTGGGATGCACTCAAGAGACTCCCGCACTATCTGCATATTTTTTGACTGTCTGGTGGTCACCAATTCACTCTACCCCTGCATACAGTTAAGCAGTGGGCTGACCATACCTATAAACGCGCTATCCACGAACGACTCAATCTCTCATGCTGCCATTTACTGTTCAATCTCCAAACCCAGAGCTCAAGCTGCTGAACTGACAACACTTCCTACAAAAATGCTCAAACAGGATACAAGAAGCATTTTGGAGTTCCCACATAGTACAAGATGTACACTCTACAGGTTGGAGCAGCTCTGCCATTACAATTAGATAAGAAACATTGTTACTATTAAATGGACCTTACTACCATTAATAAACTTTACTGCTGCCAAGTAAACCTTACTATCATTGATAAATCAATAAATTCAATTATACCAACCCGATCTAAATTCTTAAGCTCCCAGCACCTAATGTGAAACAATTACACAAGTTTCAAGTGGTGAGGGATCAAACAAGAGGGAAAACATATCTGACATAAGCCTCACAACTTGCATGCTGCAGATGCATTTGTCCATGACACATGCATTGATAGGAGTGGCCACCAGATAATAGAGCAGTTCATGTTCAAATGTAGCAAAACTTGGACAATATCCAGGCTTGGACTGACAAATGGTAAATAGTATTCGTGTCACACAAGTGCTAGGCAAAGACCATCACCATTGACCCCTTGACATATTATTACATTACTATTGATGAATTCCCTCACTTTCAACATCCTGGGGATTACAATTGACCAGAAACTTAACTGGACTAGCCATATAAATACTGTGGCTACAAGAGCCAGTCAGAGACTAGGAATCCTGCAGCGATTAACTCACCTCCTGACTCCCCAAAGCCTGTCCATAATCTTCAAGGAAGACGTCAGGAATGCAATGGAATACTCTCCACTTGCCTGAAATATTGCAGCTCCAAAGACACTCAAGAAGTTTGATACCATCTTAGACAAAGCAGCCAGCTTGATTGGCACCAGTACCACAAACATTCACTCCCTCCACCACCAACACACAGCAGCAGCAATGTCTACCATCTACAAGATGTGCTGCAGGAACTCACCAAGCCTCGTTAGAAAGCACCTTCCAAACCCACTACCACCTATAAGGACAACGACAGCAGATACATGGGAACACCGCCACCTATAATTTCCCCTCCAAGCCCTCACCATTCTGACTTGGAAATACATTGCCGTTTCTTCAATGTCACTGGGTCAAAATCATGGAATTCTCTCCCTAACAACACTGTTGGTGTAGCTACACCATATGGACTGCAGCGGTTCAAGGTGGCTGCTCACCAGTACTTTCTCAATGGCACATAGGAATGAACACTAAATGCTGGCCTCACCTGCAAAGCCCACATTCCTTGAATTAACAAAAAAGTGAAAAATACTCACCATCAAATCACTTAGCTGGTTTCCTGTGATTACATACTTTGATTTTCTTTGGACCCGCCCCCCTCGCTAGTCACAGTGATTCTCTCACCAGTTCTTTTATCCCTACTCATCTTTCTTGCTAGTCTCACAGCATTTCTTTTGCTGCTTCTTTTATTCAGGCAGTGGTCTCACTTCTCCTGCAGGTCTCTCAGTGACTCTCTTACTGTTCCTTGTATCCTCGCTGTGCTCTCTCCTGCTGGTCTTGAGAAAACTCTCACTTTCTTGCTGCTCCTTTCATCTGTGCAGAGCTGCAGCCTCTCCTGTCAGTCTTGCAGTGACTCTCTCACTTCTCCTTTAATTCCCCAGAGCTTTCGCTCTCCTGCTAGTCTTGCTGCAATTCTTTTCAATTGGTTACTCATGCAGTTATCAATGCACTCAGGATTCTTCAACAAGCGCTGTCCAGTTGCAGAATATCAGCAGAAGTTTGGTTTTGGCTTTCCAAATGCAGACTAGTTGAATACGATTTTCCTCTACCTAGTATGAACAATCCAAGGAACATACATGCTGTTTGAATCAGTCAGTTGTTGAGATGTATGGCCTACATGCTTAGCATTGCAGTGGAACTGAAATTCATACTGTTCTACCACAAATTACCCTAGAAAGACCAAGTATCACAAAAATTTGAACAGTTTCAGTGAGCCATTTCAGAGCACTGCTCTGTACAGTGGCTGCGCAAGAGGTAGTTTCCACCAACAGGATGCTGCTGTCAGACTGAAAAGATGTTCTATCACACTATTGAACAACATCATGTATGAATTTCACTGCTTTTGCAAAGTACACAGGTGGTGACGTACATTCTTGAACTGTTACAGTCCATGTGGTGTAAATAGATCCACAGTGCTGCAAGGGCATTCCAAGCTACAATGAAACAACAGTGATATATTTCCAAGGCAGGATTGTGTGTGGCTTGGAGGAGAACTTATTGGGGTTGGTGTTCCCATGTGTCAGCTGCCCAGGTCCTTCTAACTGGTAAGGTCTTGGGTTTGGAAAGTGCCATCTTTTCAACTTTTGAAGAGCGGGTGAAGAGGACCTGAAGGCAGTAACCACCATCTAGAATAATGTGAGTGGAACAACAGGGCCATTAAGAGCAAGAGGGGAGCACTGGGGCCATTCACAGCAAGAGGCCAGTACCACCCTCATGAACTCACCACTGCACTTTATGAATCCCAAGGAGAGGTCCTGTGGAAAGGAGAAAGGAGGACAGTAGGAGTATGTGTGCTTGTGTATCCTAGGCCCATATAGTGCTCTCCAGTCATCTCGGACCAACTTACCACTAGATCAAGGCCTCACTCCGTCAAGCCCATGTGGTAACAGGTGTGCAACGGCCACCCCACATTTAAAGAACTCATACACAGGCATCCTCCATGGCTTAAAATGAAGTTTGGAACCTGGAACATCAGTACGGTCATGGGAAACCCCAACAGTGAGACTGGAACAGTGTACTACTATTGCTGCCCAAAAGCTCAGGCCTTTCCACATTGATATCCCCATACTAAACGAGACCTGGCAGGCAGGGGAACAGCAGCTCAAGGAACAAGGTGATAGTGACAACTTCTGGCAAGGTAAACCATAAGAAGATCACCGCCTCGATGGGGTTTGCTTTGCCATTAAAAACAAACTAGTTCGCTGTCTCACGGATTCCCCTTGTAGGATAAACGAATGCCTCATGATCCTTCACCTCACCTTAGTCCAGAACCAGCGCTACAGTCCTCAGTGCCTGGTCTTCCCGAAGGCCTCTATAATCAGCACTTGAGGAAACACCAAGACTGTTTGAGGAGAATGACCAGGAGACCCAAGAATTGATAAGCTGAGAGCACAAGGCTTTTCTGAACCTGAAACAGCACTCCAACTCGAGAGCAAGAAAGCAGCTCTACTAACGGCTGGTGGCTGAAGTCCAGCAAAAAACCTACAATCTAAAGACCAGATGGGTGGAGAAAGTGTCGGAGGTCCAGCCGTTAGCCGACAATCACGAAGCACAAGATTTCTTTAGTGCAATCAAGACCATCTATGGCCCAGACACCCAAGATCCCACTCCACTGCTGGCAAGAAACAGAGAGGTGCTCATCAAAAACAGAGAGGCAGTCAGCACCTGCTGGAAGGAGCACTTGAAAGACCTCCTTAGCAACTCTGTCTTCAATGTGAGTGTCCTCAACACCATCCCACAGCATGCTACCTGCCACCACCCAGCACAACCCCAACCCGGCACAAAGTAGAAAAAGCAATCCAGCAGCTAAAGAACAAGTCAACAGGAGCAGATGGAATCCCCATTAAAGCATTAAAACATAGTGGAGAAAAACTATTGGCGCAAGTACATGATCTGATTTCCCTTATTGGAAGGAGTACATACCAGGAGATCTCAGAGACTTTGTAATAGTGACCATCTTCAAGAAAGGTGACAAGTCCGACAGCAGGAATTAGAGGAATTTCTCTGCTGTTGGCCACAAGGCCATTGCAAGAATAATCCTTAAATCGCCTTCTCCCTTCATCATGCGGCAACTACAAGAAAAATGTAGGGAACAGCACCAATCCTTGTACATGGCCTTTTGCCCTCACAAAGGCCTTTTACACTGTCAACCACAAGATATTATGGAGCGTCCTCCTCCGTTTCAGCTACCCTCAGAGTTAGTTTTCATCCTCCGTCTGCTCCACAATGATATGATCCTGAAGGATGAATCCACCATAATGCTAATTCACATTCGAACTGGGGCCAAGCACTGATGCTCTTCTCAATCTCCCTTGTTGCAATGCTTCATTTCACCCTCAGCAACCACGCCATTGAAGTGGATTTAAACTACAGAACAAACGGGAATCTGTTCAACCTGCATTACCTATAGGCCAGATCCAAGGTCGTCCTATTCTCTGTCATTGAACTACAGTATGCAGACGATGCTTGCATCTGCACACGGTCGGAGGCCAAGCTCCAAGCCATCGTCAGCACCTTCACCAAGATGTATGAGCACTTGGGCTTTACATAAAACATCCTAAGAAAAAGCTCCCCTAGCAACCTGCCTCCCAGTTATCAAAATCCACGACGAGGCCTTGGACAGCTGGTCCACTTACTGTACCCTGTCAACAATAGCAGACATCGATGACGAGCTTCGCTATTGCCTTCAGTCACCCGAGGAAAACTATTTGAAGACCAGGTCCTCAGACCCAGCACCAAGCTCATGGTCTACAGAGCAGTAGTGATATAACTCACAGATGTGGACTATGTACAATAGGCACCTCAAAACCCTGGAGAAGTAGCACCAATGCTGCTTCTGCAAGATCCTGCAGATCCATTAGCAGGATAGCCGCACCAACGTCAGTGTTTTTCCTCAGGCCAACATCCCCAGCATCGAAGCACAGATCACGCTCGATCAGCTTCGCTGGCTGAGCCACATCACCTGCATGCCTAACATGAGACTTCCCAAACAAGTGCTCTACTTGGAGTTTCAACAAAACAAGCAAGAGGAAATGCCTCAAAGCCTCCCCAAAAAAGTGCAACGTCCCCACCAAAGCCTGGGGATCCCTGACCAAAGACGTCTCAAGTGGAGGAAAAGCTCCCGGGAAGGAACTGAACTCCCGAGTTTCATCGCTGCAAGCAAGCTGAAGCCAAGTGTGACAGTAAAAGGAATGTGTGACAACCTGGGCACGCCACCCACCAGCTCCTCCAACCACTCTCTGCCCACTTGTGACAGAGACTGTAGGTCATGCATTGGGTCTCCTTAGTCACCTGAGAACTCATTTTTAGTAAGTCATCTTCGATTCCGAGAGACTGCCTAAGAAGACTACAACTTTGCAAGCGACTCTTTAGATGTTGTGGTCTAAAAGCTCAGGGCAATATGGTATATTGGTCCTGTTATAAAACAGTATATCAGACTAACCAGAAGCAGCAATGATATCAGCATGCTGGATAAGAATTGTAAATAAAATGTCACCAGTCATGTAGGAGGACTAAATTACACTGAACTTAATTCTGTTGCCAAATGTACCCAATAGACAATTGATCTTTAAAACTTAACAATAATATCCACAGAATACACCAGTGTCAGTAATTCAATTGCTTTTCCCACTCATGAGAAAAGCGTTCAGTAATTTTCACAATCATGAAAGAACAATGGTAACACAATGTTACTGGGACAATGTCACATCTAAGATGCATGCAGACAACAGAAAATGATTAATCATCTGGTCATGCTATCTATATTGAAAATAAAACACAATGCATTTAGTTTAATTTAGTAAAAGAAAAGCTCATCCTGCTTAGAAGAGTCTTCGTTGCATTGCGTTTCCCCATTAATTAGAGTGGTGCTCTTTCATCCAGCATTTTGACAGTCAAAAGGACTTGTGCATACCCTCACTCTATTCATCTTCCTACCCACTAGATGTGTCAACTTTTATCTAAAATATCAGAAGTAACAATTTCCCACAAAACAGCTGATGATTTCTAACACATCTAAAGATGAAATAAAAAACTTTTGTCAATTATTTTATGTTTCTAAGAATTTCAACATTTTTTTTGTTGAAAATATATAAATCATAGAAACCCTACAGTACAGAAAGAGGCCATTCGGCCCATCGAGTCTGCACCGACCACAATCCCACCCAGGCCCTACCCCCATATCCCTACATATTTTACCCACTAATCCCTCTAATCTACACATCCCAGGACACTAAGCGGCAATTTTAGCATGGCCAATCAACCTAACCCGCACATCTTTGGATAAATATGTAAGCTGAAATATAAAATTTTGGAAGTAAAAGAGAACTGTGCCTGTTGCTAGCACATATTGGAAAACAATCAGTGTGTTGCCCAGGTCTTTCTTTTATTTGCACTAGCAGTGTTGCACACTCAAAATATTCAGCCAATTATTTAAAACACAATGTATGGACATGCAATGTATTTTTCAGAAAATCCATAAATTCTCCTTTAACTAAATGGAACATAGTTATTATTGAATCCCCTTGTGTACAAAGTACATTTACATGTATTCACATAGTCACAACTTCAAAAAAAACTTTCTTTCCTTCTGATTCTTAGAAGTCATTCTTTGGAAATTTCATGATCTGTTTCTTTCTTTTGCTCTTTAACATATTATACAGAATCATTGAATGATTACAGCACAGCAGGAGGACATTTAGCCTCTTGTGCTCTTTCTGGCTAACAGCAACTCAGTTTCTGTGACCCCTGTATTTTTGTCATAGCTATGAAACTTCCTACATCTTTAACTCAGGATCTCAAAACTGTAGAATCTTTTGACTCTGTCTTTCCATCAACTTACAATCTTAAGCTTTAGAAAGAGCATCAAGTATAGGGCCACCTTTACTCTACTTCCTGATTCATACTTGGTCTCTTTTTTCAACCTTGACAAAAGCTTGCACTGTAAGCTACAGAATTACTACCCATTGGTTCCTCAGCCCAGGGCAACAGACTTCCTTGAGGGAGCTGAGAACACCCCTTATCTCATGACCCAACTGAGGATTTGCAGATGGGCCACTAGAGTGGGTCAGAACATGGGACAAAGGAACCATGAGGGTGTACGTAGGGAGGAGATGGAAATGGTGTTACTGATGTGATACTAATTAAGTGCCAAAAGGCAATTTGTTTATACTTACAGAATATTGCCGGCACTACTGGATTAACAAGCAACACTGAAAAGAAGACCAGCAGGACCAACGTTGAAGAGTTGGCTCATAATTGAATGTAATGTGGGTTGCAATGCAAATTTGTAAATAAAGTTTTCACTTAATATTGACCAATAGCTAGGAAATATAAAAGAGATATATAGAGACTGTCAGTTGATAATCATCAAAAATGATTGCAAATTTTTCTATTCTTTTGTTGTCGAATTTACTATTTTTGACAGAGACATTCCATTGGGAACTGCATACTAACAGTTATCTGTTTTTGACATACACATATGCTAGAACTGCCAATTTATCTAAATGTTGGGTTTGCTTGCACATTCCTATACATGCTGAGGGAAGAATACCTTTGCAATCAGTGCCTCTGTCATGATCAGAATGTGGGATCAGCTTTCCCGGTCTTTTAAAGATCCGAGGAAATTGGCATCAGGTTTTACTAAATTTTGCGATAGAGTGGAATTTTATAGTAATAGATCTTGTATTGGAGGGCCAGGACACATGAATAGGTATACACCTGTCTTTAACACATCAAGCCCAGCACCCAATCTTATTTTAAATGAAATAGAACCAAAACCAAAAGGGATATTGTGTATTGAAAATAAAGGAGGCCCTGGAAAGGACTTGGGCACAAGGAGATGCCACAACTCTGTGAATTTAATGAAAAGCATGAATCCACCCAGTAGTGATCCATCTTGCAATATTCCATATTGTTTCAGTGGGGAGAACACTTATCCAACTCCTAATGGCACATATTGGATTTGCAGAAACAAGGCATAACTATGGCTATCTGTTGGATGGAAGGGGTCATGTTACCTTGGATATGTGGTTCCATATATCTATCATTCCCACCATCTTCCTTTTTGGAGGAATTGACATGCTCTTGTGGGAATAGACTGCTTCCTTGGTATAATGATTCCCCCGCACGCATATGGCAGGTTGGCACTTGAGAGTTATGCCATTATCTCAGTTTTGGAACAGGTTGCCAATGAAACAGCTACTGCCCTCACTGAAATTAATGAGATAATTGCTATGCGCACTGTGGTGCTACAGAATCAAATGGCACCAGACTTTATCTTGGGAGCTAAGGGTGGAACATGTGCCTTAATTGGATCAGAGTGTTATACATATATACCTGATACTTCAGAAGCCATAACCAATTTAGACACCCATATTATAAAAGGAGGTTTAAAAACTCAAAACAACCAACATCCTTTTCCCTATGGAAATGGGCTACAGGCTGGCTGGGTTCTCTGGGAACATCAATTGTACAAGGAATAGTGCTCTTCTTCAATGTCATCTTAATGTTCCTTGTAATTATACAAATATTCAAATCTTTAGCAGAGAAGTCCATGAGGGGTGCAGCAGCAGTAACACCAATTCTTATGGAAAAAGAGATGTCCCCAATGCCAAATAACCATCCGGGGTATGAGAATACATACTATCAAACATCTATCCAGTAGCCTAATTTTGGGCTAGCCAAGGGCCAAAAGGGAGAAATATGTTAGAGGGATTCCGAAAACCCTGGGATTTAAAAACTAATAAGATTACTAAACAGGAAAAATTAACTTAGAATAAGGATCACAACGTGCCATATACTTATTTTATACAAAGGTACTACTTGCATAGACACACACATAACTACGGTTATAGAAATTAAACATGTATTTTAGATATTCAAGATGTGGAACCACTCCGCATGCACTGGGTCAGCTTGAGTGCACGCATCTCCAAGCTCCCCTTGGGTCCTGCTTGCCAGGTGCATGCGCCGTTCTGACATCATGCTTTATTTGACGTGAAGCTATTATTCCAGCATATGGGCCCAATAATGATATGCTGATGTATTATAATGACGTTTCAACAGTGAACTGTGCGTAAAATGAGTCCAAGGCCTTCTCGTGATATTTTCCACTCACGACCCCAAACCCACCCAACACGAACGGGAGTAGAAAAACCGGCTGATGAAGGAATGGGGGATATATTTCCATATCAGCACAGGGTAACAACAGCAAACTGACTGCATACCAAACCATGATTCCACACAGCCTGCACCCTCAGCACAGCAGTGAGACCTGGACTACACATATTCAAAAAGGAGAAAAGGCTAAACTTTTGTTGCCTCTGAAATATCCTTGGCACCTCTCGGCAGGACAAGGTCAGCAACTTGCAAGTCCTGGAACATGTTTTTTACATCATTGCCAATTTATTGACAAGCTAAGGTCATCTGGACTGGCTTGACCACATTCATCGATGAATGATGGTTGTATACTGAAGAATCTTTTGTACCATTGGATGCCAACAGTCTGTGGTATTGGAGAAACTTTCAGAAACATGGAACATTACACAAATGGGGTGAAACACCATGAAATCTGTCCAGAGGAAATTCTAACAAACAATGCATGTCCAACAGATATCCCTCAATGGTCATTGTCCAAAGGACATTCCACAATTGCCAAAACAGTTGACAGCCTACACAATGCATTGTGAACCCCCAATGTCACACGTGCAGCTAAAGGCTGTGCTTCTCCGAGGTCATATTCATTTGAGAGGCTAAAAGAAATGGGCAGCCTCTGGCTGCGCCGGGCACAAGTTCACATGGTGCACCTGATGGAGATGCCTGCCAACAAACCTCCTGTGTGACAATTCTCTGCAGTTGCAAACTTACAATGCTTCATGCCCATATGAGTTTAATTTCGCATTAAGTAGACAGTGGCACTCATCTTGGCAGCACTCAGATTGTTCATTCTCTTCCAGCATGACAGCCAGGTCCTCCTGTGGATCTCACGGCCACTGCCATGCATTGCTACTTCCATCCCGCCCACCTAGCTCTGACAGGATGGCCTCCTGCTGCCACCTCTGGGTAGCCAGGAGAGTCTGTAGCAAAGCATTGCTAAAACATGGGGCCACACGTGGTCTGGTGAGAAACATCTGGCTGTGATGGGGGGGGGGTCACAGACGAATGCTCTTCTGGGTGTGTTTAAACATGGCATTTACACCTTCAAGCCTGTTAGGTAGCAGGAGTGGCACCAACCTCCTGCCTGCCCCACTTCAAGATTTTCCTCATGCAGAACAGGTAATGAGCTGAGAGGCACATAATGCAGCAGTTCTTCCCATTCGCCAAGGAGTTGGGTTCAATGCCGAGTTACAGTTCTGTCTCGACATCTAAGACTGAATAATTGAAAGTTCCGCCCACGGTTACAAGATGACCAAGATTGGGAAATAAATAGTTCAGGATAAATAATATTTTGGAAAAAGACACAGAATGGAAAGGAGGAGGAAAAGCCCCGATAGTAAAGCATGACATAAGGATATTAATGAGAAAGGATCTGGCCTCAGAAGATTGTGAAGCAGAATCAGTATGAGTAAAAATTCAGAATAGCAAGAATCAGAAAACACTGGTGGGAGTAGTTTATAGGCCCCTAATAGTAGTTATGCCACTGGACTGAGCATTAAAGAAGAAATCATTGGAGCTTGTAACAAAAACAATGGAATAAATGTGGAGAACTTAATCTTCATATAGACTGGGGCAAACACATTGGTAACAGTCTAGAAGATGAGTTTGTCGAATGTTTTTGTGACAGTTTCTTGGCGCACGTATTACGGAACCAACCAGGGATAAAACTATCTTAGATCTGGTATTGTGTAATTAAGCAGGATTAATTAGTAATGTCATAGTAAAAGATTCACTGGGAAATAGTAATCATGGGGGCAATTCTCCCATTCCAACCCACAACTTTTCTGGCGAGTCAGGGTGGGAGATGCGCGTCGTCAGCCTTGTTCCGGGATTTGTGCATGCGCCGGGAGCACATGCGCATCTCCCAGAGCTGGAGAACAGTCGGACACCAGACCACGCTGGAAACCGACAGGAAGATTTGAATCTTTTTTTGATGTATTTTAAATATACTTTAAATGTCCTACAGGACATCAGGGCAGTGCCAAGGGGGCACCACTGCCACTGCATGAGGGGTGGACATCAGGGCACTCTAGGGCTGGCCCAGGAATTGTTGTGGGGGCCCCGGGCTGGCCAGCAAACGGGGAGACTGAGATCAGGGCCATTGCGCATGTGCAGAGACCCAGAACTGTCAGGCTCCAGTGCGAATAGGCCCAGCCCCCCTGGGTTATTAATGAGATTCACGATTGGGACCTCTGCAGTGCACAGAGTAGAGAGATTCGAGTGTGAAGTTGAACTGAGAAAACAGTCGTGATCTAGAACACTTTTCCCACCAATTCAGCACTTTTGGGAGAATTGCCCCCTCATAATACCACTGAATTATATGTTAAGATTAAAAGTAATATTCTCCAATCACAAACAGGAAGCTTAAAGAGAACTGATGACATAGTTATGAGAAGAGAACCGGTTATGGTTAATTGGGTAAATAAACTAAAAGGTATGAACGTCAATCAACACTGGGAAACATTTAAAGAAAGAATTCAAAATGTTCAACATAAATACATTCCATTGGAAAACAAAGGCTGAGCAAGAAAGATCCATCTGTGACTCACTCAGGAAGTTAAGGATAATATTAGGTTAAAGGAAGAGGCTTACAATGTTGCAAAAAACAGTAACAAATCTGAAGTTTGGGAGTGTTTTAGAAACCAACAAAGGGCCAGCGGAAGTTGATAAAAAGGGGGGAAATAGAATGAGTGTAAACTAGCTAGAAACATAAAAACAAACATTTAGCATTTTTAAAAGTATATAAAAAGGCAGAGAGTAGTGTAAGTAAGCTCTAGTCCCTTAGAAACATAAACAGGAGACATTATCATAGAGGATGAGGAAATGGCAGAGATATCGAACAAATATTTTGTGTATGTCTTCACTGCAGAAGACACACATTCCATACCAGAATAGACAAAGTGAGGAAATTAATATAAGAGAAAAAGCTCTTCCTTGAGGCTTTTCCTTGCCTCGTTGTAATTACAATACTGAAAAAATATTTAAATAAAATTTTTTTTATCCACTTCACTGAGAATACTTCATGTCAATCCAAATCCAATCTTTTAGTCTATTTACCCAATCTGCTCTGAAAACTCCACATTTGAACAACTTTAAGAAATTGCACAATAATAGGCGAGAGATTGATATCATTCTAAAACAATCAATAATATTCGAAGTCAAACAATCCATAACTTTCTAAAAGAAAAAGTCAAGTTTTCATATCTCCCAATGTTAACAGATAGATCCTTTAAAAGAATCCAGGATCTGGATCCAGATTTAAATAGACTCATTCCAATGAAACAACTCCCTCTTTCTCCAGTACTGGCATCAATACCCAAAACTCCTGCCTCCTTGACCACTCTGTCAGCTACACACTTAACCTTGCACTCTCTTTGTCCTGATCCTAAGAATCCTAAAAATCATTACATGAGCTTCTGAGTTTTAATTTTGATCAGTTTCTCTAGCTCTTGCAGCAAACTTCCATTTTTAGTTCTACCTATGTTGTTGGTTCCTATATGGAACATGACAAAAGGATCCTCATCTCCAGCTACGAGGTGATGTCCTTACCTCTGATTCCGGGCAGGCAACACACCCTTCAAAATACCTGACTGCGACTGCAGAGTATAGAGCATACCTGTCCCTATCACTACTGCATTCTTTTTCACTTCTGTTGCTTGAATGGCCACGCGTACCTTTGCCAAGGACCATTTCCTCATCCATTCCTACGCCTTCATCCACACGGACAACAAAAACCTTGAAACCTTGTGCTGGTTGGATAAGGGCCAACTCTGAGAGTCCCCCAACACTATACCTCAGGTCCTGTCAAATGCCTGACTCACAGTCAAACCCTTCTGTTCCTGACCACTAATCAGACAACCTAACCGAAGGAGTGTGGCTGCTTCCTAGATCATATTGTCTCCCTCCCAGATGCTCCACAATGTCTGCACCTTATTTTAGCTTGAGAAGTCTTCAGCTTCTTCTCCTCTAGGCTTAATGGGCATCTCAAATAAGTACTGAACAGTAGTTGAGAGGTTTATAATGCACAGGAAATGCTGTCAGAACTCAGTGCTTTAGCCACCAGTACTTAAAATTTCAGCTCTAATTTCACTATGCAGCAAACTACCATAAATCACATTAATGAGCTGACCTCTCATTCAGGGGCAGCCATAGCATAATCAGCCCCAACTGAGCTGGTAATCAGTGAAGATTTAAAAGTCCGATGTAGTTTATGAATTATATGTCAAAGTTCATACACATTGATGAAACATAGCTTGATTTGTCTCTGAAGAATGTTGGGAGTCTGAAACCCACCTTGGATTTTTGCAATTCGTACTGTTCCAACAGCACTTCCTACAGGGGCATTTTCTGTAATGGTAAAGGAATAATAAGATCTCTCAAACACTGTTGGAGCAAGAGAACTTTGAAGAATGTGGACAGTTACAGTTGCGTTGATAGGCGAAGTCAAGTTCCCACCATCTCGTGCAGAAATTTTCAATTGCACATTAGAAACCTGTAGGTGACTGAGGACAGAAGTTAAATACACTGCACCTGGAAAACAAAAACACCTGAATATTAGTCTCTATGTTATCAAGTTTAAACTGACATAGTTCAGTGATTTAACAATAAAATAATGGGAGATTGTCTCCTGTAGTCCTGCCTTTAGCCCATTTAAATGATTGGAAAAAAGACCAAGTGTGCCAATATACATTACTGAAGTGATGAAAACAATACGTTCCTGAATTTTTTTCTCTCTTTTGTTTACACAGAATTCTTATTCAGCCTTGGCTGACATTTTCTATTCCTGACTCTTGAACATATTTGTAAATTCAACTTGAAACGGGTCTCCAAATTTTCCCATCCCGCCCACGACGGGGCTTGAAACTCCCACCCAGAGTGGGAAAGGAAAGCAAGCAAAACGTTGAGCTGAGTTTCAGGAATGCTGTGGGTATGACATAGAAGCTGTTATACTCAGGGCTTGTTTGGGTGATTTGTTACGTAGGTAATATTTCAATTATACTGTAAGTTAGTCCAGCTAGGAATGCACAATCCTGCATATGTACAGTACAGTATTTCAGCTTGGACATTGGCTTTTCAGGGCAATATGCACAGCCACAGCTTTAAAAGGAGGACTTACTGTCCCTCATTTCTCAATAATGTGGAGATGTTGGACTGGGGTGCGCAGAGTTAGAAGTCTCAGAACACCATGTTAAAGTCCAACAGGTTTATTTGGAATCACGAGCTTTCGGAGCACTGCTCCTTCATCATTTCTCAATAAAGAAGCATTTTTGACTTGCCTTTCAAGATACATTGGCTGCTATAGTCCACCCTTACAATAATAGAATTTGTTTGGGAAGATCACGCCCAACATTTCCAAGTGTCAGAAAAGTGTGAAAATGGGAATTAACCACGCTGGTCTTTTTTGGCGCGCCATGCACCACAATCTTACGATACTTAGTACAATGAAAGAACATCCATGCGATTCGCGCCAGCATGGACTCTCTGGCCGCTTAACTCACCAAACATGGCCGCAGCTGTTCGGCGTTAACAAGGGGAGCGGCGTTTAAACGCTAACGATGGACTCTCAATCACTCACGCCAGGAAGATGGCACCACGAAGAGCAGCCCCAAGGCTCACAGAGGGAGAGCTGGGCCATCTGCTGGATGCCATTGAGGAGAGGGTCATTTTATTCCCTAGGACGGGCAACAGCCCTGGGGTCGGGCTGGCAACACCGTTTGAGGGGAGCAGTGGCAACGGCAGTCAGTGCCCATTCACTAGCAGAGGACTGGGAGCCAGTGTAGGAAGAACTGAATTACCTCCTTCGAGCAGCAAGAGTAGATGTCCATTCAGTCCTGGCATCAGTCCTATCCATCATGCCTGCAATGTCCACATCGATCCATCTCGACACCCCACAGCTCCCCAGCACCTGACCCCCTACCACATGCCTTCAGCCCCTCTGCCACCCCTCTTGGCAAACCCTGCCACTGTTGTGGCACAGTGCCAGTCTACACCACCCGGTTGCCCCCATCCCCGACATCCTGTGCCTTTTAGCTCTCAGAAATTTAATGCCCATTTCTGTTTCTACAGGAGAAGACGGTCCATAATCGCTGGGAGAGGGAGAAGACCGGAGGTGGGCTTCCTGAGTTGTGTCTCTTCACCCCATTCGAGAAGCACACACTGGAGATTTTGAGGGAGGCTGAGGACAGAGCTGTGATGGACAGCCAGGTTGCAGAACGCCATGGAGTCAGGATCCACAAAACCTTTATCCATATGACATATTGCAAATAAGTTGTGATCTGGCCAAATTTTTGTTCCTCCCTTGCACTGAACCACGTGTCCTTTGTTGCAGGAAACAGCCCCATGAGATTGGCCTGTCAGGGGTTGTCACCGACCAGTCAGGGGTCGTTGCCCACTCCAATGCCTGAAGACACTTCCAATGACACCCAGGAGGAAAGCAGCATGGAAACTCCAAAGAGAGCATATTGCATTCGACACAAGCATCAACCGCAGCATCCACCAGCGCGGACACAATCACCACGGTGGGGCATGTTAGCGGTGAAATTCGAGTCACTTACTGGTGCACAAAACACAGCGTACATGTACATCAGGTGGAGGCTGGAACGTTCGAGGGCTTGGGCAGGCAGAGGTCTCACAGAGCCACAGACACAGCTGGCCCCCAGCCAGGTGCCAGGTCGCTGGGATCAGTTCTCCCAAAGTTGCAGGAGATGCAGCAGCAGTGTGCAGTCAGAGAACAGGGAGGAGTGAGACTTGTGTTGCACCAGGGCAGCATGTACCACATAGCGATTTGTCATCAACCTCCTACCTGAACCAGAAACTCGCTAATATGGCCACCTCAGGCCCATCAGTGGTGTAATATCACTGGGACCCATGGCAGGGGGCTGCAGGCCCCCGAGGTGGTGGGCAAGTGGTTGGTCCTGGTGGATCTCACACCTCACGCTGAGAGCATCTTGTAGCAAATAGGGCCTCCCTCATCACCCTGGCCTTCCCTTCCCTTGCTGCAGCCTCTCCTCCATCCACCAACTTCTCCTCGGCATCATCCACCACATCCTCCTAAGCACCCTCCACCACCTCGGCGTCGTCCCCCTGGTCTTCCTCCACATCCAGGAAGTCTCCCCACTGCTGCGCCAAGTTGTGGAGTGCACAGCAGACCACAAAGACGGAGGAGACCCTCTGAGCTATATTGGAGAGCTACACCCAAGTGGCCCAGGCAGCGGAACCACATTTTGAGTAGCCCAATGCACTGCTCGATGATGGACTGGGTGGGGTTGTAGGCCTCATTGTAGTGGGTCTCCGTCTCAGGCCTTCACACTGGTGTCAATAGCTACGACATTAGCAGGTAGCCCTTGTCCCCAATGAGCCATCCCGACAGCCTGGGCTAGCCCCAAAGAGGCTGGTGATGTCCGAACTCCAGAGGATGTAACTGTCGTGCACACTCCTCGAGTGCCGTGTACACATGCGCATGATGTTCATCCATTGGTTGCACACAATCAGCATGCTCAGAGAATGGAACCTCTTCCAATTGACAAAGCGCAGTGCCTGATTGTGCAGGGAACTTAGAGCGATGTGCGTGCCATCTACAGCCCCCTGCACATGGGGCATCCCGTTGATGGTGGCAAAGTGTGCAGTCCAGGCTTCCTGTTATGCCTGGTCCACATCAAATTTGATGTAGTGGCCTGCCCGGGCATAAAGGGCTTCATCATCTCATGGACACACTTATGCACAGCGGGCTGAAGGATGCAGAGGTCCCTGCTGGTGACCTCGAAGGATCCGGTGGCATAGAGGTTGAGGGCCACTGTGACCTTCACTGCCACCAGGAGCAGGCATCCTCCTATGCCACAAGGTATCAGGTCTACGAAGACCTTATAGAACCGCAGCCTGCAGCAGCACCCCATCGAAGGATATGTGGGTCTCCCCGAGTCTCCATCTTCTCTGTCCCCAGTGGGAACCCCTGAAGCATAGACATGAGTGCACCCACCTGAACGTTTGTTGCAGTAGTTTCCAGGAATGGCTAGCACTCCAGGCAGAGGATGGAAATGCATGCTCATTCCAAGTATGAGATGGGTTCCCATTGAAAGGAGCACTAAAGAGTTCATGAATGTGAGGGGCCGTGTTAACACCTACTGAGCTGCCCATATTGGAGCAACAGCTGCTCGACCTAGTTCTGGTTCCTGCTATTGGGGCCTGGGATGGAACATTGGCAGAGACCACGGAGCCAGTCCAGCAGTCAGGGTAACCAGTGCAGCATTCGTGGGAGTTGGAACTCGAACGCATGTACAACCCCTTGGGGGGTGCAGTCGGGAATGGGTTAATGACCCTTGTCACACTTAAGCAGTAAGACCCGAACTCTGTGATTTTGTTGAGAACACTGCAGAGTCCATGTTTTTGTCAGAGTTCGGTGTTTTTCATGTCTGTGCCAGATAAAAGGAACAGCTATTCCTCTGTCTCCATTGGTTATCAAGAAATGCGATTAACCCAGCTCGAAAGAAGCTAAACAGTCTCCAGTTTTATGTACCTTTGTTTAACACGATGGAGTTGACATGTATGCCTTCTGTCTTTGTATAACCATAGATTCATATATAAATATTCATCATACGTTATTCATCTTATCCTGATATAAAGTATTATACAAACCTGTATGTAGATTAGTTAACTTGTTTGTGCAAAACCTGTAATATTGTTTCAAGGCAATGGCGAACGACCGTGGCCTTGGAGATCGAACAAACTACGCAGAGGAAGATACTGCTAAAACTTCACAGCTCCAGGATCCCGGGTTCGATTCCTGGCTCGGGTCACTGTCTGTGTGGAGTTTGCACATTCTCCTCGTGTCTGCGTGGGTTTCCTCCGGGTGCTCCGGTTTCCTCCCACAGTCCAAAGATGTGCGGGTTAGGTTGATTGGCCAGGTTCAAAAAAAAAAAAAATTGCCCCTAAGATGCGTAGGTTAGAGGGATTAGCAGCTAAAATATGTGGGGGTAGGGCCTGGGTGGGATTGTGGTCGGTGCAGACTCGATGTGCCGAATGGCCTCCTTCTGCACTGTAGGGTTTCTATGATTTCTATGATTCTATGAAAACAACAAGAATCTCACCATGAACAATGACAGACATCTTAGAGAATTGCAATGTAATGAGGGCGGGGCCCGGGACATATATAAACTCTGTTCTTACTTGTGTTCGATGAGAAGCCCTGGGTCCACTGTTAGGAACCTCACTTCTCCCACAATTGTGGAAATAAACCTGCATTTTGATCTACTAATAGTGTCAGAGGTTTTTTACCTACAACAGGGGGTTTAGCAGTCAGGGGAATGCACGCAACACAACCCCAAATCGGCACAAGCACCCCCTCCCTCCCCAATGCCCATGCAAGCCCCCCACCCAACCCCGCAGACAGCCGAGACCTCCCCATTGCACCCCGGAAGGTGGTGCTCAGTGTGAAGGCCTGAGACGGAGACCCACTACAATGAGGCCTACATCCCCACCCAGTCCATCATCGAGCAGTGCATTGGGCTACTCAAAATGTGGTTCCGCTGCCTGGGCCACTTGGGTGTAGCTCTCCAATATAGCTCCGAGGGTCTCCTCTGTCTTTGTGGTCTGTTGTGCACTCCACAACCTGGCGCAGCAGTGGGGAGACTTCCTCCTCGTGCCCCACCCTCACCCTTTGCTACTACTGCACCTGACTCAGACTTTCATAGAGCAACTGTGATTCATGCCGGCATGACATCTCACCAATGAGGTGGGAAGTATCCGGGGAGAGGTAGTGGTGCTATTGATGTTGAAATCCATTCAAAATGGGCACCAAGCCTTTCACACCAGGAAAAAGTGGATGAGAAGATTGCAAACTGCCTGATGCTGGATGCGATGCTGATTTTTCACCTCACATGCTATTTTCCCATCTTGTCACGCTGATCGATGGGTGAAGCGTGCCCAATGTGGATTTAGGAAAATAAAACCATCATTAAAAAATTAGTTTTAATCATAATTAATCTTGGGCACAATTGAAAATCACGTTGTAAGGATCAGTCATCAAATGATTATTATTGGAATACTGGTGGGAGAACATTGCCATTGGTAACATGTTAAAATGGCACAGGTATCAAGATTACTGTGCCTGTTCTAGAGAAGAGTCAGAACACTTAATGCAAAACACAAATGTACAAACTAACATTCAGGATGCACATTAAATTCTTAATAGTAGCAAGGCTGTTGGGCAGCAATGAGTGGAGGTAAGGTGGTTTTCCAGAGGGATGCAAATTTGGAGAGCTTCAATTTTCTAGCCATTAGCTAAGCATTGGCGAAGACCCGCTTTTTCAGTCAGGGACTGGTACATGCCATGAACTAAAAATGAAAAGGTAGCTTTATCAGTTTTATCTAACAAGAATTAGGTTTGTCTAATGGGAGGCACGGTAGCACAGTGGTTAGCACTGCTGCTTCACAGCGCCAGGGGCCTGGGTTCGATTCCCGGCTTGGGTCACTGTCTGTGTGGAGTTTGCACATTCTCCTCGTGTCTGCGTGGGTTTCCTCCGGGTGCTCCGGTTTCCTCCCACAGTCCAAAGATGTGCGGGTTAGGTGGATTGGCCATGCTAAAATTGCCCCTTAGTATCCTGGGATGCGTAGATTAGAGGGATTAGTGGGTAAAATATGTAAGGATATGGGGGTAGGGCCTGGGTGGGATTGTGGTCGGTGCAGACTCGATGGGCCGAATGGCCTCTTTCTGTACTGTAGGGTTTCTCTTCTCTTCTCTAATTTATCAAACAAGCAATTAAATTGCCAGAATTTAATTAATTGCTTACTATTGCAACATTACAGTGTGAACAATGTAAAATCCAAATCAAAAGAAATAAAATTGTACCTGTCGAGGAATCTACAGAGAAGAGAGAAGAGAAATTTCCAGATAGAAGTTCATATGACACCTGTCCATTGATTCCAGAATCCCTGTCAGAGGCGATGACATTTATAATCTCTGTTCCAGGCTGCGTATAGCTGCTGATACTGGTTACATATGTCAATGGGTTGAAAACAGGTTGGTTATCATTGATATCTTGTAGCTCTAAGTGGATAAATGACTGAGCACTCAAACCACCCTGTAGAAAAAAAGGCAGTACAATTGACATTAATATAACATTTATGTAATTACATGCTTCTGTATGTGAAAACTGGGAGTTCTAGTTAACATCAATGATGCCTGCTATGGCATATTAGCATGCTTGCAACAAAAACATATAGTACAATTTTAGATTAATATGAACTCAAAGGCGTTGAAAGCTAACAGTTAAGACAGGACTTTCTTCTTTCTTACCACTTGTAATATGTCCGATATTGGGGCAGGGATGAGGACCTGTGATGCTAGATACCCATGTTTTTTTTTTAATATACCTTTCGGTATTTTAATTCTAATCAAAAAAGCCAATTCAACTCGAGTCCAACACGGTTCCGCATGAGGGGCAAACAAGATCCAAGCTGACAAGACATTGCATCCCATCTTGGGCTCAAATCAAACAGGATGAGGCATTGTATCCCCTCCTGGGCTTACATAGAAACTAGAAGGAGTAGGCCATTCATTATGATCATAGCTGATCATCAAATTCGATATCCTAATACCTCCCTTCCCCTCTTTAGCTAAGAGTTATATTGAATTTCTTCTCAAAATCACACAATGTTTTCGCCTCAACTACTTCCTGTGGTAGTGAATTCCACACTTTCACCACCCTCTGGGTGAAGAAATTTCTGCTCACCTCAGTTCTCCTCAAACTGTGACTCCTAGTTCTGGACTCCCCCACCATCAGGAACATTCTTTCTGAATCTATCCTGTCTAATCCTGCTAAAATTTTCTAAGTTTCTATGAGATCCCCTCTCACACTTCTAAACTCCAATGAATACAACCATAACCATAGAAACATAGAAAAACTACAGCACAATACAGGTCCTTCAGCCCACAAAGTTGTGCCGAACATGTCCTACCTTAGCGATTACTAGGCTTACCTATAACCCTCTATCTTACTAAGTTCCATGTACTTATCTAAAAGTCTCTTAAAAGACCCTATCGAATCCGCCTCCACCACCGTTGCTGGCAGCCCATTCCACACACCCACCACCCTTTGAGTGAAAATCTTACCCCTGACATCTCCTCTGTACCTTCTCACCAGCACTTTAAACCAGTGTCCTCTTGTGGCAACCATTTCTGCCCTGGGAAAAAGCCTCTGACTATCCACTCGATCAATACCTCTCAACATCTTATACACCTCTATCAGGTCACCCCTCATCCAACATTGTTAGTCTCTCCTCATATGACAGACTACCTTCCCAGGAATTAGCCTGGTAAACCTCCGCTATACTCCCTCTATAGCAAGGACATCCTTCCTCAGATAAGGACACCAAAACAACACACAATACTCTGGGTGTGGCCTCACCAACACCCTATACAATTACAGTAAAATCCCTATTCCTATATTCAAATCCTCTCGCTATGAAGCTAAGATACCATTTGCCTTCTTTACTGCCTGGTGTACCTGCACACTTTATTTCAGCAACTGATGTATGAGGACACCAAGGTCTCTCAATTTACACCCATTCAAGTAATAATCTGTCTTCCTATTATTGGTACCAAAGTGGATAACCTCACATTTACCCAGATTAAACTGCACCTGTCATGCATATGCGCACACACTCAGCCTGTCTAAATCATACTGAAGCATGTCTACATCTCCTCACAACTCACCCTCCTATCCAACTTTATACCATCTGCAAATTTGGAGACAATACATTTAGTTCCCTCTTCCAAATCATTACTATATAATGTGAACAGTTGGGTTCCTAGCACAGATCACTGCAGTATCCCACTAGTCACTATATGCCAACCAGAAAAAGACCCATTTATGCCAACTCTTTGCTTCCTATCTGCTAACCAGCTTTCCTATCCATCTCAAGATATTACCTGCAATCCCATGTGCTTTAACTTTACATAGTGGTCTGCTATGTGAGATCTTGTCGAAAGCCTTGTGAAAGTCTAAATAAACCGCATCCACTGGTTCTCTTTGGTCAACTCGACGAGTTAGACTTGATCCAATGCTTCAACTTAGCCAAAAGGCCGAGATGGCTTTGAAAAATTGCATCAGTAAAGCCTCGGTTTAACCACATTGGCTACCCTGATCCTTTACTCTACCCCAGCTTAGGCAAACCACAGTCGCAGGCGTCAGCACACCCCAAGTGCAATGGACTGGCCTCTTCCCCTGCCTGATAATGGTTTCACCCCTGCCAGGTTAAGTATGTGCTGCAATAAAATGCATGCTTTAAATTGTAATTAAGCACAGCTGTCCCTAATTGGGAAAGGATTAGGGAATCATTGTAAGAATGCATAAATCAGTTCACTCCAAGTGTCTGGGAGGAACTGGAGAGATTTATGGTACAGACTCGTTTGTCCTCAACAAAAGGCTGCTTTTGCCAAGATGGCATTAACCATTTCTAAAGTCCCTGGCTCAGCTACCTGTAAGTGAAAGCGGGTACTTGTCTTTTCGGGGTCTGCTTCAGAACTGCTTTGATGAACATGCAGGAGGAAGCTGGTGCAGGCTAGAACTCCTTTGATCACCTATGACCTGAAACTTGGAATTAACAACGCACCTATAGTTTTCCAATGTCACTTTGTTAAATATAATTTGAACTTCCAAACCCTACATTGCAGAAAGAGACTATTCAGCCCATTGAGCCTGCACTGACAACAATCTCACCCTGACCCTCTCCCCATAACCCTGTGTATCTCCCTGACACTAAGGGGCAATTTAGCAGGGGCAATTTAGCATAGCCAATCAACCAAACCTACACATCTTTGGCCTGTGGGAAGAAACGCATGCAGACATGGAGTGCAAACGCCACAGAGTCACCCAATGCCAGAATTGAACCCAGGTCCCTGGCACTGTGAGGCAGCAGTGCTAACTGAGAGTATGAACTCATTCCTCCCCTTCATTTCCATTTATTTCATTTCTTTTATTCATCCATTTTTATTACGTTATATTCTTTTTTATTTTTCCACTGCTAAAATCTCACCTTCCATCTTGTTTTACCCCTCACCCCGCCTCCCCACCAGGGCCATCTGCCACATTCCTACACTCTGCACCTTTGTTCTGCCATTTACACATTCTGATCTCTTAATGGATGCTTTTAGCACCATTCCTACCTTTATCATCACGATTTACATTCCCTTCGTCTTTTTGTCTATGCCATTCCTATCAATTACAACCCTCCCTGATCCCACAGTATAAATCTTATCCGATTTTCCCCATCTTCAGCTCTAACGAAGGGTCACCTGACTCAAAATGTTGCTCTATTCTCTCTCCACAGGTGCTGACAGACCTGCTGAGATCTTCCAGCAATATCTGTTTTTGTTTCAGATTCCAGCATCCACAGTATTTTGCTTTTAGTCATCGTACCAAACCTACCAAAGTTTCTTCTCACCTTGCAGATTTATTTTGAGCTACGTGTTCTGCTCTCCTACTATACATGCCAACAGGCGTTGCAAGAGATCAGTTAGTACGCATTCAAAATTACCTCAAAAAAGTTGATGGGTTCGCCGTCGTGTTTTTTGTGGTTTTACACAAGAGAGCAAATTCTAGTTTCTAAATGATTATAACTGGTGCCAGACCCAAGTACTGATTAGATGATATATAAGGTTTTCTTCAATTAGGAGGAAATAAGGATTTACAAATAGAACTTACCCCATCCTCAGCCATCACTAACAAATCGTAAACTGGGGGTCCATCATCTCTATCCATATCCTGGGCTGTACAGACTTTACCAGTAGAGTTGTCAATAGTGAAGAAGTGTGATTTTTCATAGTTGATGACACCCTCATAAAGAGAATAATAGATGGTACCAAAATGACCACTATCCGCATCTCTTGCACTAACCTGCAAGCAGAGGGAGGAAATAATACATTTGAGAAGAAATTGCAGTTAGAAAACCATTTCAGCTGCTCAAGACAATACACTTGTTTGAGCACTTGCAATTTAATTCCACCAACATGTTATAAAGAAGGGCCAAACTACCTAGTAACCTTGAATAAATCTTCCCAGAATTGGCCAGGATTAATTTATCGTCAAAGACTTGGTTACAATGGATAACTCGAATGCTTGGGTTACTGTTCATTTTGAATCAATGAAATTTACATATGTGTTCCTAAATTTTACTGACACAAAGTTGGCAATTTTAATCTTCCCTGGGGAGACCAGGCAGATTAAATAGCTGCCAATTTCCTGCCTGCTTTCTGCTGATGTGGATTTTAATCCATTCTCCAACAAAGATATACACCTGAAGCTGGTAAAGCCCTTTTAATACATAGATTGGGATTTGATGACATAATTAGGTCCTGAACTGCAATTCTAACTTTACTGCAATTCTAACATTGGCTAACATTCCTGGTGGACATAGAGGATCTTGGAGCAGAAGGGGCTATTTAAGGCAAGCTTTTACTTTGTGGAGCTAGGAAGTGGAGGAGGTGCGAAACTCCCATTGCCCACCTCCACCAAATCAGAAGCTCCATGGCACACATGAACTATCCCTCAACATAGTGACTGTCACTTTGTAATTTCTATTAGAGAGGACTTGCAGGCAATGAACATAGATCTATACGATTCTATTATGGATTAATTTTTTAAAAACTTTTCTCTACCCTCAAGGAATTAGTCCTCAAAGACAAAATGACAACATTCTTGACACACAACAATAATCATAAGATAACTTTCCAGAGTTGTAAAAGCAGCATCACCTTGGACAATCCAAAAAATAGAAACACTGTTTGATCAATCTCAGTGTTCTGATTAGCTTTGTGTAGAGGTTTGTTATCATATTTTCTTCCACTGTTGCTTTGGGATTCCACACCACTGTCATCAATTAGAGCTCTAGGATGCATTCTTGCCCTTCTAACAGCAATAGGTTTATAGTGGGCCTTGACACTGGAGCAGGATAAATTAATCTACTTCCAGCTCCAATAACACATACAGGTTCAGCTAAATAGAAAGGTATATTAAGCATTGCTGAAAAATGAGAGTTTTACACTTATCAGAAGAGACAAGAATGCCAAATTTCAAAAGGAGCAACAACAGTAAAAGAAAATGGTGCTGACTGGTTGGCAAGTAGACCGACTGCCATGAAGAACATACCAGAGAATACTCCATGGAATTTCAGCAATACTCAAGAAAAGTATCTCCTTCTGTTCATTATTGCATGGCATTGTTTGAAGAAGTTCACTGACAAGGCTTTATATTTTGGAAATCCAGGAACTCCAGAATATGAATGTTCAGCTCCTTTGCTGATGTTCTTTATTGTTTGGAAAAATGGTCTTGTTGTATGCCCCGGCAAAATATGCTCCATTTATATAGCAGAAATAGCATACTGACACACTTAGCATATTTAATCCAGATCACAGACTGGTCTGCAGCCTTTGATACGGATGAAAGTTCCTGCCTGCTGTTTAATAGCCTCAACCTGGCAATCAGAACAAGCGTATTTATAAACATTGCAGTTATGAACAAAAGGGAGTCTTGAGATGCATTCAACTATGAAGGGAAATAAAAACAAACAACGTTTCTGTCTGTTATAACCTGAACCTGTCATTCAAGAGGCTAGTTAAAGGTACTGAAGAGTGAAATTGAATGTAAACAAGGATTTTCAAAGCATTTGAGCCTTCTAGGAAGGCTCAGAAACTTGAACAGAGATGCTGTGTTAAACAAATAGAGCTGAGTGAACTGCTGTGGTGAAAAGAGGAAGTTCTTGAGGCTTACTGGATTATATCATTGGTTGAATTAAATTGAACACTGATGGTCAAAGCAATTCATTCCATCACAGAACCATGCACCAAGGGCTGGGGATAACAGCTCTCGCACTTGCCTGATACTTATTACTGGATTATCATTGATCCCCTACTAAGGAACTTCCAAAATTTGAAGCTGTTATGTTCTACATGGACCTTGTGTTACTGAAACAAAGCAGCCTCTCTCTCTTTGTTTACAAACCTGTGGGTATTGATTGCGTCCAAAACCTAATAGCATGATGTTATGTTCAAAAGGATCACTGAATATCAAATGTGGTTATTATTTTGTGCTAATTATCGTCTATATGAAGACAGCAAAGTTCTTTGGTATGTGTAACATAAATTAACCTTTTTTGTATGTGATAGAAATGGTACCAGCCCGTTACCAATCAGTAGCAGCTCGTTTGGCATTTACACCTCTCACACTTCATGGTGTCAGATTCTTCCAGCAACTTATTGCATTCCTATCTCTAACTTCCTGCTGCCTTTGTTAACAGGCCAAAGTGGGCTCTGTAGGGACACTGTCTACTCTTTTTCAGGTGAAACAGACCATTAGAGTTTAAATAAGTGGGCATACTGTTTTTTTAACATGGAAGTACAAGAAAGAACTGAGAAACATTTCCTCTTTAAGATCCAGGGCTTTGACAAGTTTTATCTGATTTGATAAGTTGACGGTGCTGTATAGATGCAAGTAAATGTTGAATCATTGACAGTAAATCTAGGGCATGAACCGTGACATAGGCATGGGTACAACCATTGGTCAGTAAGATGCAGCGAAAGAGGATATATTTGTGTAATGATTTCCCTTCTCCAAATAATGAAGCAGGGTGCAGTAATTTCTGCAGGTGTTCTGCCGTTTATTAGTTGGTGCTACGTAGAATATTCTACCATGTTCAACCCATTATTCCTGCTCCAAAATACATTTACATGAGTCAAGCAAATTATTGGAACTGTTTGGTTCAGGCAAGTGCGAGAGCTGTTATCCCCAGCCCTTGGTGCATAGTTCTGTGATGGAATGAATTGCTTTGACCATCAGTGTTCAGTTTAATTCAGGAGAAGTATTTTGTTAGTTGATTTGATCCTATTCCTCTCAAAATCTGTAAATAAGTTAGTATGCTAAAGTATATATAGCATTATGAAACAAAATGTTTTTCGGTATGCTTGCCCTATCATTGTTTCTCATTTTGTAGTTCATATTCAATGCATTTTATCCAGCAGCAGTTATGTCAGGGCGGCAAGCACTGCTGCCTCACAGCAGCAGGGACCCGGGTTCAATTCTCAGCTTGGGTCACTATCTGTGTGGAGTCCGCACATTCTCCGCATAACCGCGTGGGTTTCCTCCGGGTACTCCAGTTTCCTCCCACAGTATAAAGATGTGAGGGTTAGGTGGATTGGCTGCGCTAAATTGCCTCTTAGTGTCAGGGGGACTAGCTAGGGTAAATGCATGGGGTTGTGGGGATAGGACCTGAGTGGGATTGTGTTCGGTGCAGAATCGATGGGCCAAATGGCCTCCTTCTGCACTGTAGGATTCTATGATTCTATTCTATGATTCTATATCAAAAATGAATTATTTGACTTGATCTGGAGCTGTCAATCAGAGCAGTTCAAAGTGGCCAGGCTGCACCCGTGCTGCTCATTCAGGCAAGAAAAATGAATCACCCTTGTGAAACTAACATCTCCTGTCAGTCAGAGGACTTCAAAAGGATCCACTCATACCTGGGGCTTCAGAGCCAGAGCAAGGGAATCCCTCTGGTGGAACTGACATCGCCTGTCAGTCAAAAGACTTCAAAGGGGTCTGCACACACCTGGAACTTTTGAGACAGAGCAAGGACAATCCTTTTATGTAGAACAGAGTGCTGCTGTGATTTTGAAGACTTCCAGGAGTTCAGGAGACAATATATTAAAGCGACCAGGCAACTTCAAAAGGTTTCACAGTAAACAGACCAGAATGAAGGTTTTGAACAGAAAACTGCATGAGATCACCATGCCAAGAGTGAGCTCCATTTTTCCGAGGGGTAGAAGGACAGTCCAGCCATGAGACCCATTCCGGGGGAGAATCCAGACGTCATCCCAGTCTGAGCCCGCCCATTCCCCGGATCCCTTGGGGGAACCCTCTCAGTAGAGGAGCACGTGGGCAAAGCACTTACCTCCTTGCCCCACCCCCCAAAATCCAAGGCACCAGGACCACTCTGGGCAGGACCTCGGGCGGCACGGTAGCACAGTAGCACAGTGGTTAGCACTGCTGCTTCACAGCTCCAGGGACCTGGGTTCGATTCCCGGCTTGGGTCACTGTCTGTGTGGAGTTTGCACATTCTCCTCGTGTCTGCGTGGGTTTCCTCCGGGTGCTCCGGTTTCCTCCCACAGTCCAAAGATGTGCGGGTTAGGTTGATTGGCCATGCTAAAATTGCCCCTTAGTGTCCTGAGATGTGTAGGTTAGAGGGATTAGCGGGTAAATATGTAGGGATATGGGCGTAGGGCCTGGGTGGGATTGTGGTCGGTGAAGACTCGATGGGCCGAATGGCCTCCTTCTGCACTGTAGGGTTTCTATGATTTCTATGACCTACACCAAATTCCCGCTTTGGTGGTGGCAGGGAGACTCGCCTGGTGAGAATCCCATTTTTTGCTGAACGCCCAATTCAACGGGCCTTCATGATTTCCCACCTAAGGCTAGTGACCCCAGAGAATCGCCCCCATAGTCACTTATCTGAAAAACATATCTCTACAACGTATCTGGGTACTAAGGTAGATCTGAAGCTCCCCGTGATATAGTCCTCCACACAGGCTAATAACCTCTTAAGACTGGTCACAATGCAGCAATGATACCTTGGGCTTCAATATCCAACAGTTTGCTTTCAGGGTAAACTTCAGCCCAAGCATCCTCTATCCAGAATGGGTACACAGCACTTTAAGGGTAAATATCCAACAATCAGATTCTGTGCTCAATCCAGGCATTCTACTATCAATTCCATCACATTTTACTGATCAGATTCTTCCATCCAAGTTTGTTACAATTCATCTACAGCACTGATATATAAATCTCAATTATTCAACAGTTTGATAAAAGGATGGAATTGGACAAAACTAAATTTAAATTCCAGTTAGGAATTAAGAGATTGGTCACAATTCCTACATCTCACATAATTTGGTAAATTACTGGATAATCTCCTAATGAACCTTAAGAGAGATCATAAAGCTGAAAGCAGTGAAATTAAACTGGACAGAGGTTAGTTTCAGACAGTGGAAAAATCAAATATATTCTAAGATTAATAGTATGTTACTGGAGTGGGGGTTAATGCACTATAAGAGCACTACATGGCAGTGTGATTAGCTGAGCAATATTCAACACAGAAATGTCTGAGGTCAAAAGAGGTTATGAGAAACATCATTGTTTCCTCTGGCAAATTTTGTACAAGATCCTGGTGTGGCAGAGCAAAACCTTCAGTGCAAGGAAGTTAGCAGATGGAAATCAAAAGTTGCTGGATTGTCCATCTGATAACAGCACCTTTAGCGAGGTAAAACATCCAGTGGATGAACAAGAGGCCGTAAGTGGGGGATTTCAAAGTTCTTGGACAGCTGGAGGAAGTGTGAGGCCAAGGGTGGTGTGGTTACAGAGTTTAGAGCGGAGACATTCAAAGGCTGGGCAGCCAAGATAGAACAGTGAGTACAAGGATGGCAGGTGGACACTGTACAAAAAGATGGTAGTGCAGAAGAGTGTTGGATGAGCTCCAGTTTATGCACAATGGAAGTTAGTAGACAGGCCAGGAGAACATTGGAATGGTTGAGTGGTTGAGGCATGTGGTAACAGAAGAGTTTCAACAGCTGATGGGCTGAGGCAGGGATAGATAGAATGGTGATTTTAGGGAGGTGAAAGTAGGTAGTCTTGGTGAGGACAGGATACGGCATCAGAAGCTTAACTTTGGATCGAAAAGAACACAACAACTGGTTCTGTATGTGACAGGGCTAGGCAAGGGGAAAGAATCAGTAGCTAGGGAATGGAGTTTGTGACAGAGACTGAAGACCACAGGTATAGACTTCACATGTTTAACTGAGGTACACGGGCAAGTTTCCTTCATAAAGGACTGCATGGGTACGGAAATGGAGGAAGATTGGACAGGGAAGATGGTACTGTACTGGAGCCCATTCTGTCTCATTCACTTAAATTGATATAAGCTTTCAAGATGCATTACAAACATGCCACTCTCCCCATTTAAATGGTCATTGGATAAACATATGGATGATATTGGAATAGTGTAGGTTAGATGGGCTTTAGAGTGGTTTCACAGGTCGGCGCAACATCGAGGGCCAAAGGGCCTGTACTGCGCTGTAATGTTCTATGTTCTATAAATAACACAAACAGTGGTGCGCAATTCGGCAGCACTAAATTTGGTGAAAGTACCTGAAGAGGACTTCACATATTAGTCCTACTTTCCATGACCAGTGTGCAAATTAAGTAAATGCAAAAGACAATCACCTCTTTTCAGTAAATAAAAACTATCAGCAAGAAATCACGCTACATACATCTATCTGTCTGAGAGCAAATGCTCAGAGCTTTTCCATTCCATCCTTCCATCGCAGTGCAAATGGACAACTTGTTCATTGGAAGTGTATATCAGTAGTCTGTGGGTGCATTTCCCATAACTGTCCAATTAATGAACAGAATATCATGGAAGCAGCATCACCAAAGTCCTAAATCACTGGGAGCACAATTTTGTAAAAGCACTCTCATTTCTACATTCCTTTCTCATGTTTCTGCTCAAATTATGCCATTACTTCCAGCATAGTGATTGTTAGCAGTATTGAAAATTAGTTATGTTATTTCTCACAAGTATGATAATTCTAGATGGTACACAACTAGAATTATTGAAATTGACAGTAATTTACACATTAGAAATCTAGCTACCTTAGTGCAAGGTAGGTAATAATATTTGCAGTCCAGATGCCTTTATTTTAGCTAGATTTAAACTAGCGAAATAATTCATATGAATTTGAATAGCTTCTGTTTTGCTGATTTTAAACTACTCAAATGTATATTTATCCATATCATGCTGCTGCAGTCTGTCCAGCCATTTAGTAGCCTTAGATTCTGATTTTACCTGTAGGATGGCAGCAAAGGTTTAGTTTGGTAAAATGCTTGCATAAACCTGTTAGAGCACATATTCTAAACTGAGATGATATATTTAAATTCACAAGATCAAAGGCAAATAAGGAGGGTTGCTATTCAGCCTATTTTAATTCATATATCCACCAAAAGTTCGTTCCATGTGTTCTTTGGGTGAAATCTTACCCAAAACTGGCTGAGTGTTAGGTGCAGTGTGAAAAAATGTGTTTTGCGCCAACACCGCCAGTGTGTTTTGGGGCCGAATCTTAGTATTAATTTCTATTCCCCCAAGTTTCACACCATTCCAGTGGCACGTTCACTCTGATTCATCTGCAGCGCAATGACTTAATTGCTGCAGGCACTGGGGAGCTTCATATAAATGGTTCCCCTGCAGCCTGCAGCACTTGTTCCATAACGACTGCAGGGGACCCACATCCGGCACCAGCGCAGATACTAACACCCCGGAAGGTCCAGAAATTAGGCGGGCTTCTGGGTCACTCACTGGTGAGCAACTCGCAGCTGAAGATCCACAGCAGGCAGAGGCAGGTATGTCCCAGGGAACCAGCACTTGGAGGGATGCTGGATTCATATCCATTATATAACAAAATAAACTCACTTGTTAACACACAGCTTTAACACTACATCACTGAATAATACTGGCCCAAATTTCTAAGCATTCCTACTTGAGTGATTTACCCAGGCTTAGCAAATAAATAACACCTGAAATGCACACTATATTCATAAAAAATGGTTTCTAATTGTTCACCCCTTGCCCACATAATAGGAAGGTTAACTAATGCTGTGTAGATGGTTACATTAACTTGGCAGAGGGATGGGCACCTGGATGAAACATTAGACTGGAAAAAGAAGATGCCCAGAAGAGTGGGAGACACAAATGCCATTAGAGTAAAAGGTATTCAGAAATAGGAAGGGGCAAATGTGAGACAGTCTAAGATGGGCTCGGATTACATGTGCATAACGAGGTTGGCTATCTGTAGATATAGATAGCCACATGCAACCATGATAGTGACAATATCAGAGACCTGGATCAAAGAGTTTATGTACAATTACACAGGAAATATGTGGAGATATTCCAAAAATATCCATCATCTATCAAGCTGAACTCACTAGTTAATACACAGCTTTAATACTTACCCACATTTTTGAATTTTACTGGCCCAAATTTCTAAGTACTTTTAATGGAATTATTTATACTGTCTACAAATATTACTGCCTATGAAGAGTCTAGGGAAGATAAGGAAGGTAAGAAAAAAAAGGAGCTGGTGAAGCAAGGAGCAATATTGATCAAAGAAAGTTAATTATTCTAGAATATTTAGTTCCCATGCTTAGTCACTTTTCAACAACAGCTTGTAATGGCTATTAGATCAAACTAATTAATTTTTCTGTCCTATTAATTCATCTAATTTGTTGCAAATGCTTTGCACATACAGGCGCAGTGACTTCAGCTTTCATCGTTTTCTAATTTTCCCTGACATCATCTTAGTTACTAGTACCATTTTGTTACTTTCACTGTCCCTTCGTGACGAACTCTGCTTAGGTTTACCAACAGTCGTGAACAAAGCCCAGCCCATCACTCAATCCAGCTTCCCACCCATTGACATCGTCTACACTTCCTGCTGCCTCGGAATAGCAGCCAGCATAATTAAGGACCCTACACACCCTGGACATACTCTCTTCCACCTTCTTCCATTGGGAAAAAGATACAAAAGTCTGAGGACACATAACAACTGACTCACAAATAGCTTCCTCCCTGCTGCCATCAGACTTTTGAATGGACCTACCTCGCATTAAGTTGATCTTTCTCTACACCCTAGCAATGACTGTAACACTACATTCTGCACTCTCTCCTTTCCTTCTCTATGAACGGTATATTTTGTTTGTATAGTGCATAAGAAACAATACTTTTCACTGTATGCCAAAACATGTGACAATAATAAATCAAATCAAATCTAAAACAATATTCTGCTCTAAATGTGAAAGGATGTGGAAGCGCTGGAAAGAGCGCAGAGGAGATTTACCAGGATGCTGCCTGGTTTGGAGGGTAGGTCTTATGAGGAAAGGTTGAGGGAGCTAGGGCTGTTCTCTCTGGAGCGGAGGAGGCTGAGGGGAGACTTAATAGAGGTTTATAAAATGATGAAGGGGATAGATAGAGTGAACGTTCAAAGACTATTTCCTCGGATGGGATGGAGCTATTACAAGGGGGCATAACTATAGGGTTCATGGTGGGAGATACAGGAAGGATGTCCGAGCTAGGTTCTTTACTCAGAAAGTGGTTGGGGTGTGGAATGGACTGCCTGCAGTGATAGTGGAGTCAGACACTTTAGGAACATTTAAGCGGTTATTGGATAGGCACATGGAGCACACCAGGATGATAGGGAGTGGGATAGCTTGATCTTGGTTTCAGATAAAGCTCGGCACCAGATCGTGGGCCGAAGGGCCTGTTCTGTGCTGTACTGTTCTATGTTCTATTAAAGACTTACTGCATTTGAATTTACCCTTTCCTGAATCCTCCCACCATCATCTCTCCTCCCGACTTTCAGTTTAAAGCCATGTCTCCTGTTCTGGTTATTCAACCCATGAGGACACTAGTGCAGTCCTTCCCAAACAAGCCGCTTCCTCCTGTACTGATGTCAATGGCTCATGAAGCAAAACCTCTGCCTCCCATACCACTCCTTCAGCCACACATTTAATCTAATCTGTTTATCTATATATCAACTGACAAGTAGCTCAAAACCAAAAGGGTATGATTTTTAATTGGGACCCTAACTCCTCAAATTCTCTCAACCAAACGCCATTTCCAGTTCTACCTATATTGTTTGTTTCCATGTGAACCACAGCAAGCGATCTTCCCCCTCCACTTTTTTCTTTTCGAACTGCGAGATGTCTTTAATCCTGGCACTGGATTATATAACTTTCAGAACATTGGTTGTAGCTGCAAAGAAGAGTACATATTCCCCATGGATGAGTTTACTGCTAACATTTTCCTATTGGGTAAAGCCATATTAACAATCCATTCAGACCTATGGGCACTCCAGATGCAAAACATATATATATTCGATATCACACAGTATGATTGTTTAAAATAATATGCAGACTGGTCCTTATTATTTAATCATTTAAGATAATTGTAATAAACATAGCAGTCTTAAAAAATTGAGACAACATCTGGAGATTTATACCAAAATACCAACAGATAAACTAGTGTTTTCTCATAACCTAAAGGCTCAGCTCAGCGTGAGATAAAAAATAAAATTCAACAAATGTTTAATGCATGATGTAGCTTAACGTTTCCACTGAGCCAACATCAACAATTTCTTTCTCTCATTTAATATCCGATTTCAGCAAGTTTATAAATACTTCGGGAAATGTTCACCAAATACTCCACAAACTTTCTGAAAAACAATGCATGTTTTCAACAACTCCATAATAAAAACCAGTACATCAACAGATCAAGGACTAAAATGTTTTCAATAAGCAGACAAAGCTTTGCATTTACATTTCTCACATTTTTTTCCTCATAGCATACTTAGGACAAAATATTTAGGATCTAGTTTTTGTATTTAGTTTTTCAAAATATCTGACAATACTTTGCTGATTCTGTCTTGTTCCGATTCATAAATCTGAAACTACAGTGCATCAAGATACAAGAAGGTAAGTCCAAAGTAAATGTGTAATAAATATTCACTCAAGATTTTTTTTCCAGATCAGAACTTGAATCGTTACCATGACCTGAATTCTGTTTACTACTGGCATCCTAATGGTATTGAAGACATTTATTCATTGTGTCACTTAACAGTACACTGCAAACATCTAATGGTAGTACCAGGCAGAGAATGAAAGTTCAGAAATGAAGGGGAAGAGAGAGAAACGGAACTATACTGAAATACATATTATATAAAGCACATACTCAATTGAAAACAGGTCATTAACACTGGCTGAAAGCCAAATAACACTGACTGCTTTTGTTCAGAGACAATAATTGTTTTTCAGTCTAAATACAGCTGTCATGCTACAGAAGCCAAGAAAATAATTAGTGCGCCTTAATCCATAAGTCTTGTAAGCATAATACTGTACAAGATTCCTTTATATTAGTTATTCTACAATATTATGAAGCATAATAAGAAATGGCCAGGAAAGTGTAACAAGTTTTTTTCTATTTCTCTTTCAAGCGCTTACTCGCCTGCTAATTACTTCCAGAATTTCCTCCTTTTTTAATT
Organism: Mustelus asterias; assembly: GCF_964213995.1. NCBI lineage: Eukaryota > Metazoa > Chordata > Chondrichthyes > Carcharhiniformes > Triakidae > Mustelus > Mustelus asterias. The sequence goes on from NC_135801.1 coordinate 60,041,556, forward strand.
TCAGATTTCTCATATTCAGTTCTTGTATCTGTCTCTAAAGAGATGTGAATTCCTACCGACATTAATTCTGAATGTTATTCAGAAATGTGTCCCAACCTTGAGTAGACAATCAGTTTAATGTAAACTAGCAGGTCTCCCATTTGCTCAAGGCAAACAATAGGTATTTTAAGAACACAAGCATGATGCTAATTGGTATTACTAGGATTAAAATCAGCATTGGGTACAGATCAGAAGCCCAGAACCTCTAGGAAGTAGACTCACGGCCTGACGGTACAAGATGATCTTAGGATCTAACACTATTTTGGTAGGTGGTGATGTTTCAAGTGTGGCAACTTTGGGAGCACCACAGAAAGAAAACATGAATACTTGGCAGGGACTGAGATCATTAGAAAAGTCCTGGGGCTTGGAAACGTTAAAAGTAAAGATCTCAGGATGTGGGGGCATTGGGGATGGTTGTAGCATCAGGGAGTACTGGGAAAATTGATTGAGAGCTTGCCAGCACTTGAGAAGAATTCCAATATAATCCAGTAGGACTGATAAGTAGGTTTAGGAACAGGGCCCTGACAGTTTTGGGGTGATTGCTGAAATCTAGCATTTATAGGCAAAGCAGAGTCTAGCAATCTTGCAGCGGTGGAGACCCAAGAAAATAGAAGATAAATTTCGACTGTCAGGCCCCAGTCACCCTACACAGCACTCCTACCCATCAGTCTCTCCCACTAACCCATCTGTAGCTACTTTCTTCTTCTTGGTCATTCTTCTCCCAACCAATTTCTCCAGGTAGTCAGTTCCTGTGATTGCATATTTAAATATTAATTAAAAATCACAAGCTAAACAGGTGAATTGACAGGTACAGTACATGGCAAAATTAGTGAACAGCAATCAGCTACTGTCTTTTGGCAAAATTGGATGGTGGGGCAGTGACATGCCAGTTCAGCTGCGAGGCTGCCCAAGACAGTTTAATGTCACTCTGGCTGTGCTGGCAAGTACGGTTGCCTCTTTTTAGGTCAAACCAAATAAACAAACTCAGATTAAGTCAGGACAAAGTAAAAAGGGGCAGCTCCCCAAAAAGGAGGGGGAACAGCCCGAACAGAAATCAAAGTACAAAGGAAACTTAAAAACATCAAATTAAAATGTGATTATTAGGGTCGATAACGCACCCCAACCCCTGCGGTGCCCAGCGGGCGCAGAAGGCGTCAACCGCGCCCGTGGACACCACATGCTCCCTCTCCAACGACACCCGGCCGCGAACGTAGCCGCGGTAGAGGGGAAGACAGTCAGGATGGACGGCCCCCTTGATCGCCTGCTGCCTGGACCGGTAAATGGCGCGTTTCGCCAGGCCCAGGAGCAGGTTCACGAGGAGGTCGCCATCCCGACCCTCCTCTCTCCGCACCGGGTGTCCGTAGATCAGGAGCGTGGGACTGAAGTGCAAACAAAACATCAATAAAAGGTTCTTTAGGAAAACATAAAGGGAGTGCAGCCTGAGACACACAACATAGACATGGTCCACGGACTCCACAAGGCCACAGAAAGGGCAGTCTTCGGAGCCCGTGAACCAGTGAATCCTACGGTTGTGCGGCACTGCTGCATGGAATCACACTGAAGGAAAGTAATAGAGGTGTCAGCCAGCATGTCTTTTTGCCTATTTGACACAGAATAAATTTTGAGGTTAATTTATATTATGATGGGCAAAGGGAAAACTTTTGGCATTACCCTCTTTTGCTTTCTCTCTGTGAAAAAAGACTTCAGGAGGAACGTATCTAGGACAGCAAGAGACAAATAAGTCTCACACTCTAACCAGCCAATCAACTATTTTGACTCATAAAACGAAATAGGTGCATGTCAAGGGGAAAGTTCGTGTACTTTATTATTTTGAAGCAATGAGCAGTGGTAAGAAATACATAAAACCTGTTGTCAATATCTTGTGTCTTAACACGTCATCTAAAATAAATTAGTTGTTGGTTTACAGCTGATTTTTTGTTCACTCGACCGCTCAGCACTTTGCTTTTGGAAAAATAGGAGAAACGCAAAATGCGACACTTGCAATATAACTGTTATCCAGTACAATCCACCCACCTGAAGGAAGCAGGTCCCGGGCTCCGAGTGCTCCCGCACGGTCGCCCTGTACAGCTGTTGCTCGAAGACCGGCTTGTTGTCGTTCACATCCTCGACGTGCAGCAGGACGGTGGCGGTGGAGGAGAGGGGCGGCTGGCCCAGGTCCCGGGCCACCACCAGCAGGCGGATGACCTGGTGGCTCTCCCGGTCCAGCCATGAGGCGGCGGTGGTGCTGATGAAGCCGCTCAGCGGGTCAATCTGAACTCCCGGCGCCGCCTCGTGCTCCAAGATGGCGTACCTGACCGTGCCGTTGGCGCCAGCATCCGGGTCCTGGGCGCGCACCCGCAGCAGCGCGGCCCCGCCGCTGGGAGGCGGCCCCTCGGGGACGCGCGCGGTGTACACGCGGCGCTGAAAGGCGGGCGCATTGTCGTTGATGTCGGTGACGCGGAGGTCGAGCGCGAGCTGAGTGCGCCGCGGCGGCGCGCCCGAGTCAGTGGCGCGCAGGGTCAGGCGGTGCGCGGGGCGCCGCTCGCGGTCCAGGCGGCCCCTCACACGGAGCAGGTAGATGGAGCGGAGCGGCGACTCCAGCAGCTGGAAGCTGCCGCCATCATGCTCGCCGGCCTCCTCCTCCTCCTCCTCCTGCAGCCAGAGCCGCAGTTCCCCGGCCGGGCCCAGGTCTGGGTCCCACACCGACACCCTGGCCACCAGCTGGCCCGGGGCCGCTCCCTCCGACACCTCGGCCTGGCCGCTCGGGCTCAGGAAGAGCACGCTGACGGACGGCTCGTTGTCGTTGACATCGAGCAGCCGCACCGACAGGAAGGCGCTGCCCAGCTGGGCCGGGGAGCCGTGGTCCCGGGCTCGGATAACCAGCTGGTGCCAGGGCCGCCTCTCCCGGTCGAGCTGCTTCTGCAGCCGGACCTCGCCGCTCCGGCTCTCGATGGCGAAGTGGCCGCTCGGGTCGCTTTGCCTCCGGTCGATCTCGTAGGTGATGAAGCCGTTGCTGCCCTGGTCCGGGTCGCTGGCCTGGAGCTGACAGACCCGGGTACCCGGAGCCGCGTTTTCCCAAATCCAGGCCTCATACTCGGTCTGGTTAAAGCGGGGAGGGTTGTCATTCTCATCCAGCACCTTAATGTCCAGCTGCATCCTCCCCGTCCTGGGAGGAGTGTCACCGTCGAAAGCCTGGACGGTGAGAGAATAAAAGTCCCTGATCTCCCGGTCCAGGGGGCCGTTCAGAACCAGGTCCAGGCGGAGACTGTGGACCCCATTTTCGGACTGAAGTTGAAAGATCCCCGGGTTTCCTTGAGTGATCGCATAGCCTTGGGTGCTAAACTTTCCCGTGTCTGGGTCCCAAGCTTCGTCCAGTTGAAATGTTGTCCCAATCGGGGTCAGTTCCGAGATATTGAGCTGGACTTTCTCCCTGGGGAAAACCGGTGTGTGGTCATTGACATCCTTGACCAGGATCTCCACCGTCACCACCTGCCCCGTTAAAGTTACAGCCACAAACTCGTAGCGATCTGTCCTCTCTCGGTCCAGGACTTTGGCTGTTTTTATAATTCCGGTGTCCCCACTGATACTCAGATCACTGAAAACAACCGATTCTTCACTTTCCGAAATGAAAAAACCACTGGCTGGTGCCTCATCGGATAAAACCGCGCTAATATCCCCCACTATAGTGCCCGGTGGTTGTCCCTCCTCTATCGACAAACTCAGTCTGTATGGTAGGACAGCCTGAGAAATTCCCCCAAATAACAGGGTTTGAATTAATATTCCGAGGCATTTTTTCCGATAAGGACAAAGTTTTATCATTCTTTCTTCGGTGCTTTTGATATAACTAAAATAAATAGAATAATATTCTTCAAGATGAATCAAATCTTTGCATAAGCATCTACCTGATATTCACGTTTCTGTTAATATAACATGCCAAAGATGACCGTGGTGCAGAATTCCTGTGTCAAAATCCCAGGCGATTGGGCTACGGTGGAAACTTTATCCAAGTCTATGACTTGCGTCTTGCGTTTTCGCTTAGTCCCAATGCATCATGATTACAAGTTTTGTTCCTGAAACTCCAAGTCTGATCCGACACTAGATTTTAAGACTGACTGTATTAAGTATTAGGTACCGAACTGACACCACATCTTATTGTGATCTCTTCGACTTCTTGTTTTCGCTGGCTGTCCTTGCTATTAATTAGTGACTGGAACATGTGACGAATCCCAGCTGGTTAAAGAACGAAGCACAAAGTCGGACTTGTATCGCTTCTGATGAATTCAACTCCCAGCCTACAAGAGGAAAGCTAATCGTTGCCCAGAATCAATCAGGACAGGAAAAGCCCATTCTGCTCATCATATCTGTACCTACTCCCTTTTACTCGTCTTTCCCCATAGCCTTGCAAATACTTTCCTTTTAAGTATATATCCAATTCCTTTTTGAAAATTACTATTCGATGTGCTTGCATCACCCCTTAAGTCTGTACATTCCAGATCGTAGCAACTCGCTGTGTAAATAAAAATCCTGATTTCCTCTTGAATTTGACTTTGACAATTATCTTCAATGTGCCTCTTCTGGTTACACATCCTCTACCAGTGGAAAGGTTTTCTCACTATCAAAAGCTGTCGATATCAGATGGCTGGCTGCAATTCACATTTTTCAACCTGCCTGGAGGAAAGAGCCCCTTTGATTTGGTGTTTAGAAAGCCTAATTGGAGTGCGTCTGAATAATAGTGTTTCCCTGTTCTGTAGTTTCATTATTTCATGTGGTAAACAATTTTCAAAATCTCTGTTTAGAGGTTTCAGTTGGACTTTGATTTTGACATTATTTTAATCTTGAAATTATTATTTTTTACATCCTGAATTGTTCTGCCAGGGTGATTGATATAGGCTAACCTTGAACTGATGCAGTCCTCATTCTAAAAGCTATCTCTACAATGGTTGGACAACAATGAACGTCAAATTTGAGAATTTTTTGCGAGGTTGATGGCATTTCCATGATGTTTTTCTCAATGGTAGTCGTCACAGAGCTGAGATAATGAAATAAGCTTGATGGATTGTTTGAAATACATCTTATAAGTAGTATGTGGCCTTTTTGGACAAGCTGGATGTTGAGTTTAATCGTGAGTGCACCAATGAAACTGACTTATCCACATCTCCAGCTTCGTGAATGTTGACTCCGCTGCATAAATCTAAACAAGTGGTCAGAGTGCTGATTTGAGGAGCATGCGGTGTCCACGGGCGCAGTTGACGCCTTCTGGGCACCGCAGGGGTTGGGGTGCATTATTGACCCTGACAATCACATTTTAATTTGATGTTTTTAAGTTTCCTTTGTACTTTGATTTCTGTTCGGGCTGTTACCCCTCCTTTTGGGGAGCTGCCCCTTTTACTTTGTCCTGACTTAATCTGAGTTTGTTTATTTGGTTTGACCTAAAAAGAGGGCAAAGTTTTCATGGGGGTCAGAGGATAAACCACTGACCAGAGAGGTTCAGGCCTCTACCCTACTGTTACAGCCACATTGTTAAAATGACTTAGAGTCATAGACCAATTCAATTAAGATTGTAAGCAACATTTAAGTTACCCATTGTATTGAAAATTATCTCCTTTATAATCGTGGTTGTATAATTTAGTAGCATGCAAACATTTTTTTGCATTCTCAGGATTGCAGCGTTGGAAAGGCTAGCATTTATTGGGTATCCTTAGTTGCCCTCAAGCGGATGGTGGTGGACTTTGTTCTTGAATCACTACTAGCAGGTTGATAGAACTGAATGACTTGGGGAGGGGTTAACAGCTAGCGGTCATGGTCCATTTTAGTATCAATGACAAAGATAGAAAGGCGGATGATATCTTGCGGAGTAAAGGGAACCAGGGAAGAAATGAGTAAACAGGTCCACAAAAAGTAGTAACCTCCAGATTACTCCCAGTATCACATGCTCATGACTATCAAAATAGGAAGAGCGAGCAGATAAATGTGTGACTGAAGAGATGGCTGGGATATTGGGATTTGTTCTGCAGGAGATAGAGCCTCTACAGATCGGATAGGGGAATGGCAATGGCTCAAACAAAAACAGAAAATGCTGGAAAATCCTAGCAGGTCTGACAGCACCTGTGGAGAAAGAACTGAGCTAATGTTGAGTCTGGATGACCTTTCGTCATGGTCTCCTTCTGTGCTGTAACTAGTCTGATTCCATGCTAGTTAGAAATCCCTAAAAATAAGAGATTAAGACTTAAATGAGTGACTTGCACCTTTATACAACAGCATTTCCAATGGACCTTTAGTGTCTGTAAATCCTGTGTCACATGCTTCCTTTGTTGCCTATTTCCAAAATCTTCAGTTAAGTGGTTAGAACCACACTCCTCAGCTGAAATCAATTTCCCTATGTACTGAGCATCTTTTTAGTAATAGGAGTTAACCTTTTCTCTGAGCACATCACCTACCCACTGAACATCACTTTGTTGATTGGAACTTCCCTCTTCATCCTCCCTAATATCTCTCCTCCACCCTCCCCCTCCATCTCTGTGCCAGTATTCTCCATTACGTTTTCAATCAGAATTATCTAATTCCAGATCTCATTACAGCCTTGGTCCAAACATGGACAAAAGAGTTGATTTCAAAAGTTGGAGTGTGTCTGTCCATGATGACATGGCAGCAACTGAGACATCAAGAACCCAAAGCAAAATTGAAGTCACTGGGAATCATGAAGGAAGCTCTTCGCTGTAGAGTCATACGGCCATGAATTATGATGGTTGTGGTCGTTGGAGGGTATTCACCTCAGCCCCAAGACATCACTGCAAAAGCTCCTCAGGGTAATGTCCTAGGCCCAGCTTTCTTCAGCTGTTTTATCAATGACAACCTCCACCATCAGGTCAAAAGTGGAGATATTTGATGATCGCAGTGTTCCCATTGGCAATCCTCAAATACTGAAGCAATTTGTGTCCACATGCAAGACCTGGACAACATTTAGGCTTGGACTAATAAATGGCAACTAACATTCACATAGCACAAGTGCCACACCATAACCATTCTCCAAAAAGAGAAGCTCGCTATCTCTCCTCGATATTCAATGGTATTCCCATTGTTGAATCCCCACTATCAACATCCTGGAGGGTTACCACTGGAAACTTAACTGGACCTCCTATATAAATACTGTGGCTGCAAAAGCAGATCAGAGGCTGGGAAGTTTGCAGTCTCTCTAGGGAAGCTCCAGGCTCTTAACATTTTTTTTAACCAAAGCTATTTTATTTGATTTGTTGTCGCATGTATTAGTATACAGTGAAAAGTATTGTTTTCCTCTCGAGCTACATGAGTCATATTTCCCTTATTCTGCAATAAAGTGTGGGTGAAGTGTAGATACTCATTTATTCACCAACTTTGGATGGTTCTGCTCATTTTACCATGACAGTTACTCTGAAAGTAGAAGGGGAAAAAAATATTTACTCCAGAGTATCTATCCAAATACCCAGACTCAACCTTGGATGGTTCATCCTGCAAACATACAACCCCTCCAGGGGACCCATCACAGTACCTCTGCGCTCCCCCCCTCTATCCAGTCTGCTCCTCCCAGTCCATTAATGAAGTAAAAAGAGGGAGTAACTCACCTCTCCACACCAACACTGCCAGGGCGTGATTTGCTGCTCCTGTCTCATTCACCCAGCCCAAGTGAGGAAGATTGGGTGAGACGGGCTTCAGAATCCCAGCAAAAGTAAGTTCATTCAGAGTGGCAATCCAATGGAAATTGCCAAAGTTACATGCCACAACTTTCAGACTGAAGGCTAAAAGAATAGATTGCTGAAGGGTGTGTCATGACCTGCCCTCTCTTTATCAATGTTGCCTAACTTGTGTTTCTCACATTTTATATTTTTATTTCAGATTTTGGGCATTTTCAGTCTTTGAGTCATGTTTGAAACAATCTTAGGATACATCCAGTAACACATTAACTCATCCAAGAACATTCACTTTAAGAGTTGAAAAGGGAATGCTATATTTTGTATTCAGTGCTGTTGACTTCATAATTAATGTTTGGCCTCATGTCTGGATTATCAAATACTGCACTTTCCAGATATTCTCACAAAATTGCTGTTAGAAATTAATAACCTTCCTGATTCTTGCAACTATGGAAACACACCAGGCACAATGTCTCTTCCTCTGACTGGTGAGGTACATCTGATCTCACATTTAGTCTCCAGTATCTTGATACAACTGAGGTTCATGGTTTGCTTGTTCATCTAACAGGCTACATTTCTGGCCAAATAACCATATTTTCAGATCATCTGAAACCACTCTCAACATGAACAATGATCTTTTATGTTATCACCTTTTACACAGTTTCAAAATATAATGAATGAGTTAGGATTAGGAGACAGCTGTCTTCAATTCCTTGTAGTTTTGGCTATATACTTATGATTGTCATATCGGTATTAAGAATCACATGTTTAATCATAGAATCCCTACATTGCAGCAAGAGGCCATTAGGCCCATCGAGCCTGCACTGACGACCACTCCATCCGGGCCCTATCCCTATAACTAAGAAAAAGGATAACCGGAAGTGGATAACGAAGGAAATAAAGGAGAGTATTAAAATAAAATCAGATGCGTACAGAGTGGCCAAAAATAGTGGAGAATTAGTGGATTGGGAAAGCTTTAAAGAAAAACAATGAACGACTAAGAAAGGAAAGATAGATTATGAAACGAAACTAGCTCAAAATATAAAAAATGATAGTAAAAGTTTTTACAAGTATATAAAAAGGAATAGAGTGGCTAGAGTGAATGTTGGACCCTTGGAAGATGAGAGGGGGGATTTAATAGTGGAAAACGAGGAAATGGCTGAGACTTTAAATAAGTTCTTTGTGTCGGTCTTCACAGTGGAAGACACAAATAGTTTGCCGAATATTAAAGATCGAGAGTTGGTGGGAGGGGAGGTCCTTAATACAATTACTGTTACTAAGGAGGTGGTGCTTGGTAGACTAATAGGACTGAAGGTAGACAAGTCCCCGGGCCCGGATGGAATGCATCCCAGGGTACTGAAAGAAATGGCTGAGGTAATAGTAGATGCATTAGTAGTAATTTATCAAAATTCGCTGGACTCTGGGGTAGTGCCGGCTGACTGGAAAACAGCTACCGTTACGCCGCTGTTTAAAAAAGGAAGTAGACAAAAGGCGGGTAACTACAGGCTGGTTAGCTTAACGTCCGTAGTTGGGAAGATGCTAGAGTCCATTATTAAAGAGGAAATAACAGAGCACCTGAATAAGAATGGTTCGATCAAGCAGACGCAGCATGGATTCATGAAGGGAAAGTCGTGTTTGACGAATCTACTGGACTTTTATGAAGATGTCACTAGTGCGGTTGACAGAGGGGAACCGGTGGATGTGGTGTTTTTAGATTTCCAGAAGGCGTTCGATAAGGTGCCTCACAAAAGGTTGCTGCAGAAGATTGGGGTACACGGAGTTAGGGGTAAGGTGTTGGCGTGGATTGGGGATTGGCTATCTAACAGGAAGCAGAGAGTTGGGATAAATGGGTGCTTTTCTGGTTGGCAGTTGGTGACCAGTGGCGTGCCGCAGGGATCGGTGCTGGTGCCTCAATTGTTTACCATTTACATAGATGATCTGGAGGGGACTGAATGTAGGGTATTCAAGTTTGCTGATGACACGAAGGTGAGTGGGAAAGCGAATTGCGTGGAGGACGCGGAAAGTCTACAGAGAGATTTGGATAGGCTGAGCGAGTGGGCGAGGATCTGGCAGATGGAATATAACATTAGCAAATGTGAGGTTATCCACTTTGGAAGAAATAATAGTAAATTGGAATATTATTTAAATGGAGAAAAATTACATCGTGCGACTGTGCAGAGGGACCTGGGGGTCCTTGTGCACGAATCGCAAAAACTCAGTCTGCAGGTGCAGCAGGTGATCAAGAAGGCGAATGGAATGTTGGCCTTTATCGCGAGGGGGATAGAATATAAAAGCAGGGGAGGTCTTGCTGCAACTGTACAAGGCACTGGTGAGGCCGCAACTGGAGTACTGTGTGCAGTTTTGGTCCCCTTATTTGCGAAAGGATATATTGGCCTTGGAGGGAGTGCAGAGAAGGTTCACCAGGTTGATACTGGAGATGAGGGGTGTAGCTTATGAGGAGAGATTAAACAGATTGGGTCTGTACTCGGAGTTTAGAAGGATGAGGGGTGATCTTATAGAGACATATAAGATAATGAAGGGGCTGGATAGGGTAGAGGTGGAGAGATTCTTTCCACTTAGAAGGGAAACCAGAACTAGAGGGCACAGCCTCAAAATAAGGGGGGGCCGGTTCAGAACAGAGTTGAGGGGGAACTTCTTCTCTCAGCGGGTAGTGAATCTCTGGAATTCTCTGCCCATTGAAGTGGTGGAGGCTTCCTCGTTGAATATGTTTAAATCACGGGTAGATAGTTTTCTGATCGATAAGGGAATTAGGGGATATGGGGAGCAGGCGGGTAAGTGGAACTGATTCGCTTCAGATCAGCCATGATCTTGTTGAATGGCGGGGCAGGCTCGAAGGGCCAGATGGCCTACTCCTGCTCCTATTTCTTATGTTCTTATAACCCCACACATATTTACCCTGTTAATCTCCCCGACATTAAGCGGCAATTGAGTATGGCCAATCAATCTAACCTGGACATCTTTAGACTATTGGAGGAAACTGGAGCACCCAGAGGAATCCCATGCGGACACGGAGAACGTGCAAACGCCACACAGTCACCCAACGCCGGAATTGAACCTGGGTCCCTGGAGCTGAGTCAGCAGTGCTGACCACTGTGCCACCTTTTAATATTATAGTTACTCTTGGATCTATTAGGAAAAGCTAACCTCAAGCAAATAAAAGTTAGAAACACTTTACCATTAAGGAGGAGGAGCTGATATTCATACCAAATACTTGTTTCATTTACAATGGTCTGTGAATAATTTAAAAGCTAATGCAATTATCAATATTCTCTCATTTGATATTAAAGGTCCTATTAGATTTGCGAAAATTTATTCCAGCACAGAAATTGAGTAAATGACCTACACCGGGGTTTCCCAAACCTTTCCAGCCTTTTGACCTCCCAAGAGTACTGAAGTTCCCTTAAGAAACGTTATCTTGAAGAATTAAACGACATACAAAATTCATGTAATAGGTACGAACATACAGAAAATTCTATTCCTTATTTGTCTACATTTATTAAAAAGTTCTCTTATTCAAGAAATACAGCCAAGTCATACCTTTTTGTCATTTGTAATGGAGGAGTAATGCTGATTATACTGACAGTGCTGCTAGAGAGCTAGATTTTCATTTCAGCCATGCACACGTAGACTTGCACCAAAAGAAGCACATGCATTCACTCACCTCTTACACACATGCTTGCTCACTCACCTCTTTTGCGCTTTCTCTGCACGCATGTTGCCCTCACCATCCCACCCCACAACTCGTACATGCCCCACCTCTGATGCCCCCATGCACGCAACACCCCTCGCAAAGCCTCTTACCTTGCGCGTGATGCCACACCCCCCACAACCACCGTCTCTCTCTCCCCTCCCCCCCCCCCTCAACAAAACCATCCCCTACCACCATCACGTTATTTTGTTTCTCATCACTTTCAAACTGGAATGTGTTATAAACTTCTTTGGCTTCTTCCTCTGCTATGTGAAGATGGAAGACTGTACCCGTGGGTATTTCTTATCGCTACCTGTCGCTGTAAGGTACAGGCCAAAGAGCTGCTGGAATCTCCTCCAGTTTTATGCGAGATTGCCCTCCAAATTGAGCTCTGTCGGTGATTTTAGAACTTCCATTGTGCTGTTTGGCTTACCCCTGCCACCATGGGTGGAATTGAGAAAATTTTGAAGTGTCCAGCTAGCATAAAAATGGGAGAGTTGCAGATCCCAATCTTGTGCGGTGCCTGAAAAAATGGGCTAGACTGTTTTCAGCTACAACAGGCAGTGGCTGCACATGTGCAATTGCAACAGCAGAGGCCTGGCAGAGAGAGAGACACATCTGTTAGGCCTCTGCTGCTGCAGCCAGCCTCAACCCTGGCCCCGCAATTGTGGGGCCCCGCAGCCAAGTGTAAGCCCCACACCGCCTGAAAATATAGCCCCGCCCCCCCCACTGATTGTAGGCAAAGCAGCAGCAGCCCCCCCTCCCCCACCGATCATAGGCAGAGCGGCAGTGAGCTCCCCCCCGCCACCGATTACAGCTGCCCCTACCTCCCCGATTGGGCCCCCACCCATAGTGTCAGGCTGCCAGTGTCATCGATGGGCAGGGTGAGCCAGTCAAATCGTGGCCGATGTCTTGTTTTTATGCTGCAGGATGAATATCATTACTGTAAACTAACTTTATTAACAACAGAACATGAGCATACAACTGAAGGCTTCTGCAGCCTTATTACAACCATTTCATGTGCTGTCTGACTTTTGACTCTCAGATCAGGTGTCCCCATGAAGTACACAATATTGCATTTAATACTGAAGCTCACAATCACCCTATTATCATGACAACCATTTCAACTGTACAACTTCCTTCTCAGATTCATACTTGTTCTTTCTCCATTTCATATCTTAGCAACTCTAGTTGAAACTTTTGTTCTTTTACTATCTTTCGCAGTTACCAGATCACTATCTTTATCTTGAGTGCACAAGATTATGACTGCAATCTGTTCATATTTTACTTGTATTTTTACCAGTTTTAATTAAATATTTAAGCTCTCATCATAGAACAATCTGACAGATATTTTTCTGTGTGTTCTTGGACAATTTTGGCCAGTATTTATTGCCTTAGCTGGTTACCCTGTGAACACTGCCAACCACATAATCTGAAATAGGGTTACAATGAAGAGTGCTGGTTGAATTTTTAGAACAATCCAGCTTTGGCTATTTTCTAATGGTGAATCAGAATTCAGATTTATCAAATTCTGCACTGCTTCCCTCATTCCATAACCATTCTATTCCCACAACAAATGGCTAAAAATAGATTTTACTAGTTTTGATTGCTTTAGAAAGTGATGGCACACAACATTAGAATTCTTTTAAGCTTCAAAAGTATTAAATAAATTTAATGGTGAGGCAGAAAAAATACATTTTTTTACAGTAGAAATCCCATCCACCAGCTCAAAAGAAAAAGAATTATTTTATAAACATCTTCCACACATTTATTTCCACTGTAGGAACTGTGCCAGTCCAAACTGTACATTTTTAAAGTTCTAACTCACTCCAGATTCAAGCAGCTCCAATTATTAGCACGTCTTCAACAGTATAGTTTAACCTTTCATCACTGACAAAACATTTGTACAATGTCATAAAACAAGACACAACTTGAGTTACAAATGCTCGAAACACTGCCTAGCCACTTAGTCATCTTCTGGTTGTGAGCAAAATTACATTTTAAAACACATTGGTTCAGGAGCAGTGCATGGATGTACTCTTGTACGTGGTTTGATAGGATACTATTTTGCACCTGTGACATGACATGGTCATAATCTTTGTTGCATGTTGACAAAGTGCCGTACAGAGAATCTACCAACATTCTCTTCTCAACAGGTTACAAAGTAGCATTGATTGGTGGTCTAACAGAAGTCTGCATCTCAGCCAGTGAAAGATTTTGGATTGGGGCACGAGTACAGGGGAGTATTTAAAGGAAGATTACTAAAACCATTAAAATTCACCATAATATCCATTATGATTTTAAGATTAAAGTCACTTAGAATCTCTTCCTTTTGATGATCTCTGGTTTCCAGTTGACGGGATGAGTTTCTTCCGTCTAAGCAAAAAAAGATAAAACAGTTAAAATTTTGTAGATTACCTCTGGAGTCCCTCAAGAATCTATCCTTGGTTCATTCCTATTTCTCATCTACACACGCTCCTTCTCAATATCATCTATAAACAATACTAATTTCCAAATATATGCTAACAACACCAATCGCTCCCGACCTCTCAGGGACAAAAGAGGGGAATTATGCTTAGAGCCCAAAGAAGTAGGGGAGATCCTAAATGAATACTTTGCGTCGGTATTCACAAAGGAGAGGGATGTGTTGACTGGGAGTGTCTCGGAGGGGAGTGTTGACCCGTTAGAGCAAATCTCCATTACAAGGGAGGAAGTGTTAGGTTTTTTAGGGAATATAAAGACTGACAAATCCCCAGGGCCTGATGGAATCTATCCAAGGCTGCTCAGGGAGACGAGAGATGAAATCGCTGGGCCTCTGACGCAAATCTTTGTCTCGTCACTGGACACAGGTGAGGTCCCAGAGGATTGGAGGATAGCTAATGTGGTCCCGTTATTTAAGAAGGGTAGGAAGGATAACCCGGGTAATTATAGGCAGGTGAGCTTGACGTCCGTGGTAGGGAAGTTGTTGGAGAGGATTCTTAGAGATAGGATGTATGCGCATTTAGAAAGGAATAAACTCATTAACGATAGTCAGCATGGTTTTGAGAGAGGGAGGTCATGCCTCACTAAGCTGGTGGAGTTTTTTGAAGAAGTGACTAGAATGGTTGACGAGGGAAGGGTCGTGGATGTCGTCTATATGGACTTTAGTAAAGCATTTGACAAAGTCCCTCATGGTAGGTTGGTGCAAAAGGTTGGATCTCATGGGATAAAGGGGGAGGTGGCTAGATGGGTGGGGAACTGACTTGGTCACAGAAGACAGAGGGTGGTAGTGGAAGGGTCTTTTTCTGGCTGGATGCCTGTGACTAGTGGTGTTCTGCAGGGCTCTGTATTGGGACCTCTGCTGTTCGTGATTTATATAAACGATCTGGAAGAAGGTGTAACTGGGGTGATCAGTAAGTTTGCGGACGACACGAAAATGGCTGGACTTGCAGATAGTGAGAAACATTGTCAGAGGCTACAGAAAGATATAGATAGGCTGGAAATTTGGGCAAAGAAATGGCAGATGGAGTTCAAGCCAGATAAATGCGAAGTGATGCATTTTGGTAGAACTAACGTAGTGGGGGGCTATACGATAAATGGCAGAACCATAAAGGGTGTAGATACGCAGAGGGACCTGGGTGTGCAAGTCCACAGATCCTTGAAGATGACGTCTCAGGTGGAGAAGATAGTGAAGAAGGCATATGGCATGCTTGCCTTTATAGGACGGGGCATAGAGTATAAAAGTTGGGGTCTGATGTTGCAGTTGTATAGAACGTTGGTTTGGCCGCATTTGGAATACTGCGCCCAGTTCTGGTCGCCACACTACCAGAAGGACGTGGAGGCTTTAGAGACAGTGCAGAGGAGGTTTACCAGGATGTTGCCTGGAATGGAAGGGCTTAGTTATGAGGACAGATTGGATAAACTGGGGTTGTTCTCACTGGAAAGACGGAGGATGAGGGGTGACTTAATAGAGGTGTATAAAATTATGAAAGGCATAGATAGGGTGAACGGTGGGAAGCTCTTTCCCACGTCGGTGGTGATGTTCACGAGGGGTCATGGGTTCAAGGTGAGAGGGGGGGGAGGTTTAACACAGATATCAGAAGGACGTATTTTACACAGAGGGTGGTGGGGGCCTGGATGAGGAGAAATTTCCTCTCCACAAAAATATTGGGAAGACTGAAACCATTGTCTTTGTGTCCCACTACAAATTCCATTCCTGACCCACCAATTCCATTCTCCTCTCTGGCCACATACTCAGGCTGAGCCAGGCTATTATAATATTGCGATCCTACTTGACCCAAAACCGAGGTTATGACCCTACATCTTCTCCATCAGCAAGACCATCTCCTTGCATCTCTGTAATACACAATCATCTACCTCTATCTCTACTTTAGCCCATCAGCTGTTGAAATCCTCAATTATGCTTCTGCTACCTGCAGGTTCGATTTTAGATACTCTTGGCCAGACCCTTATCTTCCACCCTGTATAAATTACAGATCAATGAAAATTCTGCTGCCCATCTCCTAATTTATGCTGACACATTCACCCTATCCCTGTGTTCGCTATGCTGGCTCCTGACCCAACAACACCTCAAATTTTAAATTCTTATCCTGATGTTTAAATTTGCCTATGACCTAGCCCCTCCCCAATTCTAATCTCCTTCAGCCCTACACTCTCCTCCACCTCTGGCTTCTTGTGCACTCCAAATTTCCTTCAGCCCACCAAAAATAGGTGCTATGCCTTCTGGGCCCTTAACACTGGAATCTCATCCTGGCATCTCTCTCCCTCTCTCTCTGACCAAACGTTTGGTTACCTATCCTAATAACTTTGCATGTCTGATAACACCCCTGTGGAGCACCTTAGTTTCTAATTTTGTTAAAGACAATATGTAAATAAAAGATGTTTTGCTATTGACCGAAGTTACAAGGTACGTTGCAGTAGCTTGATTACTATTCTATTGCTCTTTAATTACATGATTTATATTATACCCAAGGACAAAAGCCATATGTCCCCCTTTGTTTCATTATGTATTGCACAACCAATTATTACAATTTAATTTCTGAAAATTTAATATGTTTCACATTTATTGTGTAACAAGTTACCTAGTTCATTACAAAGAGATCTAGGAGTACAGGTTCATAGCTCCTTGAAAGTGGAGTCACAGGTGTTTATTACATAGTCAGAGGTTTACAGCATGGAAACAGGCCCTTCAGCCCAACTTGTCCATGTCGCCCAGTTTTTACCACTAAGCTAGTTCCAATTGCCCGCATTTGGCCCATATCCTCTATAGCCACCTTACCCATGTAACTGTCCAAATGCTTTTTAAAAGCAAAACTTGTACCCGCCTCTATTACCTCTGGCAACTCGTTCCAGAGACACACAACCGTCTGAGTGAAAAACATTGCCCCTCTGGACCCTTTTGTATCTTTCCCCTTAACCCTATGCCCTTTAGTTTTAGACTCTCCTACCTTTGGGAAAAGGTGTTGACTATCTAACTGATCTAGGCCCCTCATTATTTTTATAGACCTCTATAAGATCACTCCTATTTCTCCTACGCTCCAGGAAAAAAAGTCCCATCTATCCAGCCTCTCCTTATAATTCAAACCATCAAGTCCTGGTAGCATCGTAGTAAATCTTTTCTGCACTCTTTCTAGTTTAATAATATCCTTTCTATAATAGGGTGACCAGAATTGCACACAGTATTCCAAGCGTGGCCTGACCAATGTTTTGTACAACTTCAACAAGACATCCGAACTCCTGTATTCAATGTTCTGACCAATGAAACGAAGCATGCTGAATGCCTTCTTCACCACCCTGTCCACCTGTGACTTAACTTTCTAGGAGCTACGAACATGTACCCCTAGATCTCTTTGTTCTACAACTCTCCCCAACAACCCATTAACTGAGTAGGTCCTGCTCCGATTCGATCTACCAAAATGCATCACCTCACATTTATCTAAATTAAACTCCATTTGCCATTCATCGGCCCACTGGCCCAATTGATCAAGATCCCTTTGCAATCCTAGATAACCTTCTTCACTGTCCATTATGCCACCAATCTTGGTGTCATCTGCAAGCTTACTATCCATGCCGCCTAAATTCTCATCCAAATCATTAATATAAATAACAGTGGACCCAGCACCGATCCCTGAGGCACACTGCTGGTCACAGACCTCCAGTTTGAAAAACAATCCTTGACAATTTGTCTTTTGTCATCAAGCCAATTTTGTATGCAATTTGCTACCTCACCCTGGATCCCGTGAGATTTAACCTACGCAGCAACCTACCATGCAGCACCTTGTCAAAGGCCTTGCTAATATCCATGTATATAATGTCAATTGCACTGCCCTCATCTACCTTCTTGGTTATCCCTTCAAAAATGCAATCAAATTCCTGAGACACGATCTTCCACTCACAAAGCCATGCTGACTGTTCCTAATCAGTCCTTGCCCCTCTAAATACCTGCAGATCCAGTCTCAGAATACCTTCTAACAATTTCCCCACTGCAGATGATAGGCTCACCAAGCTGTAGTTCCCAGGCTTTTCCCTGCAACCCTTCTGGCACAACATTTGCTACCCTCCAATCTTCAGGCACCTCACCTGCGGCTGTCAATGATTCAAACATCTCTGCTAGGGGGCCTGCTTTTCCTCCCTAGCCTCCCATAGCATCCTGGGATACACCTCATCAGGTCCCGGGGATTTATTTACCTTGATGCGCTTTAAGACTTCCAGCACCTCTTTCTCTGTAATATGCACACTCTTCACGACATCACTATTTAGTTCCCTAATATCCATGCCTTTCTCAACAGTAAATATCAATGTGAAATATTCATTTAGAATCTCACCCATCTCTTGTGGATCCGCACATAGATGACCATGTTGATCCTTAACAGGCTTTCTCTCTCCCTAGTTACTCTTTTGCCCTTTATGTATTTGCAGAAGCTCTTTGGATTCTCCTTTGC
Organism: Mustelus asterias; assembly: GCF_964213995.1. NCBI lineage: Eukaryota > Metazoa > Chordata > Chondrichthyes > Carcharhiniformes > Triakidae > Mustelus > Mustelus asterias. The sequence continues at coordinate 60,059,909 of NC_135801.1, forward strand.
GTCATCTGCCAAAGCAATCTCATGTCCCCTTTTTGCCCTCCTGATTTCTCTCTTAACTCTACTCCGATAACCTCTATATTCTTCAAGGGATCCACTTGTTCGCAGTTGCCTATGCATGTCATATGCCTTCTTCTTTTTGACCAGGGCCTCCTTTTCCCCAGTCATCCAGGGTTCCCTACTTCTACCAGCCTTACCCTTCACTCTAAAAGGAATGTGCTTCCCCTGAACCCTGGTTAACACACTTTTGAAAGCCTCCCACTTACCAGCCGTCCCTTTGCCTGCCAACAGATTCCCCCAATCAACTTTTGAAAGTTTCTGTCTGATACCATCAAAATTGGCCTTGCCCCAATTTAGAATTTTAACTTTTGGGCCAGACCTATCATTCTCCTTAGCTATCTTACAACTAATGGAATTATGGTCACTGGGTCCCAAAGTGATTCCTCACTAACACTTCTGTCACCTGCCCTTCCTTATTTCCCAAGAGGAGGTCAAGTTTTGCCCCTCTCGAGTCGGGCCATCCACATACTGAATGAGAAATTCCTCCTGAATACACTCAACTGCTGTCCCAGTCAATGTTGGGAAAATTAAAGTCCCCAACTATTACCACACTATTTTTCTTGGAGCTATCTGGTGAGACAGGTCCTAGACGTGTTGCTCATGAGACAGATCCACCCATTTTACATTTTTTATACATCAATACCCACAAAATATTTATTTTCATCAAGAGTTATTTTCAACACAGCTTTAAGAATTGCCCTTAAATTTCCATTTAGTGGTGCCATTTGGCAGAAGCATGGACAGCACTTAAATTGTGAGAATGTGTCAAAACATGACTTTAGGGCAACTCTCATGGTTAATTCAAGAATGCCCCTGGGCAACAACCTGAAAATAAGTCACTGCCCTGCTTTAATTTGGTGACAAGCAATATGCCACAAGAGAACCTTACAGCAAGGGTGAAATAAAAAATGTGGCAAAAAATGGACACCATCTCAAAATTCATCTCAAGTTTGACATTTTTAAAATAAACACCAATTCCATTTTTAGAATATGGTATTAAATTTGTATACATCAGCATGAGCAATGTTGCAGCTATGAAATAGCACATTCTCCATTCTAGTCATTTCATGTCAGCACAAGAGATTCTTACATGCAAGAGATGTGCATCCAAATCAAATTTTTGCCACTCTTCTTCAGCAATAAGTCACATTACTGATTTAATACCAAGTTAAGGATAATTTAGTGCTATTGGTTAATATCCCTACAAACCAGATTAAAACTTCAACATATTTACAGCGAGTAGATCAGGCTTTTACCCCAGTAATCTGGACTAAATTTGAACTGAAGTCCTAAAGGCAAAATGGTGGTGTCTACTCCTGCTTTCCCTAGTTATGCCTATAAAGAGAAATACACACAGAACTATGGCCAATTATTGCTTTAAAAAGACAATCTTTTTTACTAAATAAAGGATTATTAAAATCTATACATACAGCAGTGTCATCTTCCTTGTAAACTTTGATTGTTTTATCAGCCTCTGCTGTAAGTAATCTGCTTTCTGACTGGTCAAAAGTACATGCAAAAATCCCAGATTCACTGTCTAGGGAGCCTGGCTGCACAGCAGCATGTATTCGTTGGAAGTTGTATCCAGTTCTCCAGTCCCACAGGTGCATGGTACCATTATCAGCTGTAAATATAAATTTAATGTAAAGACTGATTAGACACAAGCAGTTAAATGAAAAATATGAAACAAGTATAATAATTTCTGAAATGACACAATTTTACTTGAAGTCTGACATCTTTGCCAGCAAGTTCCTTTTGTATTATATTTTGGAAAGACAACATTCTTCTTCCAACAGACCAAATGCCAACACTTTCATTCACTTTTAGAATCTGCATCAATATAATAATAATGTATAAAGTAAACCTGTCCACTTCAAATCACCATGAGACAGATCTGTGTTAATTATAGTTAGTATTATTGAAGTTGAGTGATCTTTGAACAATTCATCTTAACCACACGTTTTACAAAAGTACTGTACATTATTAAACTGCAATGCTGTGCAAAATTATGAAATTTTAGTTTCATTTTGCGTTGTTAATGAGGCAGATTACATAAGGAAAGTATATGGTCAGATAATTAAGGTACAATTAAGAATTTAATATAAAAACATTATCTAAATTCTAATTATCTTGCTCAGTTGCAGCTTATCTCCATTACATCTTTCTCTGAAGCTTACCTCCTGATACCAGCACACCATCTGAGTTGACAGAAAGTGTATTGATGATAGCATTATGACCAGGTAGGTTCTGAATAAAAATACCATCTGGGCATTTCCACTGCTTTATATTATCTGGAGAACCAGAAGCAAAGGTGTATCTATAACAAAAAGGAATACTTTGTATTAAGCATGGAACAAAAAAATCAAAATATCAATAAAAAACAAAGAACTTCAATCTTTGCACATCACCCAATTATCATCCATGTTTCAACCAGGATCTATAATAGACCACAAGAACCTAAGACATAGGAGCAGAAGTAGGCCATTCAACCCATCTGCTCTGCCATCCAACGAGACCATGACTGATATGATGTGATAATCCTCAGCTCCACTTTCCCATCAACTCCACTTTCCCACCATATCCCCATAACTCCCGATTCCCTTACTAATCAAAAATCTGTCTATCTCAGCCTTGAACACACTTAACGACTTGGCCTCTATGGTAAAGAATTCCACAAATTCATTACCTTCAAAATAATCGTCCTCATCTCGGTCTTAAACGGACGACCCCTTCCTCTGAAATTATGCCGTTTGGTCTTATACCCCACCAGGGGAAACAGCCTCTCAGCATCTACCCTGTTAAGCCCCCCGAGAATCTTGTATGTCTCAATAAGGTTGCCTCTCATTTTTCTAAACTCCACTGAGTACAGGCTCAACCTATTTAACCTCTCCTCGTAAGAAAATACTTGGGATCAACCTAGTGAATCTTCTTTGGACTGCCTCCCATGCCAGTCTGCCAAGTTTTGCTCACCTACCTGATCTGTCTATATCCCTCTGTAGACTTGGTCATCCTCACCACTCGCCTTCCCATCTATTTTTGTGTCATTTGCAAACTTGGCATAGTACATTCATTTCCCTTGTCCAAGTCATTAATATATATTGTAAAAAATATTGAAGGAACAGATAATCTTTAAACATACTGTCTTGGATGTAAAATGAGAGAACGAACAGATTTCTTGTGATTGGTTAACGTGACTCTAGTTTTCCCTGCTACCAAGTCCCAGAGTCGTATTGTCGTGTCATGGCTTCCTATAAAGAAATAAACAGATGTCATAACATTCACATTTATATTGTACAGAAAGGGCAATTCTTAAAATAAACAGAGTCAAAATAAACTGAGAAGTACCTCAGCCTACAGCAGCATAAAAATTACTCTAATAGATCTTTCATGATTTGTATACTCTATAATAAATATACATCTCTATAAACAAAGAAATCAAGATAAAGCAAGGTGTTGCACAAGTTTTGCCAGTTTGTGCAGTTTATGATAGACCATTTGTTGATTTAACATGCTTGCCAAAAATAAAGCTTGGAGAATTCAATTCACAATTTTAAAATGTTGTGGAAAAAGCAAGGAAACTCTCCAATCCACACAGAATGAAGAGACAATCTTCAATCCTTTAGATCATTCTGATGCACAAAATACTTTTTGGGAAATTCAGCAAAATACATGATCAATAAGTGCACCTAAACATCTGGTCAAATCTAGACTTTAAGTATACTGATTCTTTAAAGATATTAAAATTCTCAGAAGACAAGTCTGTCAAATATGTAACTATTTAGATTTGTTGGTACATTCCAGATATTTTCCATCATAGAAATGAATGCATTACTCACAAATTAAAGGACAACAGTAATTCAGTTTGTGGATGGGAAGTGCATGTCATATATAAGACATACAAGTCCGTCGATGTCTTATATCTGTGCATAATAGAATTCAATGTTTTGTGTCTGCTTCAGATTCAGCAGTCAGTGCTATTTACTCCCATAAGCAGTCAACAGAGTCCCCCCTGCACCTTACAACAGCTCATATTACCCAACATCATAGTCTGAGAATGTAACACTAGCACCCTCCAGTGATCTGTAATGGGTATTGTGCCTGTTATATTTATTCTCACTTGCACTTCTCCAATCTTTCGCATTAGCTGAATGACACCATATAGAAATCAGTGAACTGATTTTACAGACAAGATCATCTACACTAAGCTTCTGGTCACCTGTCGTTTTCATTCTCCATCTTGCTCTCACATTTATCTCTTTGCTCTCAGCCTCCTGCAGTTTTTCAACAAAGTTCAATATAAGCTTAATAAACAACTTTTCTTGCAATTAGGCACTCTAGAGGGCTGACCTCAGCTCAGAGTTCAACTATTTCAGACCTCACATGTGCAAAACCTAATACATTTCCCAGTCCTGCTGAAATGTTGACGCAATTTCTCTTTTCACAGACATTGCTTGACACGAGTATTACCAAAAAATTATATATCCCTTGTTTTGCAAAATTATTTGCCCCTTAATAGATCAATCCCTTTTTTGTCTCCAGAAAATAGCTGAGAAGAATTTTAAAGTTGTGTGAATCCACTTTGATTTAAAATGCATATTTTAAATCAAACTAATTCTAAATTTATAACCAACGCAAACAGAGAAATAGTCAATACCAAGAAGGGCATCAGTAAGTTACAAGAAGACGTAATTAAACTTGCAGCATTGTTAAATAATTAGCAAATGATGTTCAATATGGATAAGTGAGGTGGTACATTTTGTCAGGGAGTATAGGGAGAACATATTACCTTTTTTAATTCATTCATGGGATGGGAGCTGCTGGCTAGGCCAGAATTTATCTCCACTCCCTAATTGCCCTTGAGAAGGTGGTGGAGAGTTGCTTCTTGAACTGCTGCGGTTAACATTGAGTAGATATACCCACAATGCTGTTAGAAGGTAGTTCTGGGATTTTGATAGTGACAATGAGGAACAGCGAAATAGTTCCAATAGAAAGAAAATAAGGGGAAGGTAAACAAGCATATAGAGTTGGTAATAGAGGATTACAATGGTAGATTTAGATGAGGAAAGATAGAAGGAAGCTCAAGTGGAGCAGAAACACTAGGATGGAGTGGCCGGGTTGACTGGCCCCTGTTCTGTGCGTATATATTAGGTAATCCAATGTAAACATTTCCCAAAATATTTGGGGAAAATGGTCAAAAAAATTCAAAAGATTAACAAAATCACATTGGCTTACCAATGGATACCGAGACCACATGATGTGGAGATGCCGGCGTTGGACTGGGGTAAACACAGTAAGAAGTTTAACAACACCAGGTTAAAGTCCAACAGGTTTATTTGGTAGCAAAAGCCACTCTCCGAAAGCTTGTGTGGCTTTTGCTACCAAATGAACCTGTTGGACTTTAACCTGGTGTTGTTAAACTTCTTACTGTGTTTACCGAGACCACAGCCAGGGAAGGATTGTGATGCTGGAGAGGGAAGGTACAATAGAATTGGAAACCAGGGGATAAAGAAATAGTAATAGAAACAAAAAATGCTGTAAAAGCTCAGCAGTTTTATTTCATATTTCTAGCTTCCACAGTATTTTGCTTTTATTCTCATGGAAATAAAATACGCAACCTTTTGGAAAAGTACTTGTTTTCTACTCTTCACCAATTTGTTATCAATACCAGAGATTTACCCTGAATGCAACCATTGCTTTGAGCTAACCTAAAAGCTTTTTGTTTAAAATTTTGTTCCAAGACTAAGAAGTCTAGGAGAATGCATTGCAAGCTTACCACAGTTCCTTTGGAATGTTACCTCCACAAAGTGACATTTATTTCCCTTCTAAATCTGTTATTTACAGAGTTATAATTGTACAAATAATGTTCAATTCATACTTCTAGAAACTATAATATTCAAGACTACTTGACATTGAAGTAGGACAGGAGACTAGGAATAGGTGGAGCAGTAGCTCAGTTAATTGAGGATGGCATTACAATAGGAAGAGATAACCTAAGGTGTAGAATCAGTTTAGGTAGAGATAAGAAATAGAAATGGTAAGAAGTCACGTGAGGAAATAGTTTATAAACCCCCTAATAGTAGCTACACTGTAGGGCAGGGTATGCACAAAGAAATATGGGGGCTTGTAAGAAAGGTATTGCAATAATCATGGGTGATTTTAATCTACATTTGGATTGAACAAAATCAGATTGGTAAAGGTAGCCTGGAAGATGAGTTCCTGGAGTGTTTTTGAAACATTTCTTAGAGCAGCATATACTAGATCCAACCAGAAAGCAATCTGTTCTGAACCTGGTAATGTGCAATGACACAGGATTAATTAATTACCTCATGGTAAAGGAGCCTGTCGGTAGCAGTGATCACAACATGATTCAATTTCGCAATCAATTTGAGGAAGGGAATATGTCTAAACCTAGTATTTTAAACCTAAAAAAACACAACTACAAGGGTATGGAGACAGGACTGGCTATAGAATTAGTGATGAGAAATAAGGAAATAGCACAAGTATTGAACACATGTTTTGCATCTGTCTTCATTGTGGAAAACACAAGTAACACCCTACAAGCACTTGTAAATGAAAGGAAAGGGTGGAAATTAAAACAATTACTAGGAAAATGGTACTGAGAAAACTAGAACTAAAGGTTGACAAGTTCCCAGGACTTGCTAGACCTCATCCTAGAGTTTTAGAAGAAGTGGTTGCAAAGATAGTAGATGCATTGTTTGGAATTTTCCAAAATTTCCTAGATTCTGGAAAGATCTCATCAAATTAGAAAACCACAAATATGACATCTCTATTCAGATTGGTGTGACACCTCTATTCAGATTCAGAATGAAGAAGAAATAAGGAATGTGAATAAAAGGAAATCTGTAGATATGGTACAATTGGATTTTCAAAAGACAGTTGATAACGTGCCACGTAAAAGGTTACTGCACAGTGGCAAGCACTGATGCCTCACAGCGCCAGGGACCCAGATTCAATTTCAGACTTGGGTGACTGCCTATGTGGAGTTTGCACATTCTTCCAGTGTCTGTATGGGAACTCCCACAGTCCAGAGATGTGCATGTTAGGTGGATTGGCCATGCTAAATTGCCCCTTAGTGTCTAAAGATGTGTAAGTGGATTAGCCATAGTAAATACGCAGGGTTATGCACATAAGCCAGAAGCATGAGACTGGATAGGATGCTCTTTCGGAGAGTCAGTGCAGAATCGATGGGCCAAATGGCCTTCTGTTACACTGTAGGAATTCCATGGTTCTATGCACAAAGTTATGTAGGGGATAACATATTAGCATAGACGGAGGACTAGTTATCTAGCAGGAAGCATGGATAAATGGGTCTTTTTCAAGTTGGCAAGCTGTAACTAATGGAATGCAGTAAGAAGTCTAACAACACCAGGTTAAAGTCCAACAGGTTTATTTGGTAGCAAAAGCCACTAGCTTTCGGATCAGGCGAAGGAACAGCCTGTTCCGAAAGCTAGTGGCTTTTGCTACCAAATAAACCTGTTGGACTTTAACCTGGTGTTGTTAGACCTCTTTCTGTGTTTACCCCAGTCCAACGCCGGCATCTCCACATCATGACTAATGGAATGCCACAGGGATCAGTGTTGGTGCCTCAATGAGTTACAATCTATTAATAATTTGGATGAAACAACCAAATATATGGTTGCTAAATTTGCTGATTGCATAAACGTAATTGGAAAAGTAAGTTGTGAAGGGCACATAAGGAGTCTACAAAAGGGTATAGGTTAAACAAACAGGCAAAACAATGACAAATGGGAGTATAAAGTAGGAAAAAGTGAACTAGGTAGCTTTGGCAGAAGAACACAAAAGCAGTGCATTATTTAAATGGAGAGAGTCTAGAACTCTGCAACAGAAAGATCTGATGTCCTTATACATGAATCACACAGTTAGCACGCAGATGGAGCAAATGATTACGAAAGCAAACAGAATGTTGCCATTTATTGCAAGGAGAATAGATTACAAAAGGAAATTTTGTCACAGTTGTACAGGACATTGGTAAGACCACATCTGCTGTACTGTGTACAGTTTTGTTCTCCTTAATTACGAAAATATATAATTACATTCAAAGCAGTTCAGAGAAGATTCACTCGACTGATCTGGGATGAAGGGGTTATATCATGAAGAAAGATTGGACATTGGGGGGGGGGGGGGGGGGGGGTGAGGGAGAAGAGAAGAGAGTCTGTCGCTGACCTAGTGAGAGTGTGTGAGGGGGGGGTGAGGGAGTGGTCGAGAGAGAGAGTGCGAGAGCAGAATTTTCCTGTCCTGCCCGGCAGGTAAATTGTAACAATACATGCGAAAGTCCGAAGACCTCGGGCGGGATTTTCTGGCATTTGGACACACGCAATCGGAAAATTCCACCCTGTATGTTTGGGTGGGTGGCATTTGGGAAGCAAGTGGCTGAGTGTGTGTATCAGGGGAAGCGAGTGGCTGAGTGAAAGTGTCAGGGAGAAGCAAATAGCTGAGTATGTGTATGGGGGTGAGTGTGACTCTATCTGCCATGTACACGCACGCTGGTTATTTTCATGACTTTTTTAAACTTAATTACAATGACATTGCTATACTCTTGCTCAGCAAAACCTTACTGTTTTTTCTTTAAAATTCAATTTATTTTTGTGCCAATCTCATCTTTCTGATATTTGTTCATCAGTTCTTTGAGTGAAAAATGTGCAAATGTCTCCCGCTCAAAAAAGTTGGACAAGCTTGTTCTAAAGGGCTTCCTATTTGAGACAGAAACGAGGGGATTTTTTATCTTAATCATTCATCTGTTGAATTCTTTTCCCCAGTGAGCAGAGGAGGCAGAGTTACTGAATATTTTTAAGGCCGAGTTAGATTCTAGATTGACATGGGAATCAAAGGTTATACGAAGTACAATTGAAGTCACTATCAGATCAGCCATAATCTTATCAAATGGTAGAACAGGCTCGAGGGCCAAATGGCCTAACTCCTGCTCCTAATTTGTATGTTCGTATTCAACACTGCCTGAGTGGCATCAAAGCAGAATGCTCAGACTTCCTACCTCAAATTCAGCTCGCTGCTCTAGATTAGCAATGATACCCAATAGGTAAGTCTTTTAGTAGAGCTTGGGATCTTCAAGTAAAACTTTAATTAAGCCATTGTAAGACAAATATACACAGTAGGTTAAGTGTAATTGTGTTACTGTAAAATGTATTATTTTACTGAAACCATTATATTTGAAATTTTAAAAATCAGATACTGAACTGGGGAAATGGCAGGCCAAAATTTTAAATCACATTTCCTATAAAGCATTTTTAGTGATGCATTGGGAAAAGCACAAGAAATATGAGAAATCGGGGCGGGACTAGGCTATTTGGCCCCTCACGCTTGCCCTGCCATTCAACAAGATCATGGTGGTGATTCTGGCCTTAACGCAGCTTTCTCGCCAGCCTGTTTGACTCTCTGCTGGATCAAAAATCTATCTAACTCAGATCTGCATTTACCTAACAGAATGAAAGGAAAATGATTTCGTCCAAACATTAAAAATGGGTACTGAAACATATAAATGGTAAAATATCATACAGATGTGTTTACACAGGACTCAAGATGTGTCAGTTGCACCGATTTCCGACTTTGCATCTTGCCCATATTTCTTGTTAGTCCAACTTTAGGTTGGTGACCACATTCCTGCCTTATGACTTTATTGATTAGCACAAAGGAAACCAGCAGCAAATCATGACATCTGATGGAGAATGTACGAATCAAAAGACAGGAAAGTGCTATCAAGGACATCTGGAAACAACTAATCACAAAGGGCACAAGGGATCAGAAAAATCAGATTTCAAATAGTAAACTAAAACAAAAATCTGCCCAGCAAACTATAGTAACACAAACTTTGCAGTAGCCTCCTCAAGCATAAACAGTAGCCTTATCACACCCTCCCCAAAATCTGTGATCTTGTGCTATAGCCTCTAGAACTGTAACTACTGTTACAAGATTCTGCCATAAGGCACAAAGCAAATCTTTCTACGGGTCACCATTTGTCAAACTGGGCAGCTTCGGAGTAAATCAGCAAATTGAATCATGCAAGGTAAACAAAGTAAAATGGCTTTAGAGATCCTGCAATTTTTTATTCATTTGTGGGACATGGGTGTTGCTGACTGACCAGCATTTATTGTCCATCCCTTGCTGCCCTTGAGGAGGTGGTGATGAGCTGCCTTCTTGAAACACTGCAGTCCATGTGCTGTGGGTCGACCCATAATGCCATTAAGGAGGGAATTCCAGGATTTTGACAGAGCGACTGTGTGGGAACGGTGATATATGGCTTGGAGGGAAACTTGCAGGTGGTGATTTCTCATGTATCTGCTGCCCTTGTCTTTCTAGATGGAAGCAATCGTGGGCTTGGAAGGTGCTAAGGATCTTTGGTGAATTTCTGCAGTGCATCTTGTAGATAGTACAGACTGCTGCTACTGAGCATCGATGATGGAAGGAGTAGATGTTTGTGGATGAGGTGCCAATCAAGCAGGCTGTTTTATCATGGATGGTGTCAAGCTCCTTGAGTGTTGTTGGAGCTGCACCCATCCAGGCAAGTGTGGAGTATTCCATCACACTTCTGACTTGTGCCTTGTAGACGATGGACAGGTTTTGGGGAGTCAAGAGGCAAGTTACTCGCCACAGTATTCCTAGCCTCTGACCTGCTCTCGTAGTCACTGTGTTTATATGGCAAGTCCAGTTGAGTTTCTGATCAAAGGTAACCTCAAGGATAGCTGAAGTAATCATCCCTCACCAACAAGTTTAAAATCAGAATTTTAATTATGTCTGTGAGCTTAGAAGCATCATTTGAGATCAAGCATTTTCAAATTCATCTGAAGCTTCCCATTTCGAAAGGTTTGCAATTACCAATAAGTGCATCAAGTTGAATGCTGAACTTCAATCAAGGTAGGAGGGAGGTGAAAATACTCAGTCACTACAAAATGCATAATCTTAAGTATCAAGGGAAGCTAAATAAGATGAAATATCTTTCTTCATTCAACCAGCTAATGTTTAAAATAAATATACAATTACATTTACCTGTAATAATCTGTGGTTCTCCAGCTTGACATTTCACAGTTGCTACTGTATTTGTGTGCCCTATTAACGTGTGTACATTTGCTTTTGTTCTAATATCCCAAACCTATGCCAAAAACAAAGGAAAAAATATTCTTAGAGGAAATACAATCTGCAATGCAAAACCAAGCTTCAGTATTTCTGATAAAATGGAGAAGAAAGTTTTATACATCACATTATCAAGAGACATTAATCAATGATCAGGTTAATAATTGATTCATGGTGCATGTTTTACATCTGCACTGAGTTGCGTAAAGATTTTAGAAAATCACTTGCCCTTGCGGTTGAATCTCTGCCACACGTTATCAAGACATCAATGGTTGGATGCAAATCAAGCCCATACACTGCACTTAAATGACCATGGTAATGTCTGATAACCTAAATTAAAAAACAGAAATAAATATGTACAATTGTTCAGAAATTTACAAAATATGCATATTCAGTGCCAAGCGTGATAAGCCAAACTGTAGAACTTCAAATTAATTTTAGTAATGCCCATGCTGTGAAAATTCATACCTTATTATATTCCAGATCCCAGCATTTCACTTGCTTATCCTCTCCGCAGGAGAAAAGGTATGGACTACGTGAACTGACTGCCACTCCTCGTACAGTGCTGATATGCCCAGTCAGAGAGAGCTTCAGCTTACCACTTGCCAGATCCCAGATCTATGCAGAAAAATATAAAACCAAACAGCATTGAAGGCATAGATTAAATCAATATAGTCTCTTATGTTATAATTTTTGCCAGATTTTACAAGGAATCATTTCAAGTTGCTAAAACAATAGCTTAGTTATTATACAACTACAGAATTATTTCCTCTGCCATAATCAGCATTACAAACTTCAAGTACAATTAGACAAATGCCATCAACAATAAAAAATCTCATTTTAAAATAGCATTTAGTGCTAGTAACAAAATGCAGTGAACATACAGATTAGTCAGCACGTAGAGGTTCATTTTTCAGATAAATACCCTTCAGATCCAGGGCTGCAGCAAAAACATCAAGCTTTGTTCTCTACAAATGTTGACTGCCCTATATTTCCAGCATTTTATATTTTTGTTTTGAATTTCCACCATCTGCAATATTTGTTTTACTTCAATATCATCTATTGGGTTATTTCTATTTGATGAACTGCATTCTTAAAAGGATTATGCAATAAAATGGAGTCAATTATAAGTGCAGTATTTACTAAATCATATTGAACCACTTTTATGTGAAGTCTTTTTCTTTTCTTCTGGTAGTAATGCCCTGGCATTCAACTATTTCCAACGATAGATGTTTTATTTATTTCCTATACTTCAACAGTTCCAGTTTGCCTCCTCGCCCCCAACCTCTCTTCACAGCTTCTTTTTCAATGTTTCTGAAACAGGAAAATTGCCTCACTGATAACAGTAAATGGATTTGATAATGCTGTTAAATAAGCATCATGGAATTACTATCTCTTCATCATGAGCTCTGACACGAGGTAATGTCTGCAAAGACCCCATTGAAAGGTTAATGATATTGACTGCCGGAGAAATTCTGGAAACTGGTCAAGTCAAAGCCAAACGCAAAGTCCAACAAAACATGGACAAGCTGTAAATCACTCCAGTGAAATATCTGAAACCGTGAATCCCCAAAAATACAACAAACAAAATAAAAATGGTACTTTACAGGGAAGACTGCAGCATCTCCTAGAAAGTGGAGAATCTCACTTTGCCAGCATTATATTTAATGCTGGTCAGCGTTGTAAAACATGGTTGTAAATTATAACAGCATCAGGCGTGCCTGCTGCATCAGACAAGGAAGGAAAAGTGGGATTGGAAATAAAGGAGAATTCACCTGGGTATTCCAAAAGAAACAAAATCTCATTTGAAAATTGCACTTTCAACATCCAATCTTACCTTAATAGTTCTGTCAGCTGAGCCAGTAACAAACCACTGATTTCCAGGTTCAACTGCAAGACATCTGACCCAACCCAAATGGCCGCTGATGACCTATAGGTTAATGAGAGATTCAAGATTAGAAACACTAAATCATACTTTTTCGACCTTAAAGGACATCCATCAAAGGTGCCAAAAGACAGTACCAGACCAAGCTAGAGTCTTAGGCTAGCCACACCGACCTCCGCTGACTATGGCAAGGTCTGCAAGACATAACAGGCTACAAGATGAAAGCATGTAAAATTGCCAGCTCCAACCCTGATGAGCTCAATGCATTCTACGCCCGTTTTGAGCAAGAGGTCAGCAACAGCATGCCCTCCACCCTGGATGAACCTGTATCTGGGGGTCACCGCTGCAGATATCAGAGCAGCTTTCTCAACGGTCAAGCCATGGAAAGTGACTGGCCCAGATGGGGTTCCCAGACGAGATACAAAAGTCTATGGTCACGTACCAACCGACTCAAGAACAGTTTCTTCCCTGCTGCTGTCAGACTTACCTTGCATTAGGTTGATCTTTCTCTATGCCCTAGCCATGACTGTAACACTACATTTTGCACTCTCTCCTTTCCTTCTCTATGAACGGTATGCTTTGTAATAGCACTCAAGAAACAATAAGAACATAAGAACATAAGAAATAGGAGCAGGAGTAGGCCATCTAGCCCCTCGACCTGCCCCGCCATTCAATAAGATCATGGCTGATCTGACGTGGATCAGTACCACTTACCCGCCTGATCCCCATAACCCTTAATTCCCTTACCGATCAGGAATCCATCCATCCGCGCTTTAAACATATTCAGCGAGGTAGCCTCCACCACCTCAGCGGGCAGAGAATTCCAGAGATTCACCACCCTCTGGGAGAAGAAGTTCCTCCTCAACTCTGTCTTAAACCGACCCCCCTTTATTTTGAGGCTGTGTCCTCTAGTTTTAACTTCCTTACTAAGTGGAAAGAATCTCTCCGCCTCCACCCTATCCAGCCCCCGCATTATCTTATAAGTCTCCATAAGATCCCCCCTCATCCTTCTAAACTCCAACGAGTACAAACCCAATCTCCTCAGCCTCTCCTCATAATCCAAACCCCTCATCTCCGGTATCAACCTGGTGAACCTTCTCTGCACTCCCTCCAATGCCAATATATCCTTCCTCATATAAGGGGACCAATACTGCACACAGTATTCCAGCTGCGGCCTCACCAATGCCCTGTACAGGTGCATCAAGACATCCCTGCTTTTATATTCTATCCCCCTCGCAATATAGGCCAACATCCCATTTGCCTTCTTGATCACCTGTTGTACCTGCAGACTGGGCTTTTGCGTCTCATGCACAAGGACCCCCAGGTCCCTTTGCACGGTAGCATGTTTTAATTTGTTTCCATTGAGATAGTAATCCCATTTGTTATTATTTCCTCCAAAGTGTATAACCTCGCATTTCTCAACGTTATACTCCATTTGCCATATCCTCGCCCACTCACTCAGCCTGTCCAAATCTCTCTGCAGATCTTCTCCGTCCTCCACACGATTCACTTTTCCACTTATCTTTGTGTCGTCTGCAAACTTCGTTACCCTACACTCTGTCCCCTCCTCCAGATCATCTATATAAATGGTAAACAGTTGCGGCCCGAGTACCGATCCCTGCGGCACGCCACTAGTTACCTTCCTCCAACCGGAAAAACACCCATTTATTCCGACTCTTTGCTTCCTGTCGGATAGCCAGTCCCCAATCCACTTTAACACACTACCCCCAACTCCGTGTGCCCTAATCTTCTTCAGCAGCCTTTTATGGGGCACCTTATCAAACGCCTTTTGGAAATCCAAAAACACCGCATCCACCGGTTCTCCTCCATCAACCGCCCTAGTCACATCTTCATAAAAATCCAACATGTTCGTCAAGCACGACTTTCCCCTCATGAATCCATGCTGCGTCTGATTGATCGAACCATTTCTATCCAGATGCCCTGCTATCTCCTCTTTAATAATGGATTCCAGCATTTTCCCTACTACAGACGTTAAGCTGACCGGCCTATAGTTACCCGCCTTTTGTCTCCTTCCTTTTTTAAACAGCGGCGTAACATTAGCCGTTTTCCAATCAACCGGCACTACCCCAGAATGCAACGAGTTTTGATAAATAATCACTAACGCATCCACTATTACCTCTGACATTTCTTTCAATACCCTGGGATGCATTCCATCCGGACACGGGGACTTGTCCACCTTCAGTCCCATTAGTCTACCCAGCACTGCCTCTCTGGTAACATTAATTGTATTAAGTATTTCTCCCGCTGCCAACCCTCTATCGTTAATATTTGGCAAACTATTTGTGTCCTCCACCGTGAAGACCGACACAAAAAACTTATTTAAAGACTCAGCCATATCCTCATTTCCCACTATTAACTCCCCCCTCTCGTCCTCCAAGGGTCCAACATTCACTCTAGCCACTCTATTCCTTTTTATATATTTATACTTTTCACTATGTTAATACATGTGACAATAATAAACCAAATCAAATGTGAAGAATGAACAAAAGATAAAATTACAAATGTGTTACTTGGTTAATCATTCCTAATGAAAAAATAAAATCTCTCATGTTTTTGACTGAACGTTATTGCAAAAGATTTCAAGAGCTTTTCATACCACTTTTCCCAAATTTTCCAGTTGAAATATTTCTATTCATGTTTTTATCAATTATGTTCATAGATTTAAAAAGAATGCACAATCGTCCCGATTTTGCTATTGCAGGGCATCTAAATGGCATCTGTCATTAGACTGGCTCATGGATGGGGAAGTTGAACTGATAATGGCATGACGAGGGAAATGGAGGCCACGTGGCCCATCGAGTCTGCACTGACTGTCTGAAAGAGCAACTTCCGTTCACCACGGCTAATCCATCCAACCTATACATCTTGAGACACTAAGGGGTAATTTAGCATGGCCGATCCACCTAACCTGCATATCTTTGGTCTGTGGGAGGAAACTGGAGCACCGTGCAGACATGGGGAGAACATGTAAACGCCAGGCAGTGACCCAAGACTGGAATTGAACCCAGGTCCTTGGTGCTGGAGCCACCATGTCACCCCAAAAGGAAACATTCCCTCCACATTTTTCCTATTAAATATCACAATTTAAAAATCTTAAATCTGTTCAACTTCTTTGCTCAAGTGGAAATAACACTGACATCTCAAGTCTTTCCTTATAACTATAGTTTCATATCTCCAAAATCATTATCTATGGCTAATTTCCATTCACAAATCAATACCGAAATCTATACAGGAACTATATAAAAATGTAGTCTTGTTCATTAGATCCTATTTAAAAAATCCAAAATACAGTTAGATTTTTCTGAATGGTTTTATCTACCAAGTTTCAGGGATATACTTAAACCCCAGGTCTTCCTGTTCATTCACATCATTCAGTGTTTTTCACATTCCTCATTTTACTTAACACTAACGACATTAATTTGCATCTCCCACTAGTCTAGCCATTTTGTTGAGCTGTACTGCTCTCCTGAAATATTTTACAGTCCTCTTTGTTGCTTGCAAACACACAACCTCACCCCACCCCCCAACCCATTGTTTTTGTGTGGTCTCCAAATTTCAAATTGAGCTTCTCTTATACATGCTTGTCATCCCCTCCTATACGTGCCTATTCCTCTTAGACAAATACCTGAATTTTTCTTCTAAGACAATTTATTCAATGTCTTCTGAAAATCCATATGCACT
This sequence comes from Mustelus asterias, assembly GCF_964213995.1. Taxonomy (NCBI): domain Eukaryota; kingdom Metazoa; phylum Chordata; class Chondrichthyes; order Carcharhiniformes; family Triakidae; genus Mustelus; species Mustelus asterias. Next base: position 60,076,677 of record NC_135801.1, read on the forward strand.
ATTGCTGCACTCTCTTTACCTACTTAATCAGTCGCTCCAAGGTTGTTGGTGCTCGCCGATTAATTAATTTCTAAAAGTTCAATTTTATCACAAATTACAGATTCAGAGTTTGCCCATAACTGACAGTATAGCAAGTCCATATTTTCACGATTTATTTTTCTCTCCCTGAAAAGAGAATCATTCCCCTAGCTCACCTCTAGTCTCCTGGCACAATTTACATATTTGCGGATTCAAAAACTGTGGTCCAAGCCGTCACTGTTTTCTTCCCTCAAAAGCCTTATGTGCTTGCCATCAGGGCTACTGACTTACCCGCCCTGAGTTCTGCTAATCTTTTTTTGTACAAGTCACTTTTGAATTGAAAACATTCTTGTATGTAATTAGACAAAAACAACGACATTTTGTTGTCACATCCTGAACAATTTTTAGCTGAATATCTAGAAATAAGTTATTTATACAAAAGATTCACACAATCATTTCCTCACTCTGTACAGTTTCCAAGGTGGATGCCATTGTGGTTTTGGCATTGTAGGAAGTTTCCTTGAAATTAGTGAAGAATTCTTTGTGCCTCCAACTTCCATTAGAGCCTGTAATACGTTCAAACATAAGCAGAGGTAAGAGAAGTCAAATTTGTGTATTTTTACTCTTTTAAAATCTATTGTTGAAATTCTGTCACTCCATCATAAGCAATCTGTGGTAGCATTTACAATTTTTTGTATCTATCATAGAAATCTTACCATGGAAGACACTGGAGGTTGTGACCGTTCAGCAATGCCTGCATGTCTGTGGATATCAGCAACACTGGCTGCATTACGATTAGCATCCTGTCTGAAATGGAAATAAAACGTATCCCACTTGATGAATAAAATATAGAGACGAGTCAATATTAGTATGCAATTAAAAACAGAAAATTACAAAAGTCACTCAACATTCCCTCAATGTCACTTAATAACTTGTTCTTAAACAACAAATGCTGAAATATTCAGCGTTCAGCCAAGGAGCTCGCGCTTCAAATTTGTAGGTCAGTTAGTTTCCTTACACAGCTACAATTAATAAATACTCCAAATCAACAGGTAAATTAATGGAAACAATGAATTGAGAAATCTTACTGCTTTGCACAGAAATTAGTTCTTTACAGACTCAACTGAAATCTTTCATTATTGAGCTTCTAAGCCATCGGATTCAGAACTTAATGTATTGTAATTACATTTGGACTAGTTTTCATACCAGACTGCAATGTCCTCGGTGATTTCATGGAGAAGACTTTTCTTACCCAAATGCTCCATTATCATGTAGAGAATGTGCTGGAGTTGGAGCACTTGCTTTTATGACAAAATCATATCAAACTCAAATAAGCTAACTACTTATTACCTAAAACTTGTTTATTAGCCAGTTAAAATTCGTGTTTGGGTTGGATTTCTTATTCTTTCCAGTGCATATTGGAGAAAAGAACATTTAAGTAATGGAACAGCAACATCAAAATTCAAAAGTGATACATATTTCAAAAGTTATCAATAGGCTTGATCTTGCTGTCAAATAACAGAAATGCCAAAGCAGCATGTCATTATTTATGCACAAATAGTACACCAACTTACAGCACAGAAGGTACTGTCCAATTTGTACCACTTTGTTCTACCATTAGTTGCACAACAAATGCAGTTTGCGGTCTGCCTCATCACTGACGTGCATTAAACTGCATGAAGTTGCTGCAGTTGTATAATACATATGAATGAAACCCACCAAAAAAATTAAGTCAATATTTCTAAGTAACCTTCTTACAATGTTCTTATCACCAACCTCAAAGCTGCTGAAAAATTATTACAAGAATGGTGTCTCATTCCCTTAGGTATCAATGGTCAAAGATTTAAAAAATGGAACCTTTTTTGTAAAGATGTATTTTTCCTTTGTCCCTTCTCCCTCTCGATCCAATCTTTCTTCCAAATTTCTTTTGATATCTGAGTTAACATTGAATTCACCCATTCTAATTGATATTTCCTTCTTAGTTGTTCCTTTTAACTTTCAATCGGACTGATTAAGGACATAGTTAGTTACTCTGATCATTCAGGTCATAGATGCCTGTTTCCACCTCTAAATTACTCAACACTACCCAACTCAACTCATCTGCTGCTGAAACCTTTATCCATGTCTTCTACCTCTAGACTCGACTATCCCAGCACACCTCTAGCCAGCTTCTGAACTTCCACCCTCTGTAGACAGTTCCCTGTCTCTCGGACAATCTTTAACAAACTTCATTAAAATTCTGGAAATGTGAACCATTTCCCCACTATAACACATTTTTCATTATATTGTCCTATTCCTCATACTTTATTTGATCTTATTAAAAGATCCGTAAGAAACCAAAACATGTTTCCATTTAAAATAGTTATTTATGGCACAGGAGGCCATTGAGTGTTGTCATTCACACCGAGGGCGGGATTTTCTGACCGCGCTTGCCCCAAAGCCGGAAAATCCTGCCCAAAGTCAATGGACCTTTGCACAGTCTGGAAAAATTTTGCCCTGAATGTATGCAAGAATCACATAAAAAAAACAAAAAATATTAATGTCAAATGTCTATTCCGCAAGATGTACTTTAGTAGACTTGAGGAGTTGACCAACGATAAGTGTTTAACACAACTTTTTCAAAGTTTATTATATATTTAGTTGTAGAAACCAGTAAACTGCATGCAACTAAACAGTTTCACAATGACATTCCCAATTTAGACTCCAAAATATTAAATATTCCAAAGCAACTATCAACTCAATTCCTTCTTTGCTTCAAAGAATGATATTAATTTAAATCAGTCAATGCACTGATAATTGTTCCCAGAATTTAAACAAGGAACTTACCTAGCTTGTGAAGGAGGAAGCGCCAGAGCCAAGGCCTGAGCACTTGTCTCACTGGGCATTTTCTGAACTTGTGTATCAGCTGTTAGAGAAACACCTACAATTCACAGAGACTTAATGAATAATTGCATATTAAAGCAGAATAAGTACATACTTTATTTCTAAATTATGCTGCTGTGCCAATAAATACTAATGCAAAATCCGTAATTTCAGAACTGTTGACAGTTACCTTGAAAATTCTGCAGTGTTTCTGGTTACCAAGCACACATTTTTAACATATCCCTATCTGTAATAAGCATATTTAGAAGAGATTTGGTTTGATAAAAGTCCGCAGTAGCGTTACTTGAACATCATGACTAGACCACCCATTTGCAAAATTCAAGTTAAACCATTTTAAACAGTAAAGCAAAACTTTGTTTGCATCCTCATTTTTTTCTGCAGTTGCTTTGTTTTGCCCCACAGCTCAGCTCAGTAACAGTGAATCAGGCAGTCTGATACATCGGACATTGCTGGAACTCACTGCAGATTATAAACCTCAAAAACATTTTTTTCTTTTTCAAAAAATGCTACTGACCTGGACCCGATGGATATGGATGTGTACCAGTTATAATGTATTCAGACTCCTCACCTAAAACATAGTACAGCCAAGACATAAAATTTTTATCCTGGATTTCAGAAAGTCATTTAACAGCAAAATAAATTATATTTTATAATTTAATTATATTTTAATTAAAAATTATGCAGATGATGTATCACTTCCTTCAAGATTTTTTTAAGGGACTTTTAAACAGCGCAAAATTACATACAAACATTCAAATATAACTTTAAAAGGTGGCACACGTAATGGTCAACACTGATAGCCCAAGATTACTCATGTTCTAGACACATGCTACAATAACACTTGATAAAATTATAATTGAGGGCGCCTTTTAAATGTCATAACATTAAATACCAACAAGATTAATACAAAAACCATTTAATTAACTTCAACTATAAACATTGCACTAAACAGCACATTCCAGATTTTATGTATCATTTTATAGCACAGAAGTAGGCAACTTAGTCCACGCCTAAGGCTCAGGCTCCACACAATTCATATTACCTTGACGCATGATTAAATACTCGATCTTCACACTTGCAAGTTAAATTATCATGAAATTTACATGATTGTAATTACACTAAAACACTAGGCATAAAGTTCAACTACATTTGCATTTTGTTGAAGCAAAGATGGCAATTTTGGATGTATGCCATTCCAAACAAAAGGCAACATCACATAGATACAGTTTTACTTCCAATGGTAGGCTTAGGCTTGGCAGAATATCAAAAACATCTAATGCCACCTGGACTTTCCAAAGTTTAGGAAAAAACTTGAGTAAATGCACAGATTACTTGTTTGGCAGGCTCAGGCGAGTTTGCAACTGACATATAATTCTAGCATTGCTGGTTGCAATTTGCACTCTGAAGCAACCTATCTTGGACTGAAAAGACTTCCTTGAATATCATGCAGAATGTAATTTTTAAAAAATATTTTAAGGATACTACAAACTAAGATTTATTTACACTAAAGTGGCTTATACTAAAGTATCAGTAATAAATGCAAAGGCACATTACTTTTAATAGCTGTTATACATAATCCACATTGCTGCTGCGTGAGAAAATAATTTAAGGCAGAAATTTACAACTAGTAGCCAAAACAGGGAAGAATACAACTTATAACTCCATGAAATCCTCCACTAGAAACATTCATTTTACTGATTTCAGAGCCCGAGTGTTATAGTTACTAGAGCAGTCAGCTTTTCTTAAGTTACAAAAATACTTTTATCTTAGGAAAGCATTACTTTTATATGCTTTCCTTTATATCAATTTGGTTCCAAGCACCACTGAAAACTGTTCCTAAATCTCTCTCATTTCACAGTTCCAGAATGAAATTTATTTAAAAACAAGAGTTTTCTCCCAGAAACACAGACACAGGGATCAATTAAGAAATCGGGAACAGCATTTAACACTCCAGATGTTAAAGACGGATTAATATCTTAAGTTGCGTACTAAGGTCATAAACATGCAATCACATTCATTTCTATAAAACTGAAAATATTTTCTCTATTGTGAAGTAAAAGCATACCATGATTAAGATCATAATGTCCATGATTGTAGGAATCAGATTGTGAACTTTTTTCTCTGATTTCTTTAAGAATAGGCATATGAAGCACAGGACTGTACTCTGTTTGAAGCTTCACATTCATCTTGAGCTTGTAACTAATTAAATATAAATGCAAAAACAGTGAATGAATAGAAAAAACAGTTCTCTGAAACAGCTACGCATTATAAACATTTTCATCAAATAGTTTAAAGCCCTTTATTGCTGATGCAGTGCGCAACCTCAGCCATAATTTTTTTTTTCAATATTTCTTCATGGGATGGGAGCATTACTGGCCAGGCCAACATCTGTTGCCCATCCCAAATTGCCTTCGAGAAGGTGGTGACCAGCCACCTTCTTAAAATGCTGCAGTGCTGTTGGGGAATTCCAGGATTTTAACCTAGTGAGAGTGAAAGAATGGCAATGTAGTTCCAGGTCAGGAAAGTGTGTGGCTTGGAGGGAAACTTGTAGGTGGTGGAGTTCCTATGCATCTACCGTCTTCCAGGGGTCACAGATTTGAACGGTGCTGTCGAAGGAGTTTTGCAGGGCTTATACAAGTGAGTAACTATAAATTATAAAAGTAAATCCTCTTAAATTACTATTGCACTGACAGTTACTTTTCTTTTTACTCATTTCATCTACAGAACTATAAAAAGGTGCAAAATGGAGGAGGAAATTAGGAATACAGAAAAGGCATTTAAAATTATTGTCCAGGAGGACACAAGGGAAACACATCTTTGTCTGTCAGCTACTGTTAATGTGCATGTGCAGCACCAGAGGCCTGTACCTCCTTCTGTAGACTTTTGAGCATGTTAAACCCCACCCACAGGCCTCTGCGCAACAGGCTCGCTCAGAATTTTGCAGGCAGAGTGTGCATGGGGTGGGGGAGGGGAGAGGGGGGGGGGGGGGGGGGTGCTAAAATCACGTCCAAAAGAAGGATCTGAAACTCACCCAGTTTCAAGTCCACCCAGCACTTAGATTTAAAAAATGGTAAAATACCACCCATAATTTGCTGATTCACGGAGTGATAAAGAATGCATCGCAAACAGTGTAACAGTCGGAAATGTGGTAGAGAGAAGGAAACGCTGCTTTTTGCCTCCAATATTTGGTGGTTTGTGTTACAGATAAACATTTAATCAAATTCACCTTTTATTTAAATTGGATTAATTACTGTATTAAAAGATGAAAAATTATAAGCCAAGCTCAAACAGAGGAGAGAAGATCTGAGAAGTGACTGCAGTATACATTCAGTAATTCCAAAAACATCTAAAAGAATCAAACGCGACAAGACAAAGACAGCAGGTAGGTGATTGGTTGGGGAATATTTTTTTTTCTCTCCAGGACACTACAATCCTGGAGAAAAATTATTGGGACATTAAAAAAAACTTTTTTAAATAATTTTTTTTTGAAGTATTTCCTCCATCACCCACCCTGTCCCTCTCCTACTTTGCAATTGGTTGCAACATTGCAAGTGGCGAGTCTGTGAATTGTGGGACCTGCTGAAAGAATTCCAGACAACTGATGTTTTTGGATTTTGGATTTCCAGACTGGAGTGATTACAATATCTGACACAAGACTCCCTTTTTTTAAAAAACTATTCCTAGACTCTGCTCTTTGACATCCTGCTGGACCTAGATTTGGGAATCTAACTAATTTTCTTTTCAGGAAGATACTTGTTGTGAATCCCATGCACCTCCTCACATGCCTCCCAAGAAATGGTTTTTGTCCACTTGTGCCAGATCATACCCAAGTTTAGTAACATTGTCTGTCTCCAATTTAAAACTTTTGGCCTGTCTTTGTCCTCCTCCATGACTGCTGAATGGAATGCAATTATAATCACTATCACCAAAATGCTCTCGCCTAAGATCCTGTTAGAGAAATTTCAAATAATCAGGAATTTAAGACATTAACAAAATTACTAGAACTAAGTGAAATGATTCCAGATCAGGCTTACAGACTAGCAGAGATACTGTCTGCATAAAGATCATAGTAAGAGATTTGAACAGGTATTTCCGATTTAAACATGTATTTTGGATTTTAAAATGTATTTCATATGTATTTTTAAAAGCAGGCTGCTCCAAGGGCACGATGGGATGAAGACTTAGTGAGACAAACCGCATTCTTTGGAACAATGAAAACACAGAATGTGTTTATTCTTATCAGCATAAGTTATGGACAGTATAGGTTCCCAAAGCCATAGTATGAATAGAGTTGTTCAATTTGTACTGATCTGACAGTGCTTCTTAGACATGGGAATATCAACTGTCTGACTCAACCATTTGATGTCATTAAGAGTTGATGGAAACAGTACCTTTTAATCCTATAGCTAAGCATCAGGAGTTGCTAAGCGACAGAGGGAGGAAGCATCCGGATTCTACAGACCAATGAAATCCCATGATGTCAGAGGGTAGAATGTAATTGGCTAAGGTATATGACAGCTATTAACAATAATTGATTTGTACTAATGATGACTGGTTCATAACTAATGGAAAGGTGGGAAAAATGAACTTGAAAACGTATAATTGTCCTATCTGATGTATTGTAACTTTAGAGTGGTATTGGAATGCTCAGGGTCTTCTCTCAGAGAGGTGTTGGACTGCCAAATGCTATCTCTCCCAGCGATCATTGGTGAAATAAAGATACATCTTTAACCAGGATACTGACTTCGCATTATTTGTATTAACTGAAGTTTCTTCTTCACAGCTTTGTATTAGCTGAAGTTTCTGCATTACTAAGTCTCTGAAAAAAATATCCTCCAACAGATCTCTTCCACCTGCCCAACTTCATTTTCTAAAATTAAACCCAGATTTTCTACTCATTGGCTAAGAAGAGTTCTCCTGAATGTGTTTCAGTGAGTGGCAAAAATTTGGCAGATGGAGTAAAATGTGCGAAGAACTATGGCAGGATGAATAGAAAATGCATACCATTTAAATAGAGAGATATTACAGAACTCAGTAGTACAGAGATTGGGCTGTTTTGGTACATGAATCGCAAAAAAATCTTTATGGTATAGCAAGTGATTAGGAAGACAAATGGAACGTTGGCGTTATTGAATGGGGAATGGAAAAAGTAGGATGGTTTTATGGCAGCTGTACAGTGCCTTGTGAGACTAGATCTGGAGTACTGTGTCCAGTTTTGATTGCCTTATTTAAGAAAGAATGTAACTGCATTAGCAGTTCAGAGAAGGTTCTCTCGACTCCTAGCATGAAGGAGTTATATGAGGAAAGGTTGGAGTTGTGACCACATATCAATCATGATCTGGCTGCATGATGGAGCAGGCTTGAAGGGCTGAAAGGCCTACTCCCAAGTCTTATGCTCTTATCCACCCTGCCTGCTGCACCCTCAAAGAACTCTAATAAATTTGTCAAACATGATTTCCCTTTCATAAAACCATGTTGACTCTGCCTGATCTTCGAAATGTCCCGCAACTATTTTCTTATATTGTATTCCAACATTTTGAAAAATGATGCATGTTAGGCTAACTGGCCTATCTGCTTTTAGTCTCGACCTCCTTTCTTTCTATGAGGTGTTACATTTTGTTTTTCTATTGGCTGGGACTTTTTTTAGAATCTAGGAAATTTATGGAAGAATGCACCCAATGCAACTACTATCTTTGCAACCACTTATTTTAAGACCCTAATACAAGGGAACCTAATGAGACTTTTTCTCTAATGATTTTTCTCCAGGATTGTACACAAGTGTCCTGGCGATTTATCTTCAATTCCTGGAGACTCCAGGCCAATTGTGGAGGGTTGGCAAGCCTACATGAGTCAAGGAGAAATATTTTTACCCAGAGGATGGTAGAAGTAGCAACGAGAATAGAAGATAAATAGATCAGCAAAAACATTTCATAGAGCGGGATTCAAAAATTGAAAATTCAGAACTCTGCCAAATGATGGAAATTTACCATCCCTGGGGGATCTGGAACTCTGCTTGAAAGGCGGGTAGAGACAAAAACCCTCACTGCAGTTATAAAATGCTTGGATACATAGTTGAAATGCTGGAACCTACAGAGCAAGAGCTGTAAAGTGGATTAGTCGGGGGATTTCTCTTTTCTGGCTGGCATAGACACAATAGGCTAAACAGGCTCCTGCACTGCTGCAACTTTTCTATTTTTCCTTGTTAGGCTGACCCCAAATCCCGAGAACCTGACAGTATCTGTCTGCACCTCAGGATCTTCAAAAGGAATTTACAGCCAATGAGGTATTTTTGAAGTGTGATCACTGTTTTAATGTTAAACACGCTGTAGTCCATTTGTGCACAGCGAATCTTCACAAAGAGCTATGTGACAATGACCAGAAAATGTGCTTTACTGATGTTGATTGATGGATAAATATCATTTGGAACACTGGGAATAAATCTCCTGCTCTTGTTCAATATGTTATCGGATCTTTTACATTCATCTGAGAAAGAATGGGCCTTGGTTTAATATTTTATCAGAAGGTTGGGATCACAAACAGTGCAACAATCCGTACTTGGATTGCCAGCCTTGAGTTCTGCGCTCAATTCTTTGGAGTGGGTCTTGAACCCGCAACCTTTTGCTACCAACTGAGCCATGGCCGACACGTACAACAGCAACAAAGTGGATATGGGCTTTGGAGAAGTGGTGCAGAGTGTGGAAATTGATCTCATGTTTGCAGATGACGTTGCTGACTATGTAAGGGCAGTCCATGGATTTAAACAGAGTACACGGCGGAGAAATATGGTATGAATATCAATACAAATAAGTGGTTTCAGCATATAAAATTAAGGCATGGCAAGAGGAAACAACAACACAGATGTTCTAAATGTTCTGCAAAACTTGCACATATTATGCAACAAACATAAAACACTTGGGCTTTTGACATCGATGCTAATAAGGTTAGGTGCCTGTTGTATCAATGCACTTGCAGCCCAAAGAGAATACTTATGCCTTCAGTAAATATTATACTTTTAAGATCAAAATAGGCACTCACCTTTTCTCATCTACTGCAATGGGCTTAGCATGATCACTAACAAACATGTCATGGGTTCTTTTCAGAGATCTGAACACCAGTGTGTGTACAGAGTGTTTCTGCACCTCCTGCCAAGAAAGAAAATCATTTAACATATATGAAGTTCCAATAGTGAAGCTTAACTAAAATATTTAAAACAAATGCAAAATGAATGGAATCACTGAACAAAGTGTATTGATCAATTTCACATAATTACACATTTAAATACACCATGTTACTATAGAATATATCTTGCAGACACTTCAACAACCTTACTGAGTCATTATGATGGATTAGTACAATGACACTTTATCTCTGGTAATAGAATTAAAAACAAATTGAAAAGATAATTCACCTCCTGCTACCAAATTCTAATGCGACATGTGTTTGGACAGCGAGAGTAGATCCACGTCACAAAATTATCAAAAAGACAATCTCAGACAGTCTTTAGAAATGCTTGGCATAGAAAATTGGTTTGCCCACATTGTGAGAATGGCAGTGCTCCTGGAGAGCAGAGATACTTTCACACCATTACATTTCTTCTTTCTGGAATTCTCTATTCAGTCTCTGTTCTGGCAACTTCCTTTTTAAAATTATTTTCAACCGGGTCATCGGTTCCCAATTTTAGTATTTCCAACCAATCTTCCATTTGGCATGTCCGCTACAACTCTCACCAACTTTTACAGATGCACCATAGAAGGCATCCTTTCTGGATATAACACAGCTTGGTATGGTTCCTGACTGCCAAAGACTGCAAGAAACTACAAAGGGTTGTGAACGTAGCCCAGTCCATCACGCAAACCAGCCTCCCATCCACTGACTCCATCTAGTTTCACTGCCTCGGAAAAGCAGCCAACATAATCAAGGACTCCACGCACCCCGGGCATACTCTCTTCCACCTTCTTCCATTGGGAAAAAGATATAAAAGTTGGGTCATGTACCAACCAACTCTAGAACAGCTTATTCCCTACAGCCATGAATGGACCTACCTCACGTTTATCATTTATATTAATGATTTGGTTGAGAATATAGGAGGCATGGTTAGTAAGTTTGCATAGTGGACAGTGAAGAAGATTATCTCAGATTGCAGAGGGATCTTGATCAATTGGGCCAGTGGGCTAACAAATGGCAGATGGAGTTTAATTTAGATAAATGTGAGGTGATGCATTTTGGTAGACTGAACCAGGGCAGGACTTACTTGGTTAATAGTAGGGCATTGGGGAGAGTTACAGAACAAAGAGATCTAGGGGCACAGATTCATAGCTCCTTGAAAATGGAGTCACAGGTGGACAGAATGGTGAAGACGGCATTCAGCATGCTTGGTTTCATTGGTCAGAACATTGAATACAGGAGTTGGGACGTCTTGCTGCAGTTGTACAAGACATTGGTAAGGCCACACTTGGAATACTGTGTACAGTTCTGGTCACCCTATTATAAAAAGGATATTATTAAACTAGAAAGAGTGCAGAAGAAATTTACTAGGATGGTTTGAATTATAAGGAGAGGCTGGATAGACTGGGACTTTTTTCTCTGAAGCGTAGAAGGCTGAGGGGTGATCTTATAGAGGTCTATAAATAATGAGGGGCATAGATCAGCTAGATCGTCAATATCTTTTCCCAAAGGTATGGGAGTCTAAAACTAGAGGGCATAGATTTAAGGTGAGAGGGGAGAGATACAAAAGGGTCAACTTTTTCACATGAGCGTCTGGAACAAGCTGCCAGAGGTAGTATTTGAGGCAGGTACAATTTTGTCTTTTAAAAAGCGTTTAGACAGTTACATGGGTAAAATGGGTATCCAGGGATATGGGCCAAATGCGGGCAATTGGGACTAGCTTAGGGGTTTAAAAAGGGCGGCATGGACAAGTTGGGCCGAAGGGCCTGTTTCCATGCTGTAAACCTCTATGACTCTATGTTAAGTTGATCTTTCTAACACCCTAGCTTTGACTGTAACACTACATTCTGCACCCTCTCCTTTCCTTCTTTATGAAAGGTATGCTTTGTCTGTACAGCAGCAAGAAACAACACTTTTCACTGTAAACTAATATTCATAGATTCATAGAAACCCTACAGTACAGAAAGAGGTCATTGGGCCCATTGAGTCTGCACCGACCACAATCCCACCCAGGCCCTACCCCCATATTTCTCCATATTAACCTGCTAATTAATCCCTCTAACCTACGCATCTCAGGACACTAAGGGGCAATTTTAGCATGGTCAATCGACCTAACCCGGACTGTGGGAGGAAACCGGAGCACCCGGAGGAAACCCACGCAGACACGAGGAGAATGTGCAAACTCCACACAGACAGTGACCCAAGCCGGAAATCGAACTCAGGTCCCTGGAGTTGTGAAGCAGCAGCGCTAACCACTGTGCTACCGTGCCGGTATATGTGACAATAAATCAAATCAAAATATTTGGTGTCTACTATACTCATTTTTTTTTTGTCAAAAGCATCCCAAGGCATATTTCTGTATGTGTTGTGGGCTATATATTTCCAAGTTGTCACAAAAGCACACTGCTGGGTAGAGTCAAAGAGTTTTATTTTGCCTCTGATGATACTGTAACTAGCCTAAAATGTTCAATACTAGCACTGTGTAACTTGAGTGGAGTAGAATCCATTCCTCAGCACTGACTTTCCTAATTTTAGCAAGCACCGTATATGATTAAAGCACTGATATAAATGTAACACTCTTGCTCATAAGAACTAGAAAAAGTAGGCCATATGGCCTCCCAATCCTGCCCCATTCAACAAGATCTTGGCTGCTCTGAACGTGGCCTCAACTCCACTTGTTCCCCAAACACCTGACTCCCCTACAGTTCAGGAATCTATTTGAACCTTGAATATATTCAATGACTCAGCTTCCATAGCTCTTTGGCGCAGAAAATTTCAAAGCTTCACAACCTCTAATAAATATACAAGAATGCATAACACAACCCTCCTGTAAATCATTCAGAAATCCACTGTTCCCTCATTCTCCATCCCTCAAGCATGGAATGTTTCCATCCACTTCTTTCCATCTCTTCACAAATATTTCATTAACAGTTACATCCTCTATTTCAAAAAGGGTAGTCACATTTTTAAAGGTTTACACATTGGGTGCATGACCAATATTTATTCAGACGAACCTTAATTTGTGAGGGAGAGATGAATTTAGATTAAAAAAGAAAAATGTCCAATAATTACAAACTGGAGTATAACTGAAAGTTGGCTAGGGACATAAGAGCAGGAACATACGAATAGGAGTAACCATTTAGCCCATCAATCATAGAACCATAGAATAGAATCCCTATAATGCAGAAGGAGGCCATTTAACCAATTGAGCATGCACTAACAACAATCCCACCGAGGCCCTATCCCCATAACTTCACATATTTAACCTGCTAATCCCCCTAACACTAAGGGACAATTTAGCATGGCCAATCAATCTAATCTATACATCTTTGAACCCTGCTCTGCCATTCAGTTAGGATAAGATCATGGCTGATCATCTATCTCAATACCACTTTCCCACTTAATAGGATCAGAGAAACATAGGATCAACAATTGAGTAATTATGCAGAGTGGGCAGCACAGTGGTTAGCACTGCTGCCTCAAAGCACCAGGGGCCCGGGTTCGATTCCCGGCTTGGGTCACTGTCTGTGTGGAGTTTGCATGCTCTTCCCATGTCTGCATGAGTTTCCTCCCACCGTTTGAGAGACGTGCTGATTAGTTGCACTGACCAGAACCGGCGTCGGAGTACCTTCATTGCAGTGTTACAGCCTTACTTGTGACATTAATAAATAAACTTTAAAACAGTATGTGTGAGGTCACTCCATTAAGAAAGTCCAGTGCATCTCTTTTCTGTGATAGACCACAGTGGAGTGTGTGGGGGGGGTGTAAGAAATATATATTGTATTTAATCAGCATGCATTTTACTTTCAGTATGATAATGGGGGGAGGCCTGCAAGGTAAGCGTTCCCAGACTTCTTTCCTCTGGAACAGGAAAGGTTTTCCCTCTTGTATCTTCTTTGGGCCACTTGTTGAGAGTTTTCCCTCTTGCTCTACAGTGCGGGGTATTCGGGCAAGGCCCGGAATACTCAAGAGACTCTATGGATTGCTGCAAGGCCCATCCCAACAGCCTCAGGGCAGAGAGAGAGAGAGAACCCAACTTTCTCTCATTTAATACAGAACAAGAGCCTAGATTCCCACCTCCACCATGACTGCAGCTTGAGCCGCTTTCCCAAAGCGGGTTTGGAATTCCGGCACCTTCCTCCCCGCGCTGGCAACAGCCAACACCGCTCGCCAGATCAGCCGCGCCTTCCCTTTGAAGGAGGAGGCCGCGGAACCACAAGGAAAGCTTCAATATTGGGTCTGGCCGCCAGCGACAGCGACATTCCCCTTTAGCGGCCATGGAGCATACAGACAGTGCTGAACACATGCTCCTTCCTGGTTTAAGACCACTTTTCAGCTGGATTCATAATAATGGACTTGCTGCATGTTATGGAGAGTATTTTAATAATCTAACTTCCGAGCAGTGTATGAGCATCAATCCCAAGGATGCCCAACCTCCCGGTGTCCAGAATCATTCTTCAGCCACAAAGTTTAAAATGGGATTTTCACAGTAACTTCATTGTAGTGTTAATGTAAACCTACTTGTGACTAATAAATAAACTTAAAAAAAGATTTCACACTGTCCAGAATCATTCTGTAGCTACAAGCTGGCAATTGATGGAGATTGTTCAAATTATACCCTGGATCCACAGATATAAAGGCAGAATGTTACGAGAGTGATTCTAAGTGTCCAGCTAGCATGAAAATGGGAAAGTGCCTGATCTATTTTTTGGGTGAGTTTTCACACCCAATCTTATGCACTTAGTCATTGAAAAAATGATGTAGACCATTTCTAGTTGCTGCAGGTAGTGGGATGGGCTTAATACACCAGTCTGCCTGCAGAGGGAGCTCCCGACACAGATACCAGACTGGCAGTGCCAAGGTATCAGGCTGGTGCTGTCCAAGGGGCAACCCCCCTTGCCCTCGACTATCCCAGGGGGCCAATGGCCTCCAGTTCCACCGGCAAGAGCAACACAGCAGTTCCCCATTCATGTCGAGCAGGTGTTTTCCTCGCAGGAGAGAACCTGTCCAAGCGAGGCCATAAGGACAAGTGAACCCGGATGATTGAGTGCCGGGCCCACTAAACAGGTGCAAATAAGCAAATTATTCAGCCTCTCGCCCATTTCCGGCAAGAGGCTGACCTTGCCGGAAATCTGGCTCTCATAAAATCTCGATAGCCGAGAAATCGGGCGTGATCCTGATTTCGCGGCTCTCATGCGATGTTACCGGCTCGCTCTGCCTATCGATGGGCGAGGCGAGCAGGTAAAATTCCGTCCATAGTAACATAACAACAGCTTTAACACCATAAGCCGTCCATGGCCCTCAAAATAAAATTTGAAAACAAGCCACATTAAGGTGATAGTTGGGGAGATGTCATAAACTTCATCAAAGACTATCTGAAAAGAACAGAGAAGTGGAAAGGTTTAGGAAGGGAACTTAGCCCCTGGGTAGCTAATGATGTGGCTGCCAATGCTGGAGCAATTAAAATTGAGGCTGCACAAAAGGCTGAGCACAGAGATCACTCAAGGTGCTCGGATTGGAATGGAAGAGACTACAAAGGCGGGGAGGGAGTGAGACAGTTTGAAAATAAGGATGAGAATTTTAAAATTGAGGAGTGGCCGGCCTGCAGAGTGAGCAACTCTGGGTGAAGAAAATTAGGGAACTTTGCAATGGGGGTGTTTGCTGGTGGGACCTTGGGAGCAGAGTGGTGCCAAGACTTTGGATGCATGGGCTGCAGGAGGTTGGAGATTGCTTACTGGTAAGACCTCAGAAGCAGGGTCTGCGCTGGTGAGAGTTTGAGGATGGGGGTGGTAGATCTTGGAAATTTATGTAGGTCGGTGAGCCTAGAAGTGATAGGTTAACAAGGATTGATGCCAGTTAGGATGTGGCAGCAGAGCTTTGAATGAACTCATTATGCAGAGTGGAAAATGGGAGGTATGCCAGGATTGTGTTGAAATAGCTGAGTCAGAACAAAGACAAGGATCAGGATTTCAGTGTCAGGTGAGTTGCGGGGGTGATGGGCTGGGCTATGTTATAGAGGTGGAAGTAGGCAATCTTGATGCTGGTGGAGCAGACCTCAGGTTCCAGGAGGACAAAAAGTTTGCAAAATGTCTGACTCAGCCTCAATCAGGGAAAGGGCTGGTCTCGTCAGGAAGGAAACATGATTAACTCCATAACACAGTTCTTTTTCATGTTCTTTGAATATTTTCTTGTATTAGCACTAAAAATATAAGAGATGGACAATAAAAACCTGTTGCTTGCAATGAAGAGTCTGTTTGCTTTCTAAGTGGAATGTGAAGGCAGTGAGGCGTGATGATGGATGTGTTGGTCCACTAATTCTTTTTATTTTTGCAGGTTACATATGCGTGTGCAGTGGGTACTGGAAACATTAAGCGCTTCTCTCTTCTGTGCCAGCAACCCCAAGGATCCACTGTTAACCTCAGAAGAAGACATTGCTCCTGCACAAATATCTCTCGGAACTAGGCACCAACGCTGATACTCACACGTCAGTGGGCATTAGGTTGTTGGTTCCAAGGGTTGTGCAAAGTGACGAGGGCACAGCACGCACACACACACGAGAAGCTGGAACAGGCAGAGCAGTCCTAGGGCACCGACAGCATTGCTGGAAGCCAATGATGTTGATAAAGAAAGGCCAAAAATCCTGCAAGGTAAACTTTAGAGATTCGAATAGGGCAGGTGCAGGAGTTGTAATGTGATCAGGATTATTTCCCCACCCAGGTGCTAGACTAGGGTCGGGCAGCAAGATTAGAGAAATCAATGCAGGATAAAATTGTTTGTGTTGGGAAGAAGGAATTTTCTTTTATGACAGCAATTTTGGCACAAAGGATATTCATGGAGGACGGACTTCATCTGAGCAAAGAGGGTGCTAAATACTGCAAAATGGTTAAATTGGGAAGTAACAAAGAGATTGAATTTGGAAAGAGGAAGAAAATAAAACCTATAATAATCAGCTAATTGCAAAGGGTAAAATACTGGAGATGAAGATATGCAGAAAATAATTTAGCAAGAGAGATATGGACTGGGAAATAAAATCAAACAGACTAATCATAAAAGGTGGGAAAAAGTTATGGTTTAGAGCTGAATTTTACAAGTTAAAAGCAAAATACTGTGGATGCTGAAATCTGAAAACAAACAGAAAATGGCGGAAAATCTCAGCAAGTCTGGCAGCATTTGTGGGGAAAGAATAGAGCCAATGTTTCGAGT
Source organism: Mustelus asterias (assembly GCF_964213995.1). Taxonomy (NCBI): domain Eukaryota; kingdom Metazoa; phylum Chordata; class Chondrichthyes; order Carcharhiniformes; family Triakidae; genus Mustelus; species Mustelus asterias. The sequence continues at coordinate 60,093,945 of NC_135801.1, forward strand.
CTAGATGACCCTTCATCAGAACTGAGAGCAAAGAGAATCAGCAGAGATTTATACTATGAGGAGGGGGGGGGGGGGGTGAAATGGGACAAAGGGAATGTAAATGAGGATACAGAAAGCTGAGAAGGTGCTAAAGTTGTCCATTTTGTGATCAGAATGCTTGAATGGTAGAACAGAGGTAAAGATTGTTAAAGAACTGCCTGTGGAATGTGCCGGTTGAACTGAAAGTGGCGAGGGGAGTGTGCAAGAAGAAGAGCTGGAATGGAGGAGGGGAAAAATGGAAGCGAAAAAGAAGAATAATAAAATGGAAGGACGAGATGAAACTAAATAAAATAAATGGAAATGGGGTGGAAGGGGGAGTTCATGCTCTGAAGTTGTTGAACTCAATGTTCAGTCCAGAAGGTTGTAAAGTGCCCAAACGGAAGATGAGGTGCTGTTCCTCCAGTTTGCATTGGGGTTCATTAGAAATTTGCAACAGGCCAAGGATGGACATGTGGAGACAGCAGAGCAGGGTGGTGTGTTGAAGTGGCAAGCGAGAGGAAGGTCTGGATCCTGCTTACGGACGGACCGAAGGTATTCAGCAAAGCGGTCACCCAGTCTGCGTTTGGTCTCTCTGAGTAGACCACATTGGGAGCAGCGAATGCAATAAACCAGATTGAAGGAGGTGCACATGAAGGACTGCTTCACCTGAGGTAATGCATTTTGGAAGGTCTAATACAGATAGGAAATACATAGAAAATGGCAGAACCCTTAAGAATGTTGATAGGCAGAGAGATCTGGGTGTACAGGTACACAGGTCACTGAAAGTGGCAATGCAGGTGGAGAAGGTAGTCAAGAAGACATACGGCATGCTTGCCTTCATCGGCTGGGGCATTGAGTTTAAAAATTGGCAAGCCATGTTGCAGCTTTATAGAACCTTAGTTAGGCCGCACTTGGAATATAGTGTTCAATTCTGGTCGCCCAAACTGTGGAGGCTTTGGAGAGTGATGCGCGATTAAATCACTTGGGAGGCTAGATTGTACCCGGGAAATAAAGGCTTTTATTACTAACAAGAATGGAGCACACTATATACAACACAATCCCAGACTAAAGGGTCACCAGGCAGGGCAGTGACCTTTATACTTCCCCAGGTAGGCGGAGCCAACTGGAGTGTACCACAGAACAATATCAACAGGTAGAACAGCCCAACCCTAACCCCAACAGTGACAACAGTAACATATCTACAAATACCCATAGTGCTGACCATCCATGGCTCAGCACTCATAGTGGTAACCAACTATAGTTCACCACATTCACCCCTCCTTTAAAACAATGGCCGGCGGGGCAAAAAAAACAGAACAACTGTTCATATATTCACAAGTTCAGTCGTATTGGGGGACCGCACCGTCTCTGCGACCTCCTCAACACTGGCGGTAACGCCGGTTCAGGTAACCGTGGTGACCTTCTCTCCAAGGCGGTGTCCAGTGACTCCTCCAGTTCCTCACGGACAGGTGGACCACGAGGTGGCGACAATCTGCTGGACTCGATCACGCCTCGAGGTGGTGACAATCTCCTGGACTCAGGCAAGCTGTACACGGGAGTAAGAGGATTACGTGGTGGTCCCGGTACTGCCCGTGCCATGTCAGGAGGGGAGATAAGGGTCAGGGGGTCCCTAACTAGGGGTGTGGGAGCGACTGGGGTTTCCAAGTCCCCTGCAGGCGCCAGATCTCTAATAGAGACCGTGTCCTCTCGCCCATCAGGATATGCCACATAGGCATATTGAGGGTTGGCGTGGAGGAGATGGACCTGCTCAACCAAAGGGTCGGACTTGCGGGTCCTAACATGCCGCCGCAGGAGGGCAGGTCCTGAGTACATTAACCAAGACGGTAATGAGGTCCCAGAGGAAGACTTGCGAGGGAAGGAAAACATCCTCTCATGTGGAGTAACGTTGGTTGCCGTACACAGGAGTGAGCGGATGGAATGGAGCGCATCAGAGAGTACCTCTTGCCAACGGGAGACTGGAAGACCTTTAGACCTCAACGCCAGTAAGACAGCCTTCCAGACTGTAGCATTTTCTTGTTCAACCTGTCCGTTACCCCTAGGGTTGTAACTCGTAGTTCTACTTGAGGCAATCCCTTTTGAGAGCAGGTATTGCCTCAAGTCGTCACTCACAAATGACAAGCCCCTATCACTGTGGATATAGCTGGGGTAACCGAACAGGGTGAAAAGATCCCGTAATGCCTTGATAACCGTGGCAGCGGTCGTATCAGAACAGGGAATGACAAAAGGGAATCGTGAGTACTCGTCAATCACATTGAGAAAGTACACGTTCCGATCTGTCGAAGGAAGGGGGCCCTTGAAGTCCACACTCAGTCTTTCAAAAGGGCGAGTGGCCTTAATGAGGTGTGCCCTATCAGGTCGGTAGAAGTGCAGTTTGCATTCAGCGCATACCTGGCAGCTTCGGGTTATGGACCTGACATCCTCCACTGAGTAGGGTAGATTCCGGGCCTTTACGAAATGGAAGAGCCGAGTGACCCTCGGATGGCAGAGATCATTGTGGAGGGCCTGTAACCGATCCTCTTGCACACTGGCACATGTTCCACGCGACAGGGCGTCTGAGGGCTCATTGAGCTTCCCCGGACGGTACATGATATCATAGTTGTAGGTGGAGAGTTCGATTCTCCACCTCAAGATTTTATCATTTTTGATCTTACCCCGTAATGTGTTGTTGAACATGAACGCCACGGACCGCTGGTCCGTGAGCAGAGTGAATCGTTTTCCCGCCAAGTAATGGCGCCAATACCGAACAGCCTCAACAATGGCCTGGGCCTCCTTTTCCACCGCAGAGTGCCGAATTTCAGGGCCTTGGAGGGTGCGAGAGAAAAAGGCAACGGGCCTGCCCGCCTGGTTAAGTGTGGCGGCCAGGGCGAAATCAGATGCATCACTCTCCACCTGAAAGGGGATGGATTCATCAACAGCATGCATCGTGGCTTTCGCGATGTCGGCTTTTATCCCTTCAAAGGCTAAGCGAGCCTCTGCTGCTAGGGGAAAGGAGGTAGACTTGATGAGCAGACGGGCTTTGTCCGCATAATTGGGAACCCACTGTGCATAGTATGAAAAGAAGCCTAAGCATCTTCTCAGTGCTTTGATGCTAGTGGGCAGGGGAAGTTCAAGGAGGGGATGCATACGGTCTGGATCAGGGCCAAGGACCCCATTTTCCACCACGTATCTGAGAATTGCTAGGCGGCGCTTGCGAAATACGCACTTCTCCCTGTTGTAGGTCAGATTCAGGCGAGACGCAGTGCGTAAAAATCTAAGGAGGTTGGCATCGTGGTCCTGCTGGTCATGGCCGCAGCCCGTTCTGGTCCACCATTCGGTCCATAGCACGCTGGAAGACCGAGACCCCATTCGTGACGCCAAAGGGAACCCTTAAAAAGTGATAAAGACGACCATCCGCCTCAAAGGTCGTGTATTTTCGGTCCTCTGGGCGAATGGGGAGCTGGTGGTAAGCTGACTTCAAGTCAATGGTGGAGAACACCCGGTACTGCGCAATCTGATTGACCATGTCAAATATGTGCGGGAGAGGATACGCATCCAGCTGCGTATATCTATTAATGGTCTGACTATAGTCTATGACCATCCGGGGTTTGTGTCCAGTTTTAACCACCACTACTTGCGCTCTCCATGGACTAGAGCTAGGTTGGATGATCCCTTCCCTGAGGAGCCGCTGAACTTCAGATCGAATGAAGATCCAATCCTCAGCGCTGTAACGCCTACTCTTGGTTGCGATGGGCTTTCAGCCTGGCACGAGATTCTCGAATAAAGATGGTGGGGTGATTCTGAGTGTCGAGAGGCTACACGTGGAGCACGCTGGGCAATTTGGAGGCTGTTGTGCTCCCACTGAAAGTGGAGGGAGTGGCCCATCGTACTGCAGGGTTACACTCCTCAGGTGGACCATAAAGTCTAGTCTCAGGAGTATCGGAGCGCAAAGGTGCGGTAACACAAGGAGCCTGAAGTTCTCGTAAACTGTGCCCCGCACCATTAGGTTGACCACGCAGCTCCCTAGCACGGTAACAGACTGGGACCTCGACGCCATCGAAATTGTCTGTCTGACAGTCCGTACTCGGAGACCGCACCGTTTCACGGTGTCAGGGTGAATGAAGCTCTCCGTGCTCCCGCTGTCAAACAAACAATGAATTTGGCGTCCATTTACCTCTATGCCCATCATGGACTTGTTGAGTCTGTGAGGCTTGGCCTGGTCCAGGATGATTGATGCCACCGTTGGATCTTGGGTGCAACTGCAGGCAGCTGAGATGGTTGATGATGATGATCCCTGCTCGTCGTCTGCGGTCGGTGCCGACCAAAATGGCTGCGCCCATGGATCACACGTGGTCGGTGGCGCTAAAAGTGGCGGCCCCTGCAGGTCGCACGTGTCTTGCGTCTCCGTCGTCAGGAATGGCGGCGCTCTGGAATCGCACGTGGTGGAAGACCTGGAAGACGCTGGAGACAAGGAGACAGGCTCTGGAGAATCACACGCCGCGCTGCTATGTTTGGAGAGTGGTTTGGTCCTGCAGACTTTGGCATAATGCCCTTTCTTTCCACACGCGGAGCACAATACCGTTCTAGCTGGACATCGCTGCCGAGGGTGTTTCGCCCATCCACAGAAGTAACACCGCGGGCCTCCTGGAGCTGACGCCATCGTCAGATCCGAGGTTGGAAACACAATCGCGCAGTTTTTCGTAACCGCTGAATAAAGTTGAGTCGGTGGCTGTACTTGCCACGATGTTCCCACGTGGTCGGTGGGGTACGTTTCTAGACTTCTGGAGGCCGTTTCCATAGCGTCAGCCAATTCTACTGTCTTAGCGAGGTCTAGATTACCTTTCTCTAGCAGCTGAAGGTGAATATACGACGAGCCGATTCCCGCCACGAACGCATATCGGATCAAGTCGTTCGTATACTGGGCCGCCGACACTGGCTTGCAGTTGCAGGCTCTGGCGAGCTGCTGAAGTTCACACAGGTACTGTCCTGTCATTTCGCCGGGCTGCCACCGTCGAGTGGCTAGAAGGTGTCGAGCATGGATCTCGTTTGGCAGTTTGTTGTACCGTTTCTTAAGTAGTTCGATGGCCCCTTTGTAGTCTTGGGCATCGCGGATTGATAAGTATACGGTGTCGCTTACCCTCGCGTGGAGGACCCGCAGTCTATCGGCGTCGATTTGAATGGCTGTTGAGGCATCGATGTAGCCTTGAAAACACTTTAACCAATGGTTGAAAGTGTTCGACGCTCCTGCCGCACGTGGATCTAAAGTAAGCCGCTCGGGTTTCAACATTTGCTCCATGGTTTTTTTTTCAAAATTTTGTTAGTAATAAAATTGATGCGCGATTAAATCACTCGGGAGGCTAGATTGTACCCGGGAAATAAAGGCTTTTATTACTAACAAGAATGGAGCACACTATATACAACACAATCCCAGACTAAAGGGTCACCAGGCAAGGCAGTAAACTTTATACTTCCCCAGGTAGGCGGAGCCAACTGGAATGTACCACAGAACAATATCAACAGGTAGAACAGCCCAACCCTAACCCCAACAGTGACAACAGTAACATATCTACAAACACCCATAGTGCTGACCATCCATGGCTCAGCACTCATAGTGGTAACCAACTATGGTTCACCACAGAGAGGGTACAGAAAAGATTTACCAGGATATTGCCTGGTATGGAGAGCATTAGCTACGAGGAGAGGTTGGAGAAACTTGGTTTGTTCTCACTGGAAGAATGGAGGTTGAGGGGAGACTGATAGAAGTCTACAAGATTATGAGAGGCAGGGACAGAGCAGATAGCCAGAAGCTTTTTCCCAGGGTGGAAGAGTCAATTACTAGGGGGCACAGATTTAAGGTGCGAGGGGCAAGGTATAAAGGAGATGTACAAGGCAAGTTTTTTACACAGAGAGTAGAGTGCCTGGAACTTATTGCCGGTGGAGGTAGTGGAAGTGGATACGGTAGTGACTTTTAAGGGGCGTCTTGACAAATACATGAATAGGATGGGAATAGAGGGATATGGTCCCCGGAAGGGTAGGGGATTTTAGTTCAGTCGGGCAGCATGGTCGGTGCAGGCTTGGAGGGCCGAAGGACCTCTTCCTGTGCTGTAGTTTTCGTTCTTCCTTGTTCTTTGTTCTTTATAACAAAAAGGTGGGTGAATTAAAGAGCTAACACAGACACAAAGAACCAAATGGCCTCCTATCATGTGACAATTCTGTGGTTCTGAGAGTCAGGGGCCATGTCCTCTTCTTTGCTGGAACTGGGACTGCTAGGATTGCCAGAGCTGCCAACTAATCAGATCTCCAGGGTGGGACAACGTCCTGGTAAATCTTTTCTGTACCCTCTCCAAAGCCTCCTCATCCTTCTGGTGGTGTGGCGACCAGAATTGAACACTATATTCCAAGTGGGAAAGTTACAGCACAGTAACAGGCCTTTCAGCCCTCCAAGCCTGCACCAACCATGCTGCCCGACTGAACTAAAACCCCCTACCCTTCCGGGAATCATATCCCTCTATTCCCATCCTATTCATGTATTTGTCAAGACGCTCCTTAAAAGTCACTACCGTATCCGCTTCCACTACCTCCCCCCCCGGCAAGTTCCAGGCACCCACCACTCTCTGTGTAAAAAATCTGCCTCGTACATCTCCTTTAAACCTTGCCCCTCGCACCTTAAACCTGTGCCCCCTCGTAATTGACTCTTCCACCCTGGAAAAAAGCTTCTGACTATCCACTCTGTCCATGCCTCTCATAATGTTGTAGACTTCTATCAAGTCGCCCCTCAACCTCCATCGTTCCAGTGAGAACAAACCAAGTTTCTCCAGATTCTCCAACCTCTCCTCATAGCTAATGCCCTCCATACCAGGCAACATCCTGGTGAATCTTTTCTGTACCCTCTCCAAAGCCTCCACATCCTTCTGGTAGTGTGGCGACCAGAATTGAACACTATATTCCAAGTGCGGCCTAACTAAGGTTCTATAAAGCTGCAACATGACTTGCCAATTTTTAAACTCAATGCCCCGGCCGATGAAGGCAAGCATGCCATATGCCTTCTTGACTACCTTCTCCACCTGTATTGCCACTTTCAGTGAACTGTGTACCTGTACACCCAGATCCCTTTGCCTATTAAGGATTCTGCCATTTACTGTATATTTCCTATCTGTATTAGTCCTTCCGAAATGCATTACCTCACATTTGTAAGGACTCCAAATGTTTTTTAAAGTTTTATTCTCCCACCCTCTTCCTGTAACCCTGCCCTTTTCAGATGATAATGTCATTCCCTCTTGAATGCCTCAATTCATCCTGCCTCCATTATACTCTCAGGCAGTGCATTCCAGATCATAACCACATGAAAAGATTTTTCCTCATATTGCCATTACTTCTTTTGCCAATTTCATTAAATCTATGTGTTCTGGTTCTCAATTCTTCCACCAATGGAACAGTTTCTATCCTGTCTGTCCTGACTCCTCATGATTTTGAATATCTCTATTAAATCTCCTCTCAATCTTCTTTTCTTCAAGGAAGATAGTCTCAACTTCTCCAGTCTATCTATGTAATTGACGTTCCTCATCCCTGGAACCAACCATTCTCGTGAATCTTTTCTGTACTATGCCTAATGCAGATTCTGCCACCATAATTGTACAAGATGGCTGCTGAGTTTTGCAGCTTGCTTCCACTTTGTACATTTCTATCTGGAATCTTTCAGGCCTGCCTGCAGCAAGAAGCTTGGCGGGCAGGAGAACCTAATTTGGCATGAGTCCAAAATTAGCCTCCCAGTGGCATAGAGTCATAGAGATATACAGCATGGAAACAGGCCCCTCAGCCCAACTCATCCATGCCGACCAGGTTTCCTAACTGAACTAGTCCCATTTGTCTGGATTTGGCCCATATCCCTTTAAACGTTTACTATCCATGTACTCGTCCAAATGTCTTTTAAATGCTATATTCTCGACAACCTCCTCTGGCAGCTCATTCCATATACGCAGCACTCTCTGTGTTAAAAGTTGCCCTTCAGGATAGTCAGAAGCTTTTTCCCAGGGTGGAAGAGTCAATTACTAGGGGACATAGGTTTAAGGTGCGAGGGGCAAGGTTTAAAGGAGATGCACGAGGCAAGTTTTTTACACAGAGGGTGGTGGGTGCCTGGAACTCGCTGCTGGGGGAGGTAGTGGAAGCAGATACGATAGTGACTTTTAAGGGGCATCTTGACAAATGCATGAATATTATTACAGGGATATAGTCCCCGGAAGGGTAGGGGGTTTTAGTTCAGTTGGGCTGCATGGTCAATGCAGACTTAGAGGGCCGAAGGGCCTGTTCCTGTGCTGTAATTTTCTTTGTTCTTTTCCCTTCTCAATTTTTCCTGTCTCACCGTAACCTATGCCCTCTAGTTTTGGACTCCCGTACCCTAAGGAAAAGACCTTGGCTATCCATGGCCCTCATGATTTTATAAACCTCTATAGGGTCATCCCTCATCCTTCTACTCTCCAGGGAAAAAAGTCCCAGCCTGTCCTGTCTCTCCTTATAATTCAAACCTTCCAGCCCTGGTAACATCCTTGTAAAATCTTTTTTGCACCCTTTCCAATTTAATAACATCTTTCTTATAGCTGGATGAACGTTTGCATTAATGAGTTTTGCAGCTTGCTTCTACTTTGTGCCTTCTTTCAGGCCTTCTTGAATGTCTTGGTCACATTGTAGGCCAGTGGAAAACCTCTCTGGGAAGTGAGCATCATAAACGGTGTGGATTGTGAGTTCTTGCACTTAGTCCTAGAGATTTGAAGGAGGGTCTGGAACTCACATGGACAGTCACAGTCAGAGGGCAGATTTGCATCAGTTAAGGTGGAAGTACTAGTCTTATGGATTGTTAGTGGATGGTCTAATGGGAGGCAGGTGGGGGACAAAGTTGCAAAAAGCCAGGGTACATCTGATCTCAAGAATTGATGGAGTCAGGAGGGACATGAGCACGTGGACAATAAAGGGAACAGAGAAGTGAGCAGGAATGTCAACATTAATGAAAAAGGGCCCAGGGTAAGGCAGGGGCAGGAAGAGGGAAGCAGCTGAATGGTTAGAGGAGGGAGAGGAATGACAAAATTGTGGAAGGGGATAGGAACTTGGTGGGTAACAGGGGATGTTTTGGAAAGCGCTTGGTTTATTGGCAAACCTCACACACACACACCATGCTGAAACTCTCAAGGTGTTGCTCAACTATCAAGTTTGTAAAACCTCTCAAACACCTCATGATATGGTAGGGCGGTGGGGGTTAGAGATGATCACAGAATTTATACAAGGAGTTATTGCTTCCTCTTTTGGGCTGAGTGTAGCAGCTCCCTATTAATTATTATTCCACTCTACTCCAAGCTCAGCTGAGTTCTGCTCTCAAGGTTATGATGCCCAATAACCCAGCATTGAACATAAGAACATAAGAAATAGGAGCAGGAGTAGGCCATCTGGCCCTTCGAGCCTGCCCCGCCATTCAACAAGATCATGGCTGATCTGAAGCGAATCAGTTCCACTTACCCGCCCGCTCCCCATAACCCCTAATTCCCTTATCGATCAGAAAACTATCTACCCGTGATTTAAACATATTCAACAAGGAAGCCTCCACCACTTCAATGGGCAGAGAATTCCAGAGATTCACTACCCTCTGAGAGAAGAAGTTCCCCCTCAACTCTGTTCTGAACCGGCCCCCCCTTATTTTGAGGCTGTGCCCTCTAGTTCTGGTTTCCCTTCTAAGTGGAAAGAATCTCTCCACCTCTACCCTAACCAGCCCCTTCATTATCTTATATGTCTCTATAAGATCACCCCTCATCCTTCTAAACTCCAACGAGTACAGGCCCAATCTGTCCTATTGCTCCATGACTAATGGGTCACATTCCAGCGAGAACACAGCAAGGTCTGGAATTGATGTTCGTTCTGTACAATTTGGCAACTGCTGCTATTAGGGGCAGGGATGAAGGGAGGGAGGTGTTATAATTCACTGCTCACCCATTGACTAAAGGAGAAAGCTGGAGCCAGTCTTTCTTTAACATTGTGTTATTCACATAACCCAGAGGACACAGGCACAGACTCCCTTTTCCTCACCTTCCCTACCCTAGGTGCAAATTGTTTCTTTTATATACTGAAGAATAATGCCCTAACCTTTCATTTCACTTCATTATGACAGGATTGCAACATTAACAAATTCCCCTCTATCTTAGAAAAAAAAGTACATATTTATAGACAAAAGTTTTTTTTAAAACTGAAGAAAGAGAAATAAACTGTACACACTCAAGACTCACATTAGGAGCCACCCTTCTACGATTGCCAATAACTTCTCACCGGAAACATTTCTTTTGGTGAAGCAATTGGAGAATCGATGGCTTGTCTCTGCCCATTTCTCTCATGTGAAATAGGAAGTCATTAACCTGCATCATAAAGGTTCCCACCATGGTGCCAATAAAACATGGCAGGATCTGCCTTCAGTTGGAGACCACCCTATTTTAACAAACTGATGTAACTGAAAAATACCATATTCGGGAAACATCATTCAAATCTAGACACACTTATTTAACTTCCAAAGTCTTCCTTCTACATCTGGTAGCGCCTTAGGAAGTTGGAGAAAACCTCCCTCTGGAGGTGCTCCCCCTGTAGCTTTGTCTATATGCTTACATTTCCAAAAGAAGTGCCAAAGAAAAATCAAAATGACCTTTCCCTCTGTGGGTGAGTCCACCTTAATCTCTTTGTCTCCTAAGCATTCTTCAAAATCCTGGGCCATGAACCGAGTCATCACCTTCTAAATTTCATCTGGTAGCACCTTTTCTGTGTAAAAGCATCAAAGTGATAATGTTGCCTGACGCCTAGCTCCTAGCTGGGATATCTGTATACACGCCAAACTCTCACCAATTGCCTAGCTCTTCCTCTTTAGCTTCCCGTATTGCTTTATCCCCTAACTTGTTGGTAGCTACAAAAATGGCTTGGTCATGGGGACTTAGAATCATAGAATCATACAACGCAGAAAAGGCCCTCTGGCCCCTTGAGCCTGCACCGACATCTACTTCTGCTATTTTGTTGGGATTGTTCTGCATTCTCCTGTGTATACTGTGTTGTCTAGTCAGACTGTGACCTCTACTCACCTGCTGAAGTCTTTCTGAGCTACTGCTGTTAGATCCCCTGTGGGCCCCACTGAGGCCCTTTCCACATAGGTGAACGTTTCCTCAACCAGGATTCATCACCCAGCCAATTACTGTACGTCGAACTACTCTTCCTTTTTTACCATTCCCACACTCCATTGTCCCAGTCCATGACCTTCACTGCTTGTCCATCATCCTGGAAATTCAACCAATTCTGAAATTTTCCAGTTGGATTTTCCTACCCATCCACTGTTCTTACATCCCTCCAGTTATTCAATCCTTTTGGACAGTTTCAGCGCCAGGAACCCTCTTTGGGCAGTTGGCCTCGAGACAAAATAGCCCTCCCTATTCAGTTTCTCTATCAGCATCTAACTCCTGATTGATCATCTATTGTCCCACTGGCTTTTCCCACAAAATACATGAGTATGTGATGCAAAGAGTGCTTTGTCATAATTGAAGGATCGGTGTTTTAGTGCATGAGGAGAGAGGGAGTAATGGGACTGTGTACTGGTCTGTGCCAAGGACTGTGAGCCTATGCAAGAAAAACATCTGCGACTCTGCAGGCCTCTGCAGTGTCCATCTAGGAAGAAGTTTACCTTGGCTGAGGTGTCCACAATGATGGGTTGCACTCTTGCACTAACGCCAAGGCCATCTTAGATTGAGACTTATAGGGGTCTCTGTGATTGGCTGGAGTGGTTGCACCTCAACATAGTGTGGATGAGGGACTCCCAGTAAGTCGATTACAAAATTGCCTTAAAACTTCTCAGCTTGACACGGAAGGGATATGAGCTTACAGTGTGTGAATGGTGATCAGACACCAGGAACACGATTGTCCCTGATCAATCTGCATGGGCCAATGTTGACTAGCCCAATGCTGCTCCTCCCCCTGGACACGTCTATCTGGTACTGCCTGAAAGAGCTCTTTGCCAGATCCCTTTGGGAGCAGACGTGAGGTTGACATCCCTGCCAATTCTAGATTTGATACTGCTTCCAATTGCCATGCACACAGACTTTGTGAAGGCCTGGGTAAAATCGCAATTCCACTTGCAGACCTCTGAGATCACAGGAGAACTGAATGCTTTGCAGATTCTGATGCGCAAATTTAGCACTAGGTCTTTGCATATTAATATAGTTTGGCAAATGCAAATCATAGAATCCCTACAGTGCAGAAGGAGGCCATTCGGCCCATCGGGTCTGCGCCAGCCATAATCCCACCCAGGCCCTATTCCTGTAACCCCACACATTTACCCCGCCAATCCCCCTGACACTAGTGTTAATTTAAAATGGCCAGTCAACCTAACCCGCACATCTTTGGACTATGAGAGGAAACCGGATGATCAAATGAACAAACCAACAGCAGGGCAGACAGTAACTAGTGCAGTTTAATTCAGCTATCATAAATCCAGATATATTAGGGAAAAATAATGTCCATTACCAAAACAACACTGGGACCTTCCAGCCAGCAGAGAATAGAAAACTAAAAAATGTTTCAGCAGCTTGCTCTGCCTGGAATGTGGTAGTTGTTAGATTGGCACAAGTGTGTCTGCCCCGCTGTAGTCCTGCTGTGGCCTTTGTATGTGGTTTCACAACACCCTGGCCTCCTTCAGCTCCATTTCCTTCACTGTCCTCATCATGGAGAAGACATCTCACTCCTCCTTGTTTCCCTCAGCCAGGAGATACCCACCTCGTAGAATTAGGTTGTGCAGGGCACAGCAGGCAATGATAATCCAGGACACTCTCCATGGGAAGTATTGAAGTGCCCCACCTGAGCTATCCAAACATCTGAACCTTATCTTTAGGAAACCTAACATTTGGTCAGTTGTGGTCCTTGTGTAGGCATGTGAAGGCAGCATTGTTGCTCTCCACAACAGCATTGCGGACAGAATCATCAGACAGGTCTACTGTTGGTATCCCTTGTAAGAAGTTTAACAACACCAGGTTAAAGTCCAACAGGTTTAACCTGTTGGACTTTAACCTGGTGTTGTTAAACTTCTTACTGTGTTTACCCCAGTCCAACGCCGGCATCTCCACATCATGTATCCCTTGCCCCAGAGGAACCAGCTCTGCAATCTCCGAGGTCCTTCAAAGAGTTGAGGCACCTGGTAGTGGTTCAAAATGTAGATGTTGTGGGACATTTCTAGGAACTGTGCATAAACATATGAACTGCACATTCCAAAGAGTGGAACCTCTGATGATGAATGTGACTGGTTGTTGCCAGCGAGCTCTCAAGGTCACATGCGTACAATCAATAGCGCTCTGCACTTGCAGGAAACCTGAGATTGGTGCAAAACCCAATCCTTTTGCAGACTGGCTTTCAGTATTCTGATGGAATTGGACAAATTGGTATGTTTCTATGGACTCCAAAGGCATCAACAGGTACAGGAAGAGCAAATGAGTATGGCAGTTAGATAGAGGACCAGCTATGATCATGTAGAATAGTGGAGCAAGTGTGAAGGGCCGAATGACCAACTCCTATTTTCTATGTTTCCGCATTGTTCTCATCTGTTGTCTCCCATGTGCACTTCTGTGTCACTGACTGGCAACTGCTACACTGGCCCCATCAGAGCCCTGGAAGGATCCACTGGCAAAGAATTTCCAGGTTGTGGCAATCTTCAATGCCTTCGGCATGGGATTCTCTACAAGTTCCTGTAGCCTCAGTCTGTTGTGGCGAGATTATCAGATATGAGCAACCACATTCTCGGACATCTAAAGGTGCCTCTAGCATTGCCTTTAGCTCAATTGTCGATAACTTTACCACCTTTGTTACACCTGTGGTCGGACCAATGTTTGCATCCCCGCCCCACCTTGAAGGACTTCTTGGAGGACCAGAGATGGATGTTCCTTCAGTTCATACATGACTCTGCATGGAGACATTGCTCTTTGACCACGGGTGATAAGAGCAATATGCAAGAAGCCTTCCTCTGACACTATATTGTTGCCTCTGCTACACTTGAGACTCTATGGAGAGACTATTGGCTTGGCAGCATAAAAAGCCTAACCATATGAGCTCTTTTCAGTCATGACCATTCACCCTTGAGCATGGAGGCTTAGAGTCATGAGTTGGCTGCCATCCACCTTGGTATCATCCCCCTTCCTCCCTTCTCCCCTGCCCTGATGGCAGTTGATGGCAAACAACACAGAATGAATAGCAGCTCCATCTCTGCAATGAGACCCATGACTCAGGGACAAACCTGCTGTTGTACGGGATTCACCACAGTGAGAACAAAAATGTGCATGTTGGACATCCAGTTGCTTCTTGATTATTAGGATGTTCCACTTGTCAGCCAATTGTACTGACATCGAACTCCATCCACCCGAAAAGACCCTCTACCCACTTTGAAGGATCGCACTTACCGACTAACAATGTTCTCTAGGTAAGATTAGAAAAATGAATGGTGTCACCTTTGAAACTCACTGTACCACCTTCCACCCAGCTCAGGTCACTCACCAACGTCCCCCATAATGCTTGACCCACCCAATGTCATAATTCCTCTCCCCTTTGTCACCCTTTAATCTGTCCCCATTACCTTGGACCCGATTATCATCCACATGCCTTCCTTTACTTCAAAGCTGACACCTGCCAATTCCCTACCAATCCTCAGGACCCCACCATTGACAGCATCGACCCTGCCCTCTTAGACAATTTCTTCCCTCCTCCCCAGTCAGTCTTGGACCCCCTTCTACCCTTTTCCATGATTCCCATGATCAGCCCTCGCACCGTCCTAATCTTCTTTCCACCCTTTGCCTGTAACCCTTGCCCAGTCCTTGCTCCATGTTTCCAGCTTAGTCCCCTCCACCTTTCACATGCTTCCCATTTCCAGCCCTTGCTCCACTATACCCACCTTCCATCCTTGCCTGCCTCCCATCACCAACCTTGATGCAACTTTTTCTGCAACACCTAATATGAATGAAGTTATGAGCAGTTCCCAAGAAGGTGACGGCAATGTCTGCTGACCTCAAAGTCATGGAAGAAGTGAAACTCGTTGGGTAAATGCCACGCATTTGCAGTTATGTGATGAGACAGAGTACAGAAAAGAGATAGAGAATCTGGTGAACTGGTGCGACAACAAATAATCTCTCCGTCAATGTCAACAAAATTAAGGAGATAATCATCGACTTCAGGAAGTGTAGTGGAGGACATGCCCCAGTCTACATCAATGGGGATGAAGTAGAAATGGTTGAGACTTTCAAGTTTTTAGGTATCCGGATCACCAACAACCTGTCCTGGTCCCTCCATGCCAATGTTATAGTTACGAAAGCCCACCAACGCTTCTAAATTCTTAGAGAACTAAGAAAATTTGGTATGTCCGCCACGACTATCACCAACCTTTGCAGATGCACCATAGAAAGCATTCTTTCTGGTTGTATCACGGCTTGGTATGACCCCTGCTCTGTCCAAGACCGCAAGAAACTACAAAGGATCGTGAATGAAGCCCAGTCCATCACTCAAACCAGCCTCCCACCCATTGACCCTGTTTACATTTCCCGCTGCCTCGGAAAAGCAGCCAGCATAATTAAGGACCCCACGCACCCTGGACATACTCTCTTCCATCTTCTTCCATCGGAAAAAAGATACAAAAGTCTGAGGACACATACCAACTGACTCAAGAACAGCTTCTTTCCTGCTGCCTTCAGATTTTTGAATGGGACCTACCTCACATTAAGTTGATCTTTCTCTACACCCTAGCGATGACTGTAACACTACATTCTGCACTCTCTCCTTTCCTACTCTAACTACGGTGTGCTTTGTATAGCGCGCAAGAAACAATACTTTTCACTGTATACAAATACATGTGACAATAATAAATCAAATCAAATTATAAATCTGAATGTACTGATTTCTGATAGGTGGGGGGGCTTAGTTTGGAGGAGGAACTTAATTCTGGCAAGGTGGTCTTTTAATGAGCATGTGTGATATGCTGATGGATACTAAAGGGTTTCCCGACATAGTTCGCCAGGAGGCTCAACCTGCCTTTAACCCACTTTAAAAGTCCCAAGAACAAAATTTTAAAGATTTGTCCCAACGTTGGGAAATTGGGATTTTGGTCTCACATCAAAGTAAGTTCTTCCCGCCTGTCATTCTTACCACTGATCGCCAAACATTCCAGCCTAAGTGATGGAGTTTGTGCAGGAGAATGATGCTGAAACAAAATTCAACTTTAGAGACTCAATGACCAAGGAGGAGGGAGAGCAGCTTGACCCGAGTGAGGACCAGGTTAATGAGTGATTTGCTGATTGATGAACTAGCACAATTTCAAAACCTCTCATAAAAGGAAAATACAGCAAATGTTAGAAATCGAAATGGAAACAGGAAATGCTGGAAAACCTCAGCAAGTCTGGCAGAATCTGAGAGAAACAATTACAGTTTTGAGTCCAGTATGACTCTTCTTCACAGCTTCAAGTTTGATTTCACATTGAAAATGCTGATTTTTTAAATTACTGTTTGCTTTGGCAACTTTGCACATCAAAATAGAATCATGGAATGATATAACACGGAGGCCATTCAACCCATTAGGCCTTTATCAGCTCTTGAAAAGAGCTATTCAATTAGTCCCAATCCAATGCTTTTCCCCAAAGAGCAACATGTTTTTCTTTCCAAGCAATTATCCAATCCTATTCAAGAGTTCTACCTTTGAACCCTCACATCCATCAACCCTTTCCAATGTTCGAATTCTCTTTTGGAAATGCCAGTAAGAGAACAAAAACAGGACTCCTTTCTGCTGTAAAATATTTTATTGACCTGCATTTGGTGAACATCCTTTCTTAAAGCAATAAGCAAAATGGGAAGATTGCTGCGAAGAGCTGGAAATCTGTGTAGATTTGCTGCAAAATAGAACAGAGGCACATTGAAAATTTAGACAAATTGTATTGCACCTATGAAAAGCTAAAAAAAGATGCAATTTCAATATTCAAAGAAGAACAGGCATCAACATTTATCCCTCACCCAACACTGCAATTAGTGATGATAAATAGGTGATGGTTAATTTTAATAAAGCCCAAGAAAATTTGGGGCTAAGACTGAGTAGGATGTCTGGAATTGGATTGTACTTTATAAACTCTACTTTCTGTTACTACACAAACAGTTGATGCTTGAAGAAAATAGTAAATGACAAATCTGAATATGGCTGTTTACTTAATATTATCTTGATTCCAATGTAAGCAGAATGAAAGCGTATGTGGAAGTCTCTGCTTAAACAAAGTATTAATCTTGTGCAAATATCAAAGCTTCTCATTTTGAAAACTAAAATCTCAGAAGTCATTGGATGCTTCTTTAAGAGTGTGAAAATGTCTAAACTTATTTTTTGAGGTGACAAACTCAGTGTCGTAACTAAAAATACAACATTCATAGAAATGATACTCCATAGATTGAGCCATTTGGCCCATCTTTTCCATGCTGACCCAAAGACACCCAGGTGCCCTTTCTAATCCCATCTTTCTACACATCGCCCATAACCCTGCAGTTTACAGCACTTGAGGTGTAGATCCAGGTACTATTTAATAGAGTGTAGGGTCTCTGCTTCCACTGCCAACTCATGGAGCCAATTCCAGACACTCACTACCCCTGTGTAAAAAAGCTTTTCCTCATGCCCCCTCTAATCCTGCCACTTAGCTTGAATCTATGACCCCTGGTTTTTGAACTCTGTGCCAAGGGAAATAGGTTCCTGTCTACTCTATCTCTACCTCTCACAATTTTATATACCCCAATCATGTCACCCCCTCAGCCTTCTCTGTTCCAAGGAAAACAACCCCAACCTCCCCAATCTCTTCTCTTTGCTACAATTGTCCAGCTCTGGCACATTCTGCTAAATCTTCTCTGCACTCGCTCCAGAGCAATTACATCGTTCCTGTAATGTGGCGAACAGAACTGCACACAATACTCCAGTTGTGGCCTCACCAGTGTCATACAGTTCCATCATTATATTGCTACTTCTGTATTCCATACCTCTGCCAGTGAAGGAGAGCTTATGCCTTCTTTACAACCTTATCTAACTGTACAGCTGCGTTTGTGGACCTGTGCACTTGCATACCAAGATCTCTCACTTCATCTACCTCTCACAGTACACTCCCATTTATTGTGTATTCCATTTTACTGCTTGACCTCCCTAAGTTACACTTATCAGAACTGAACTTCATCTGCCACTTTCCTGCCCACTCCGCAGACCCATCTATATCATTTTGGAGCTTACAACTATCTTTTACACTATCCACTACACAGCCAATTTTTGTGGCGTTTGCAAATTTCCCAAATGTGCCCCCCAAGTTCAAGTCCAAATCATCAATATATAAAACAAACAGCAAGGGGTCCCAACACCAAGCCCTTTGGAACACCACTTGAAACAGCTTTCCAGTCACAAGGGCAGCTATCGACCACTACCCTTTCTTTTCTGTTACTAAGCCATCTGTCAGCTTTACTAAGGAAATTATATGCAGTTTCCACTGATAAATTTTCTCTCCTGAGTTTGCACACAAAAAGATAAGCAATTACTAGTTTTTACTTCATGAAATTATGCTTATTAAACCCACCTTTTGCAGTGTTATTTTCATTTCATTACTATTTTCTGTGAAGAAGATCGGCGCTCGGATCGCTTTCTCCAGTTTCATCATCAGAAAGACGGGCAGGAGTAGTACCTGAGCTACTTTTGAATCCCTTGGGAAAACCACCCAGGGTTTGAGGTTGTGTTTCATGAGTTAGGTGGAAGCTGCTAGCCCCATCTATTCCGGGAAATGACGAGCCAAAATGTGAAGTGAAATCGGTGCCTTCCCCTCGAATTAGAAAATCACCTTCTGAGTCACCATTATTTGTATCTATCATTCTGTGATCAGTAGTTTGAAATCTAGTTGATTTTGTACCACCATGTTTAGTATGTTGTAATTCACTTGTGTGAGTTAAAGTGGTAACAGAAGTTTTAGTCATGCCAGTTTTTATTCTTGTCCCCGTTAAAAATTCCGCAAAGTCAGGAGGATGAGAAATGGCCATTCCAGACCTATTTTTAAAGTGTGTTTCAAAAAAAGAACTATGGCCGAAGTTTTTTGTGAAATTAAAACTTGGCTGATCTATTCCATAGAAATGCGTTGTGCTTGTTTCACTTGTTCTGCTGCCTGCCTGGCTTGCATATTTTCCACCCGAAAATTGAGTTAGACTGGCTCCTTTTCTATCGCTAACAACACTACTGGTTGGACTAACACTTGCATCTGCAGTACTTGATTCTAGGGAATATGTTAGCCCAGTTATTTCGCGCCAGAATTTAGGATAGTTCCCTTGTGTTTCATCGAGTGGCTGTGCAGATTTATAACGGGTGTCCGTCGAAGCTTCCTTTAGTGGCTTCATTTTGAATATCCTTGTTGTTCTTTCATACTGAATCCTTTCCAACCTGGTATGAGTCACTGATCTAAGATTTTTCTCAATTTGTGCATTTTGTTCTCTGTTAATGTTGTAAGTAAATGCTTGTTTACAAGATCCTTTGCAAGCCCGTATCTTCATATCAATGTCAACCTGAAAATAAGCATAGTTTAAAAGTGCTTTAAAATGTTGTAAAGAATACATTGACAGCTTATTTTACATTCCAAATTGAAATATTGTTCTTTGCCAAATTCCAACATATTTAAAAACAATTTAAAAACACTTAATTCCATTCAGACAAACCAAGCTGCTGGTGCAATATGTTGCTCTGTTGGGTCCGAAAATCTGTGATCACACTCTGCCGCTATAAAGATAAAAGGGCAAAACTTATATCTCGTCATGAACTTAAAAGCTGACCCTGCCTGAATTTACAAGATCAGGAGGAACTTTGTATCATGTGAATGGGAACTACAATAGCTTCAACACGGAATGTGTGCTCCTTGCTGCTGCTTGCTTGTAGAGCTAGCAGCTCCATCCGAAGGTCATGGAACCTAAGCTCAAATTGCTCCCACCCCAAGAAGGCCTATTTTCCTGACAGCAGGCAAGTTGTGAGTGATTGTAAGGAAATAGGCTTATTAGTATCTGAAGTTCCCATTTGCGATAGCATTGAGTAATGAATGCTTTGTTCCAGTCTCATTTCTATTCCATGTGCTTGCTGCAGAGAGCCGACACTAAAGAGATTTTTTGACATCACTCGCCCAGGCACTGGGCACTACTAATTTTCAAAAAGGTGGGGAATGTCATTGATGATGTGATCAATGCAGTCATCTTCAAGGCAGACCAGTGAGAGGCTGGAATGCCCATCTAAGGAAGGATTAGACCCTGTTAATATGTTACTATCCTGTGTTATCCGGCCCAATTGCCAATTCAAGATGGTACCCGGCAAAGCATTCACTCCACAGAAGTTTTAGTCATGCCAGTTTTTATTCCTGCCCCAGTCTGTTTCAATCAGCATTCTGGGGGGAAGGTTTAGTTCCCACAATCTGTCCCGACTCCTGTTCGCGATCCCAAAAGTGAAAATCCAGCTCAATTTCCTTTTCATTGCTCAGCTTTGAAGTTATAATATTTTCATCATTGTAAGTACTGACCTGTAAACCTCCACGAAGATCCAGTTTCGTGCATCTAACAAAATTAATTCTGTCTTTGATTATTTTAAATAGTAAACAACAATTCGCTAACATTTTACATTTTGTATCACAGCCTCGATTGCAAAAGCTATTCGTCTGTACTTTTTCCTACCCTGAGCAGGAAGAGATTTAGAATCATAGAATCCCTACAGTGCAGAAGGAGGCCATTCGGCCCATCGAGTCTGCACTGACAACAATCCCACCCAGACCCTATCCCCATAACCCCACGTATTTACCCTGCTAATTCCCCTGACACTAAGGGGCAATTGAGCACGGCCAATCCACCTAACCCGCACATCTTTGGACTGTGGGAGGAAACCGGAGCACCTGGAGGAAACCCACGTAGACAGATTTGCACTTAACCGGGTGGCACGGTAGCACAGTGGTTAACACTGCTGCTTCACAGCTCCAGGGACCTGGGTTTGATTCCTGGCTTGGGTCACTGTCTGTGTGGAGTTTGCACATTCTCCTCGTGTCTGCGTGGGCTTCCTCCGGGTGCTCTGGTTTCCTCCCACAGTCCAAAGATGTGCGGGTTAGGTTGATTGGCCATGCTAAAATTGCCCCTTAGTATCCTGAGATGTGTAGGTTAGAGAGATTAGTGGGTAAATATGTAGGGATATGGGGGTGGGGCCTGGGTGGGATTGTGGTTGGTGCAGACTCAATGGGCCAAATGGCCTCTTTCTGCTCTATAGGGTATCTATGATCTAATGCATAGAATTGCAATTTTGTGAGTGCAAAGTTTGAAAGCAGAGCCTTGTAACAAAAAGGGGAAACTATCTAAGGTTTAACAAAACAAGACGGGTCAAAATCCATAAATTTTGATAATATGCCACAGAAATAATTAATTTAGCCTAAAATATGAACTGAACCTCCACTTCCCCAAAGCAAGGAATTAATTGCAGCATTGAAATGTTAAAGCAAATAACGTGCTTACCTCCAATCTTGTAACCTCATTGAATTGCTCGATCAACATAGATTTGATCAGATTTAGTTCAACAATTTGGTCATTGACTCTGTTCCGCAGGATGATAAGTCTTTTATTCAGATGTTCCACCAGCTGATTGTAAGTGTTCCCATATCCTGAAAATGCAGCAAATGATACAAGAATTCTGTTAGAAATAATCATGGTGGAACCAGCTGCAAAAAGCCCTTCATTTATTTAAATTCCAAGAGAAGATTAAAGTTAATTTTACAGATATAAAATTATGGATTTTCATGGGTAGCCTTACTTACACTAGAGAATACCTGGACTAATCTGATGGGTCGACTTAAGGGCTACATCTGTTGATAGATCTATTTGGTGCCTAGTACCAGTCGCACACAGAGAACCGAAGCACTTGACACACATGTGGCTGCCAAGTGTGGAGGTGGAGAAAAAAAACAGACAGGTGAGGGGAGACCAACAACAAAGTTACCCTAGCTGGAAGGATTGTGTCTGTGAGGGCTGAGATGGGACTGAGGGATGGGGAAACCAATAGTGCATTGGGGATAGCATGGGAGAGATGAAAGGAATGGAATGGGGATGCCATGGGAAGGATGGAAGGGCATGGAATGGGTAGAGCATGGGAGGGAGGGACGGGTGTAGAAGGCATGGCAATATGAAATGATGGAACTGGTTAAGTGTGGCAAAATGGCGAGAAGAAGTTTTCAATTTTTAGAAGAATGAGGGGGATCTTATAGAAACGTATAAAATTATGAAGGGAATAGACAAGATAGAAGCAGGGAGATTGTTTCCACTGGCAGGGGGAACTAGGGGGAACAGATTTAGGACTGAGTTGAGGAGGAACTTCTTCACCCAAAAGGTTGTGAATCTGTGGAATTCCCTGCCCAGTGAAGCAGTTGAGGCTACCTCATTGAATGTTTTTAAGACAAAGATAGATCGATTTTTGAACAGTAAAGGAATTAAGTGTTTTGGTGAGTGGGCGGGTAAGTATAGCTGAGTCTACGGAAAGATCAGCCATGATCTTATTGAATGTTGAGCAGGCTCAAGGGGCCAGGTGGCCTACTCCTGCTCCTAGTTCTTATGCTCTTATATAACTTATTATTTGAAAAGTATTCTTTGTGCTAACAATGAAGATTGACTCGATTTAAAAGGCTATCAAGTGAGTTAAAAGAATACATCAGTGTTGATTCAATAGACAAAGATGATAATAAACCCTGCAGAATGTCTAGACAGTCTAATGCCAGTGAGGATTCCACTGCTGAGACTCAAGGAGTGGTTATGATGATATAATACAATAAAATTGGTTAGCAAGTTGTTTTCTATGATGAAAGATGCTGAAATCAAAGCAGATGGAATGACTATTAGCAGTCACAATACCAGACTTTGGACAATATTAGCTAGAAATCCTGCAGTTAAAGAAGCACCGTTGCAATAAAGATACTAATCTGATAGCGGGTTCACATATTGTGCAGGAATAGGGGTGGTAGTTGAAAGAAAACCACAGGTAACTGCAGACACAGGAGGAAAAATTCACCAGTCACAAAAATCCATAAATTTCAACAACTTGAGTCAGGTAGCAATTTGATTTTAAGGCAAAACCCAGTAACTGCCAAAAGTCAACAATTTAAAAACTTTTAGATGTGGAAATAAAAGCTGAAACCTTTTTTAGGCACCATGAACACACCATCCACTCACCTCCAAGTCCATTCAGAGTGTGTCTGATTCTGTTAACAGCTTCATTCACAGTAATATGAGTTTTCCCAAAAGATGCGGAATACAACTCCAACATTCGTCGAATGTCGTTTATTCTGTCAGCACTTTTCTGATTCTCAGTGTTCATTAGTCCTTGCAATCTGCAGCCAGATGGACATTTAGGGCCCTATTGCAATAAGACAGAATTAGACCCATTATTTATAATGTATCATTTCACAAATAAATGAAATGACATTTGTACTACCTACCCAGTCCTCATCTGAGCAAATCTGCCATTCCTTCTCTAAACATTGCTTGGATTTAAACCGGTCACGATTTTCGATAGGTCGAGGGCCACGAGGTTCTATGACAATGCTTGCAAGAATCTTCAAGTGTAAGAAATTAAAGAATAGGGCATTAGTTTAACGCACACAACACTGACTCGCCAACATTCAACTCGTCAAAGTTCTCTAGATCAATTTAAGCTTGGGAGTGTGAATGAAGAGTTTGCTGGAGAAAAAAAATTGAATAACTGACTCATTTACTTTTAACATGTGGAAGAAGCAATTTCCAGAAATTAACACATGCGGTTTTGAGTTACTGAATGGTTAAATTTGCATTTTGGCCAAAGAAAATAAACTTACCACATTAACGAGACAAAG